>NW_020454760.1:5240520-5425725 GCF_003342845.1 Nothoprocta perdicaria
CTTTCATTTATCATCTATAACCTCTCCAGATGAGATCTTCTCTCATTGTGTGTACAAAAGCAATCGTTCACTTCCAGTCCAACTGAGAGTAACTTCTTCCTAGAATTACAGTGATAATCTCTGCTGCCATAACATACAATTTTAGCTTTGGATACATTCCTTAATTATTTCCCTTAAGTTTTCCTGTATATTATAGTGTACTCTGTCTAAAGGAGGGCCTTCATTTCCCTGATTGACCGTAGAAAAAACAGTTATGCTTCCTCTATCTTATCTCACACAATGTTACAGGACATGTAGGAAGAAAATACCAGACCTGAAGTGGTAATCTGAACCTTTTGTTCCATGTTAAATTTGCGAGTGATCATTTGGAAGAACACTGATTTCTGTATGTTTTTTTATCTGTTACTTTCCTTAGGAATTCAATGTTTATAAACAGGACCATAGGAAAAAAAATTGAATTCCTTTATTTTTTGATTTGAAATTGAATATGATGATTGGAAATTGAAGGTAGTTTAAATCTGTGACATTCTCTGGTTGAAGTCTCTGCATTTTTCTTTTCTCCTAGGGGTTTTTGTAAAGGTCTGGGGATTAGAATCTCAAAAGTGTCCTGGCAGACGGACTCAGGATGCTTTCATCAGTAGTGTACTGCTACCTCAGACTTGTAAATTGGGAACTGGATGCAACATTCTGACCCTGAACAATTTGGATAGATGAATATGACATAGAAATTATACTTTTAATAAGATTTTGCTGGTAATCTGTTCCCATAAAAGACATTATTTTATTTGTATTCACAGCGAAAAAAATGACAGCATTAGTCAGATTCTACAGGCTACTGTATTCAGAAAGGCTATTGGGGAAAGCAAAAGACTTGTGAGTGATTTTTGGTTAACAATTTTTTTTTTGCATTTGAAGTTGCTGATACAAAAGCACCATCTTTGAATCATTAGGATGACACACACAGTTGAAAACTAGAAAATAAAATAAAACTAGGTAAAAGTGAAAGGAAATAAACAGTATGTCTCATATCACGTAGAGAAAAAAGATAAGCTGGCAGATATCATGCACATTCTTCCATAGGAGACCAGGTCATGCTCAGCAAATGATATTGCCCTATATGAAAAGGCAAACAGTCCTAAAAATCTTGTCTGCCGTGTCTGTCAGAGACCTGGAAGGCAGTTTGCTGCATATCTGATTTTTCACTCTATATCTCACTTTTATCAGCATTTTAACTGTGTGCTAACTAAACGCACTCGAGTGTATATTCAGAAAGGAACATGCAGGTTCTGTTTTTATTCTTACTAATGTTTGTTAATGTTTAACAGGCAGTAGTTCTTCAAGGACACTTTAGAAGATAGCAGTAAAGTAAGTAGCTTGTCAGGACTAGAGAACTAAACTGAAGCCTTAGAAATAACAGCTCTAATAATTGTTGCATTTACATTTTTTCAGGAGAAGTCTATCAGATTACTTCATACTGACTTTTATTCTGTAGATTTTTAGTCTATTACATAAAATGGTGGTAATTTTCTGAAACTTTCCCTATAATGCACAGGAAGAGTATCATTAAGACAATTTTGATTTCTCTTGGGCCACTTAAAAATTAAATGAAATATTACCCTGGTTTCTGCATACTCCAGTGATAAAAGGACAGAGCTGGCTGTACAGGCAGGATTCCCGGTATAAGTGTGAGTGTATATTTTGAATCCCATCAGAGATTAATTTTTTTTTCCTGCTTGTCTTAATGATCAGAATTTCTAAGTTACAATGCCTCATGACAACACACTGCACTGGAAGAAATGAATGATTAATAAAATACTAATGTATTAATTGAGACACAGAGAAATGCTACAGAGATCTTCCAGCTGTACATGGAAGTCCTCTAAATACGCACACAAACGAGCAGAGCTAGAGTAGGGGCAGAGCTGAACAAAAATAAAGCATTGTGTTCTGGATGAAAAAAATATTTCAGTCATTTTGGCAGGAACTTAATTAACTATTTAATGAAAATTGGGATATCTATCTAGGCATATGGCAAAAGCATTATTTTAAAATAGCTCTTGTTAGAATTTCATGTGCTATTATTATTATATATTACATATAATGTTTATTGCTATTCAATATTAATACTTAATTATTAATTTAATTATTATTATCTAAATCAATGGAAAGCTGGAGGGAATAGAAGATAACCACAAAAAGATCTCTTTCAAGAAACGTTTGGGGATGTGAGAGGAGAAGCTGGAGATTCAAGTATTACAAAATTTAAGGGAGGACAAAGTGCTGTACAAGTTCAGCTATGTTAAATAAATGAATAAGGGTGATGGAGAACTGGCAAGAAAGGGTCAAGGTTTTTTTTTATTTTTGAACTCAAGACATCAAGGAGGGATTGAAGATGATCTAAGTTGGGACAGGAAGAGAATTAATGATTTAGATGCGGAAAGAGGGCAACAAGTAAAAAGATTACTCAAAAAGGGCATTTTAAAAAGTGAATGATGAAAGTGTGCTTATTTTGAAAGAGGGTCAGAGAACACTGTGAAGGTGAAGAGAAGAGAATAAAAAGGGACATGTATGAGAATAAAGTAGGAATGGGAAAATGTGAAGGAGTCTAGGAAGTACTACTGCATGGAGTGAAGAGGTTGGGAAGGGAAATCAGAGGGAAGCAGATGAGATCTGCCAGGAGGGCAGTCTAGATAAAGCTGAAGGGGCAAGTACTTCTAGTCAGTGCAGTAGGAGCTTTTTCTCAATAACAATAATCAATAATAACATCAGAAAAAGGATCTGGTTCTTTGTGCAGTTGTAGTTATTTCTGATTGTAGACAAGCATGGCTGAATGAAGCCTAGAGCAGGAATCTAAGCTCTGAATAATCATAAAGTGAATACACAACCTAAATGCACCACAGAGAAAACACTAATCTGCAAGTGTGTATTTTACATGTAAATAATAGATAAAGATCTATGTTAAGATGGACTTGTATCAAAAAATCTGCTCAAATTCAGCTGCAGTTGATGACAGCTGTCAATCATTTTGAACTATCTTCATGAAGGCTACCAAAATCAGTTTTCCTTTCTTTCAGAATATCCTGGATAGCAGGTGCCTATTGATCATAGATAGGAAGACTGGGCCAACTCCAAAACCATTGTAGCCAGTACAGTACAGACTATGGAAGATTCAGTCTTCAAAAAATGGGGATTGTGGTTCCTCATAAATTCCAATAAAAGCCTCTGGAGAAAGCTATGACTTTCATGGAATAAGAGAACTTCTGAGCCATCCTTGATGAAAAGGCAGCTCAAAGGGTTCAAGTCATATATCAGATAGTCTCACACAAAAACTTTGAGCTGCCTTTTCATCTATCTTGTGGATCATAGAGATGTGAAGCTGTTTCAGGAACCACATCAAGACTTCCTGGAATCATGGGACAACGAAAACCCTTTTTCCTAGCGCAGTTCAAGCCACATCATACATATCAACCTCAAGCTTTTTGGAGTTAGGCACTTCATTTCTTTGCACTTCACTGGTCTTAGAACATTGCACTATAGCCCACTAACGCATTCACTTGAAATGTGACTATTATATTCCTGTCTGTAGGCACTTAGCTGGAAAGAGTGACATGGAAGGAAAAGATGTAATAACTTCAGTGAGTACTTTCTCATACAGAAGGATTCCAAGGCCAGAGTGATCATTATGATAATCTGTTCTGAACTAAAGTACAGGTCGCAGTGTTTCATTCCAGGACTTCGACAATAGAGAAATACTTAACAATAGCTTCAATGAAATGTCAAAACATGGAATTTCTTAAGGATGTTCAAGTCTCTAAGTTCAGAATAGATACATTTAAAATTCTTAGAGTGCTGCTATATTTTAGTAACAGATTTTCTTTTATGTTCAAATTGAATCTGGCATATGCTGCTGGCACTTTGAATAGCGTTGCCTTACATATCACTCAAGCACTGCATACAAAATGCCATTCTCTTCCTTCTTATTTCATTTTATTTATTTATTTTTTATTTAATAAATAATAAATGCTGCATATGCTTTTAATAGGAATTATATCCTGGAAAGGTACAGATATGAGTTGATTAAAATAATGATTTTAATTGTTCCCAGCTGTCGAGTCAGTACCTAGACATGTGAGGTGCAGAAGAAAGTGACTAAGCAGAAAAAAGCAAATGAAAAAGACGAAAATGTCTACTCTCTGGTACTGTCTGATTTTGTTCAGTAAGGCAGTAAAGGTAATGGGAAGCTTAATTTCCAGTTGAGCTGTTTGTGCAGGGGCAAACCTGGCTACTGATCCTAAAAGTTCCAAAATTATTTGGTGTACCTGTCAGCTGCACAACACACACAAGTCAGATTTAGTAAACCTTAATACTCTGAGTGTACCTGTTTTAAATGGTAGTGAGCACATCTTCTCTATTTAGTTAATTAACATCTTAGAGGAAAATCAAGCTGACTAGTAAATATAATTTTTATTATTTTTACAGGGAGTCTGAAGTAGATTTCAGTAAGGTTAGACTTCTTTATTAAAAGAAGAAAGCAGACTTTCGTATTTCTGACATGGAGTCTGTGTATCTTGTTAACCTGTATAAAAGAAAAAGATAATGTATGTTCCTTTCCTGCTTTTATGATATAGAATTTTTTAAAAAGAAATTTCAATGATGGTTCTTTGTTTCAGTTCAAAATACTTGTATTATGTCTCTCATTTGAGAAGTAAGATTCTTTGTCATGCTTCAGATCTTTTCATTCCCTGAGTCATGACTGCCTTCAGTCTCTGAAAGAATTGTTTCAAATTAAAGTTGACACTGAAGTCATTTGTCTTTGATACAAAAGTCCTTTCCTTCCTATTACATCAAGTATCTGCCCAGAGAGCATTTGCCATTTGGGTTTTGTGAGTAGGATACAACATATGTGCCATTAATTGGCTGCTTTTGTCAAAAGAAGAGTATTTATTCATAAAGGCAAAAGGCTTTTGTTCTTTGCAGAGAACAAGTAATGCTAAATGAATCTACCCTTTTCCTCACCACATCGTATATCAGCTTAAGATGTGTCTTTCCGTATTAATAAAATAGTAATTAAGGTGAGAAACCCAGAGTTTCAAAATTAATCAAGAAAGGCTAATGACCTCTGTAATATTTTACTTCATTATACCATATTTGTTCTGCATTACACATGACATTCTCATTCTTATCCAGACTATTTTATGGCTTGCCTCTCTATAGAGCTCTCAAAATAAGCACATGATGTGAGTTGTGCTCTCCGATTTCTCTGCTCTCCATATAAGTTTTTTCTTAAATCTATCCTTGCTAAGTAGATATAGACTGTTGATTTGATGCACCATATCTGCACCTGCACCTTTCAAACCTTAGTCTCCTTTTTGTGCTTATCTCAGTAGGTTCCTTCTTCATGTAGGCTTTATCACCTTGCACCTTCAGAACCTTCTCTTTAAAGAAGACAGTGTTTTTGCCCACCTTTGTAATTAAATGTTTAGCTTTCTTCTGGAAACCCAATGTTCTTTTTTCATTAGTGAAATTTCTGTAGAGGTTATTTTTATTTTGCACATTTTTGTTGCTGTGCTTGGCCATCAGATTTGCATTATTTTATGAACTTTATTCTCAAAAATAGGTGACTGAATGTTACTCTTCATAAAGCCATGCTCCTAAAGAGCAAAACGTCATGTTCAAAAACATTATTATCTACAACTTACTCTACTGTCAGTGACAGGATACTATACTGTATTCAGATATTATGCTTTGATGTTTGTATACCAAAGATGAGACCCCTCAGTCCTACATTCAACTAGAAAATGTGTCTCCAGGTTAAGCTAGTGATATAACTTCTCTCTGTGGTCAACAAAGGGAGAAGATGATTAGATTATTCTGTCCTAAAATAGGTGGTGACTGGGAGCAGTTAAGAATTGCTGTCCATTGGTGTCTCCTTTCCTCTAACAAGGACAATCAGAAGACATGAATGCCCAGAGAAAATGAACTTTTTACTTCATCATCCACAAAAATTAGGTGAAATTAATCTCACCCTAATGTAGAAGAAAAAGAGAAAAATTCCACAAAGAAAAAAAAAAAAACTAAGTTGATTTGCACACTGTCTTTTCATCTATAATATGTTCATGGCATATCTAACCTCAATATCAACTTCAGACAGCATAAATCACCTTCTCCATACAAAAAACAATGCTGTTATTTAACCAATAGACTTTGTATATCTCTAAGTGCATATTATGCTCCACTACTCACCTGTATAGTTAGTAATACAAATCTAAGAGAAGATCTTCTTAGGAAAAGCATCCTTGGGTTCCCCACCATCTTGTGCAAAAGTTCAGTGGTATTCCTTTCTGTGGCCTGAGCACTCAAAAATAATAATAAAAACATTTGGTGGTGTAAAATGCGCCAGAGCCTTTGTAGATCAGCATGAGTATGTGTAAGTCGTCCCAATACATTCCATATAGATAGTAGAATTACTGACATTCTATTCAGCCTATGTGGTTTTGTCAATTTTTGCAAAAAGCAAGACATCCATAAGTTTTTCTGTTATACATTACTGAAAAGTATTTTAGGCACAAAAATCCTGTGAATATTTGTATAATGAGAGTGAGTATGTTGCTGGTAATTTGAAGACGAAGAACTGTTAGGGAAATTTTCAAGGCTTAAATTCAAGAATGCTGTCTATTATTTTCCATATGTCCTCTTTACAGAATTCAAGCATTGCTGATGAGAAGTCTGTGTTTGAAATGTGTGATAGAGGGTTGTAGCAGCTTCCATATTACAGATAACTCTAATAAACTAGCTTTCCACCCTGTTATATAAAAGGATAAATAGAAGAAAAAGCTAATATGTTACTTCTGTATCATACTATATTTAAAAAGCAATGACAATATCTTTGGGGTTTGCTTGTAATCTTTTAACAGGTTTATTGCAGAGATATAGTACTAGAGATAAAATCAAAAGGGAGGTAATACACGTAGAGTTACAAGGCAGAGTATTATAAACAGTCTTCAAAGACTCTCAATATTTTGAGGACATAAACTGACATTTGACTCTGATTGTTGGAGGAGCACTTCCTTTCACCCTGTTGAAGGAATTTCACATATTTATCATTACTTGGAAGCTGGGTTGCCTGAGGTAGGATACTAGCAGGATTAACAGCCCTTTGTTAGCAATAGCTATTATCGCGCTAGCAGATCATGGGAGTTGGACAATGTCAGTATCTAAGCCCCGGCAGCTCCATCCATGCTTGGACTTCAAAGGTAAAGGAACCTCCAAACCCTTTTATAGCTCATCATTGAGTTTAGCTCCCAGGCTATACAAGTTATTCACATTCAGAGATGATCTGGAGGAGCAGACACAGGAGTAAGAGATGACCTCCGTAAGATGATGAAAGCTAGTGTTTAACACCTCAGTCCTGCAAAATCAAAGCCTCTGCATGGGAAAGTGAACAAAACACCCTTATCGCAATTATACATAGCTCCTCTGATGCAACAGAAATAGTAAGTGGAGTAGGAAAGTTGAAGAACTGAGGGTTTTGTTAAATATATCTGAGAAAGACTAAAAAGGAGATGGGAAGAAGTAACCCTCCAAGAGAAAACAGCCTACATGAGACAAAGTGGGGCCATATGTATATGGAAAAATCAGTAGCTGATTTGCCTTGGTCTGAAACAACATAAACTCTGAAACTAGATTTTTGAAGTTTCCCAGAATATCTCTTTTGACTAACAACCTCAACTCTTTCTTTTGGAGATTAAATAATGCTGAGAAGCTCTGAGGAGTGATCTGACAATTTATATTAGTTAATTGGACTTCTGTTAGGGTTGAGAGATTTAGCTTGGTCTACTGCCCCCATCTAGATCAGAGGAGCCAACATATTATAATTTAAAAATATTCATCTTCGAAAAGTTGTATATTTTAAAAGTCTCACTTAAGTTAATAATCTCTTGAACATATGCTTTAATGCAAATTCTCTTTCCTTCTATGGCACTTCCTTACTCCTCCCAGTGTCTTACAGTAGCCAACAGAAGTAACAAGCGTGAAAATTAATATTCTCTATTTTTTTTTCCATATGTGATATTTATAACCTGTAGACTAATTAAGAAACACCTATAAAGATGTAGAACAGTCTTCTCAAGATGATTTACAGAATGATATTGCTTACAGATTTTTTGGGTCCTGACAGGGATTATGGTCTTTAAGACTGTAAAGTACAGTTTGGAAAAATATTACTTATGACTGTCAGGATTATTCTGCAGTGAAAAACAGGAACCGGAAATGAGTTGAATTTGTGCTTTCCATGGGAAATTCAAGCTATGCTTTATGGGTTTTGTGTTACGACTTTACAATCTCATCCATACAGCAACATCCAGTCCTCTGCCAGGCTTCATATCCTCTTCAAGCATCGCTAGGTGCTATTGTTGTTGGAGCAGTGTTACATTGGAGGCATTACGGATAAAAGAAATATTCTCTTTTCCCAGACAATGGGAAATTCTTGAAGATCAGAATGGTTTCCCCCTGAAACCCTAGTCTGAGGCTGGCTGCCTTCTGAGGAGAATTGAGGGCCTAAGGGTTGCAGCATGGACGACTGGGAGTTCAGAAGCTCTGAAAAACCATATTGTGCCAGTATGACCTAGAGAAAATCTTTTGCAAAAACAAGAACTTAGAGCTATTAAGGCTAGCAATATTTAAAATGTTCTTATCACTGAGTTGCAAATATTGAACTGACTTTCAAATACATATTTGGGCCACTGAAATGGTCTGATTTTCACTTTTTTCTCTTTTTAATGTATACTGAAGCTACTGAAAAATAGCTCAGCCCTTTTGAAAAATGAAGCTCTTTAGGTAGATCCTAAAGACAGATTTAAGAGCCCATATTCTCCTCTTTCTGGTATCAACTTAGTCTGATGATTATATTAATTACCCGGTATAAACATTAAAAGACATCATATATTTGGAACAAGGGGAAAAGTGCTATCATCAGGAGCAATTTTTAAGTAATTTTTAAAAGATTTATTGTAAATGATTATGTTGCAAGGTCATGCAATTACCTAGGTAGTTTTCTGTATAGCTGTTAGAGGAAGAAATCAAACATAGAGAGCGGAAAAACAAATGTGCTTTCTCTGAGGAGTTTAAGGGGATTTAAGAGTTCAGCACAGCAAATCCAGGTTTTTCTTGCTGCAGTTGAAATCCTCATCGCTCTTGGCTTCCTAGCAACAGTGCCTTCCTAACTCATGACTGGAGACACTAAAAACATAAATCAGTCTGTCATTAATCATAGAATTGATCAATCCATTGGTTCTCTTTACAAGAATTCATCTATATCCTTTAGCAAAGATATACAATGGCAGCAGTAACCACCAACATCACATGAGGAATATGAAAAGGGTATTTCTGGTAAGATTTCTCTATTCTATCCTGTTCTCTACTCCTCCCCTCAGCATATTTTGAATACTTCAGAAGCTATGGATATCAATCATATAGTATGTCAAAACCATTCCTCCTTTGAAAGATGAAATGCTGGGGGCACAACTGTCTATTAGAGCATCACTTGCCTTCCTAGAGCAGCTCATACAACTGTTTCGCCCCTGTTATGTTGTACCCTGGAAGGACCTTCCACCCTCGGAGTCTGGAGTCATTTTTTTTTTTTTTTTTGTGGATCTTATGGACTGATGTCCTCTCTCTCTCCATTCATTCCAACACCAGCCATTATTTTTTCCTGGATTTCCAAGGTAACTGATCAGGTGCATATTTGCCAGATAGAAAATGAATTTCTCCTTATCCTACTTTAGTTCCTTTCTCACTTTGCCCCTATGTGCTCTCTTTGCTCACTTTGTCACCTACATGACACTGGGTGCTCATATGATCCCAGATATCTGGTATGTCAATTTCTCTCTGATTTTTGAAAATAGGAAGGTGATTTGAGCTGTCTTCTGCTCTCCCTTGTGGCTTTCAGAACTGACCTCTCTACTGCCTTTCCAGTAGGATTAGTGGGAATCAAAAATCCAATTAATTTTAAGGGGCAATTGGATTAATTCATTGAGATGCATTTTATGAGGAAGCAATCTAGTACATCATACTGATGAACTGAAGAGAAACTTGATCCCTGAGAAGCTTTCCTAAATTTAATGCTCGTATAAGGTAAGACTGTCCATTGCTACATTGCTTAGTTCTTTTTGTTTTTAAAAGCAAAAAATTATTATTGTTAAATCTACCTTGCTTTTCACTGATGCAATTTTAAATTAGCATAACCTTACACTCAGTTTTCTTGCCCATTCAGATTTGCCCTTGAGTTTGTCTTTTATTTAGTCTGTTGTTAGATTGTTAGATCTTCAAGTCAAGGACCTTGTTCTTATATGTTTGTGTTTCTCTAGTCAAAAATGTTCATATTTGTATAGAATCATCTCTGCATTGCCTTTCAAATTTATGTACAATTAAGAAAGCTGCACACATTTGAACAAAAGAATAATGATTCTGAGATAAGGCAGATGTTTTCCTTCTTATGGGCATTTCTAGTAGATACCAGCATATGGCTTAATTTACAGAAGCCTCTTCTAACCAAGAGAAGTGGTAAATTCCCCTGAATAATGTTAGGGATAGAGATAAATATGAAGACTGAGTGTTTGAGATGGCATTAACACACAGTGTGATTTGATATCTTCTCTGGGAAGTGGGTTTAGAATATTAATTCTGTAAGTGATTTTACTTTCTCTGTTGTACTGAATTCAATTTTCATGACCAAGGGTGGTAGAAGAATTTGCAGTTCTGCACATTTCAGCACCATGCAAATAATTTTGTTTAGAATCTAAACATCAGTCTTTACAAGACTGAATCTTATCTGCAGTTACACTTCTGATAATATCTTCCTGTTTATATAAATTGAATAATCTTAATTTTACTCTGTATATGTACAGAAAAATCCCTATTTTTGTAAAATCATCCGAGTGATATCTCCATAGAATAACAGATAAGACATTTTGTCATGTTCTTATATTCATTTCTCATGAATTTCTCTTTGGTTTCTGTATTTTGTCTCCAGGTAGAGAACACAGTTCATCTGCATAGCTCTTGCCAACAGAGAGGTAATCTCAGCCCAATTGAAAAATCTGTTTTCTGTTGGGATGGTTGGGGGATGGGTATCATAATTTTATGAGCACTGAAGGTCTAAAGTGCTGTTTAATGGTAGGGGTAGCTGTCAGCCGTGTGTTTGTCTTAGGGAGAGATGTATCCTGACAATGTCATTGATCCATAACATGGCTTGGAGTATAGGAACTTGACTATTCCTATGAGAAATGCTTTAGTCTCATATGACACCCAGTCTATGAGATTATGCTACTCTCAAAAAAAAAAAAAAAAGATATTTTGCTGATTTTGCTGAGTCATAATAAGGAACCCTGCACTCATAAGGGTTATAAAGTATCTATTTGAGTAGATTTTGCTAAAGACAAGGGGGACTGCTTGCAGTAAGGGAGGGTCCCCAGCAGGAATTAGTACTCTTTAAGCACATTGTGAATGAATAATAACTCCACATGCTGAATAAATATCCTGCAGTTTACATCTCAGATTTTCTGTGCCTTTCTGATATGGCTCATGACGTTGCAGCTTTCATACCAGTATTCTAATGAAAGTTTAAACTTTACTTTTATATATATATAGTTTTATCACTCAGAATAACAACAAAAAAAAAAAAAAAACTCATTAATCTTTCTGAAAAAAAAAAAAAAAAAAAAAAAAAAAAAAAAAAAAAAAAAAAAAAAAAAAAAAAAGAATGATTCCACACCTTCATTCATACTAACTTGGTTCTGTCTTCTAAAGAAAAAAAGACCTTAAAATGACAAAAAAGATTTCTCAGGCCATCACTAAGAGAAAATGTACAGCAAATTCAGTTTGTCCCAATACAACAGTGTCAGAGATTCACAGTTTAAACACATTACGTGAATTTAGTGTTCCAAATAATGAGCAAAATAATTGTTATTTTCAGTAAGGTAGTACTCCAAACAGTTCACTGTTTTAACATGAGGTCTGGATAGTATGTGATGCTCTAGAGAGAGATCAGAACAACCCACTTAACTTCAGAGATCACTGTCTATTGCAGAGGTGACCTCCAAAAGGTCATCTGGGAAAATTTGAAACAAGATAGAGAAAAAAGGTCAAAATATCAAATCATGTCACTTCTGAAACATTTTTTAATGATCAAAGCAGGATTATAACATAAATGCAGAATTTGACTGAAAGTATAGTGGGAGATGATTGCAGCAGTAACTTTATGGCATCGTAATCAAATAAGAAAACAGCCCATGCTTCCCTCATTCACTCCTATTTCCTGTGCTCTTGAAGTTTACCATATTGTGCTTATAGGTAAAGTTCAATGAGAGAACTCACAGCTGTTAGATACCTACAGATATGCTGAATATAAATTTAAGTCTTTAAGTATTTATAGCTTAAATTAATAGCAGTCAGAATATTAGGTAGTTTAATAAACCTTCATTGTAGATGATGTAGAATGATGAACCATTTTTTTCCTACAATTGTTCGCTGGTTCTTCCATTAGTGCACTTAAGAAAGAAAACCTTAGCTTCTTTATCTTCAACAAATTCTCTGGATTTCAAAGTCCTTAAGTATTCCTATTCCATTTTTCAAAGTGACCTTCTAAAATTTTCAGAGTCAGTAACCCTGGAGGAACTATTCTAATTTAAAGACCAAACATCTTCTCCCTTTATTGTCTGATAGGGAGATACATAAAACCATTTCCAACGGCTACAATAGTTCTGATTGGTTCTCTTCATGCATAATTACCTTTGGGCAAATATTTTAGGAAGGTCATTTGCTATTAAGCCAAGTTCACAACACACGCAACATTGTAATTACTAAATCTATGCTAGTATGCTGTAATAGCTGCAACATCCTAGCACCAGGCTTTCTAAAACTCCGAGGAAAAAAATGGGATCAAGTTCTGTCATAAATCAAGTGGAATTTGAAACCATGGTATCCAGATCTGAATTCTCTTCATCTGACCTGCTGTCTGTAAATCTGCTGTCTGCCTCAAAACATCTGTTTTAGGAAAAGCACAAGTAAATCAAATATGCTGTGTCTACTGAAAGCAAGCAAAAACCTACCCATATATTTGAAGGTAATCTTTAATTTAATAGGGTCAAATTTAACTTTTAGACTAAAAAGAAAGTGATTGAGAATGATAACAGGTAAGGTCTAATATATTTAGAATAAATATTTTCATCCTGGCAATAGTCTTTTTTTCATTTACTCTTATTACAATAATCTGTAGCACATCTGATTTCCAAATATTTCTTGGGCAGAAATAAGGCATATTCTGAAGCTTAAAATGTCATGAAGAGATAGGACCTTCTCTAAAACCAAAACAACAAGACCATGAACAAACAGCTATATTAGGATAAAGAATGGATGCAGCAAAAGTGATTTGGAGTTTGACAGCACAAATGATACAGGATTTTTGCACAGAGTTGCAAATGGTGGTTTGCAGAGGCAACTCTTACTCACTGATTTAAAGGAATAAAACAGCCTTACCACTATAAGGCAATGTTGTTTCCTTATCTAGGAAATGACATCAGATGTCTTGTCACACATTGTATTCTACCAAAACCCAAAACCACGTTCAAGTCACTACACAAAGTCTTGAAGAGTAGAGATGGGATGGGAAGGAGAAGAGAGAGGAGAAATGACAAATTTGGCTCTTCCTCCCTAGCTCAAGTCACAGGAACACAAACTATTTATCAATACAAATATGGGAAGGCTAGAGACCTTTCTGCTTTTCTATCCAGGATCTACCAGGTTCCATTCCTCAAACCATGCCCATTCTCAGGGTTTAAGGCCATCCCACTAGGATGAACTGCCTTTCACCATGGAGACTTACAGAGTTTACTGGATAAGGTGAGAAGAGTTACAAAGAACAAGGAGCACCAGCCTCTAGTCACTGACTCAGATACTCTAATAAAGGATGATGGTAATTGCCTGACCTGGATCATATTGGCCACCAAAGTTTACCCAGTAATTTTTTCAGTGAGCTCAAGGAATAAACTCAGTGAACCCCAGACAGCTTTGAAAGTGAAATAGAGACCCCAGATCTTTAAAGAGGCTACAAGAGCTTCAAAGAGTTGGCCAATGCTTAGAAAAGAGAAGAATGTTATCCTTATTCACACTCAGGCTCCCTGTAAGATGAACTTGTGTGCTACATTTCTGAATCTAGGTCCGTCTGTGAATGTTTCTCTTTTACACTTTCTACTCTACAGCATTCTCTTCCAGGCAGAGTGAGATGACAGTAGATCATTTTTGGCAGATTGTATACAGGGCTTGTAATTAGGAGAAAACTTTTGAACTCAAGATTGCTTCAAACTTCTCAAGCATTTTATGAGGTACTTAAAATTAAAGTAATCATCATCAATATGCCATTTTAATCTCTAAGAAAAATGGTCATGTTGTCAGTTTGATAATTATTCCAGTTGTTCAAGACTGCTCAGATTAAATATGTCCTTAGGAACCACCAGCTCTTGCATATTTAGATGCAGGTCTTCTTTGCCAAGGAAACATCATAATTGTCACTTATAATAAAGCACTGATGGCCATTTGCAGTATGTTTTATCCTCAACTACCAAAGTAAATACAGTTCTTTTGTTTTTATTGAAGAACAGCAAAGGGCTTTACAGATATTTTTATTTTTTATTTTTATTGACATTAAACTTTTGTGGGAGAAACTAATGCCCATTAAATTTTTTACTTGAAAACGGGCCAGATAAGTGGACTTACTTAATATTATTTATATAGCATTATGTTCCAGTCTTTCCTCCTTATCATAAGTCTGTGCAAAGTTGGATCCAGCTGAATAAGAAGTAAGCATGACTGGATGTGATACTGCTCTTGCCAATGCTTTAGCCTCCTTTCCCTCCTGCTAATTCTTTACCTTTACCTAACCTAGTAGCTTCATTGTAGAATGATTTTAAATGGGTAACACTGTCTGTAAATGGTTAACTTTAGTCTGTAACACAAAACAGACTAAAGTTCCAAAGTGCGGAGTGTGTGGTGAGATAGCCATTTTTCCCAAGATTTATTATTTTTTAACATCTAAATTCTGATTCAAATCAAAAGTATGCTGAAAACTTCTGATTATATCACATCTGCGTCTCCAGGGAAGTAGGGAATAATCTTCACAGAGAATAAAGGAAAAGACAGTTAAAGGAAAAGACTACAACTTAAGTCTGTAGGCTCCGATGACTGAACTGATTCAAGAGTAACAACACTTTTGAAAAGTCTTCTTTACTATTTAGAGAGTGAAAGATCTAATATCATAGAAAATAAATGTTTAGCACGTGTTCTTTGAGTTATTTGAAATGAACCTCCCTTTTCCAAGAGACAATAGAGGTATCCAAGGACTGTTACATTCAGGAAGAAAACATGCTGAAAAAAAAAGGCCTACCAACATAGCAATGCTGCATGCATTACCCTTAAGTCCCAGGTCTTTTGTACCTGCCCAAATTAATTGTACTGGGAATATATATGAGAACTATTCCTATGGCAGGAAACTGTCCACCTTTTAGTCTGTGGCCTTCTAGCCCTAGAAGCAGGTAGGAAATCTGTTTAGCTAGAATGAGTATACCTTGCCCGATCAAAGCTCCGTGTATGCCCTTTCCATTACTGACTGCTATGTACACCTAAAGAGGAATATACGTAACGGACAGCAGTGATCCTTCCTCTGGGATTACTCTCCCAGTCTTCAGTGATCTGTAACTCAGAGAATTCCTGAGCTACAGCCAAGGCTTTTGTGTCTATGCTAAGCTGTCCTGCACCATTGGTAACGGTTATCCCTTTAAGCTATTACGTTGGTTCTGTGTTCTGACCATAAGCTTGTGGTGGTTTGACATTCTGCGAAAATACCTTAGAATATAATTAGATTTCACTGAGTCTCATAATTTTAGTTTGAAGTGCTAGCTATCCCCCAGAGGTTTTATTCTGTGAGCTGGATAAAAGATCATATACTGAAAGACTCCAGTATGTTGCACTCACCTGGATATAGGAAGATGGGGTAAAGACTTAGATCACATCTGAAGAAGCATTCCTGATTTTTTTTCTATTTCTGTCTTTTTATTGCAACACTGCAAAGTCTTAAATTAATGTCATTTCTACAAGGAGGACATGATCAGACCTTACTGGAAGAGCAATATTCACCAATTTTCACCTAACTGTTAAGTCCACTGTGATGTAAGGAACCTTGTCTTATTTGCATTTTTCTTCTACAAGAGGGTATGTTCTTTTAGTTTGCTTATTACTGACTTTTCAAGAACAGTTGTCTTATTTGACCAAGACATGGGCAGATTGCTTGACACAACTAATATTTACAAGTATCTTTTATCAATAACCATTTTTTTCCTTCCTAAAATGTCCTCTGTTGTGTTAGATTGTTCCTGGGCTTTCTGGTCAAATGAAAAGAAGTAGAATTGTCATGATTTTAATGACAATTTTTTTTCAAAGCTCAGTTTTGTTGTTTAAAGCTGTGATGTATATAGGAAATGTTCACGGAATATCACTATTTTTTCAGTCACAAAACAGAAAGAAATACTCAGCTGATAACACTGAGCATAAACCAGATTAACTTCCAATGAGTTATCCCAAAGAGATGAAAATAATAAAAAACAAAACAAATATACCCATTTTTGCAATATATTAATTAGTGTCTATCCAAGAACTACAGAGCAAGACTGAAATGGTAACCTTGTAATATAATGTATATTTGGAATGTTCTTGGGCAGCTTCGCACAGAAGTCCAGCGCATGTATTCTGATGTCATTTTTTATTGAATCCAGCCCCAGGTGTTCTCATATAATTAAGTGGGAAATAATGCAAAACTTACACTATATTTTGTATTAAATCTCAATGTCTCAAAGCTCTCACATCTAGCCTTGTTAGACCTGCTTTCACACCTTATTAATGTCATTCAAAAATAATGAGTATATTGAATTTTGTTATAAGTTCTGAATAAAATAGAAAGAGTCAGGATTTTTAATACCAGTGCACCTCCTTTGTCATCAGAAACAGTGCACACATTTTCTTTGCATATAGAAATTAAAGCAAAACAACTACAGAAGAGGAACGATACATCTCAAGTACATCCAAATTTCATTGTTTTATACAGTCAACATCTCTAAATTCACAAATTTTATACAAGAATATAGTCTCTCTCTTGTTCAAATGGGTTTGCAGAATTCATAATAAAGAAGTGTAGACATGGAAACAGAAAAAGAAAAATAATGCTTTTCAAAACAACATTTAGATATTAGTTATTCCTTCATATGATTTTCTGGTATAGCTCTGAGATATCAGAAAAGTAAATTGAGCAATATCATCCCTGGCAGGATGCAAAGAAAACAAACAGCCTTCATTTACAGAAGTGAAAAAGAAACTCTGAATGAGAAAAGCAAATTTTCATCTGCAATGTCAAAGTCATGTACGATCAATAGATCTATACTAGGAATAGATCTTAAATAATAAAGATAAAAGACTGTATTAATGCATATTTTCATTTTAGAATGGAATATTCTTCCACTTTGTAAAATGGAAATGAATAATGAGATATTTTGTGGAAGCTAAATCACTTTTTTTTTGTGACCTACTGGAAAAAATATGGGAAACAATAGAATTAATGCTGAAATGTCTGAATTAAAATATATTGATAGAACTCTTGGAAGATTTTAATGTGCATGTATCATTCTAGTATGGTTGGATCTTTTGATGCTTACTTCTGTTGTTCTGTTCCAATCTGGCCATTCATCCTGTTAGAGGCAAGGCAGAGTTTATCATGATCCCAAATAAAGAGGAAAAATTTTCTGTGGGCTAAGCCATTTCCCCAACAGCCTGCTTGCTTCCTGGTCCAGTCTCTTTCCATCGCAAGAAAAGAAAAGAACATAAGGATGAATCAGGAATAAGGTAAAGAAATGATACCTGTAATGGGAACTTCAGCACTTGTACTTTAACACCTTGATTCTTTTTTCCAACTTCAAAATACTAGCTGTTAATTTTGTAAGATTGTTCTAATGCACACTGATGTTAGAGGACATTATGTCCGCGTCATTGGTATATAATTCTCCATTCTGCTTTTTTACTGTTCCCTAGGGCTGATTCTTTGGCTGCTTATTTGCAATCTGTCTTTTTTCCTTCCTGCTTTAGCCTGTACCTCCCTTCTCCTAGCAGCCCTCTCTCAAATTTTGATTCTCTTCCTGGTAGTTCTTACTATTTCTTTCACTTTTTAGCATCCTCTACTTTGAAGCTCCTATTAACACATTAACTCTCTTTCCTGTCTCTCTAGCATTGAATTGCAACTGCCATCCTTTTCTGCTTTATTTAAAAGAGAAATAACACCACCATCATCACAGGCTTTAAAGTGAAATTACCGAACTGCACTGCACTTAGACAAATTCAGATTTGATCTAACAGTAACTTTATATGTAATCCAGCAACTAACTTGCAATAACATGACTCAGAAGAGAAAATCATGCGGTAAAACATTACATTGAATGGGAAATGATTCAGTGAAAACATTATTCAGAGTAGGCAATTACTGAGTGAAGATATTATCCACAGCAGACAATTACTCAGTAAAAATATTATACAGTGAAGGCAAATATTCAAGCAAACATTTGACAAGGACAGCAATTATTCAATAAACAATCATAATTGCACCCAATGGAGCACACTTGCCATAAACAGTACAAATAATTAGCAGACTCTAAGGATGTTACTGTGACTGCCCAAGTTTTAGCTAATTTACATGGCAGCTAAGCGTTACAGGACAATCAGAGTCTGTCATTGAGGGACAGCTTGTATTTTTTCCTTTTTTTTTTCTCTTCAGTTCTGAGAAGTATCGTGGTTGTATCAATTTTAATGAAGGAGCAAGTTTAGTTTCATCAGTTTTCTAGAGTTAGTTCCAGGAATAAGTATTACTCACATAACTCCTCTTCTGTTATTACTTCTTTTGTCAACCTTTTAATTCTTTTCCTTAACTCCCCTCCCAATTTCCACAGTAGCTCCCAGAACTTGCTTTTCTTTTTTTACCCTCTTCCTTTCTTCTTTTGCCTGTATTTGTTCAGCTTTTTAAATTTCTCCAATTTCTTGCTTTGAAAGCCTCAATACATTTCTTCTTTTTTTTTTTTTTTTTTCAGTTTTTGAGAGATATTTCACATATTCCATTTGTTCTGGTAGTAACACTTCCATCATGCTCTCTTTCAGAGTCTTCCAACAAAATGAGGCATTCTCTTTAGAACATATTTTTCCTTCTGCATAGCTCCCTAGACCAGTTATTCTTCTTGTGCCATTCATTTTATGCACCTCTATTTTTTTTTTTTTTAGACTCAAATGCTGCTCTCAACCCATTTTCCTTTGGACTTACTCCAGGCAAGCATTTGCTTCCCCCCACCTTCACTGTATCTTCACAAGTGAATTTTTTTTTGTATGGAAATATTAAACTCTGTGATGGTCATCTGGGTAAAAGTACAATTTTGTATTTCTTGTCTTTCTTCCCTGCTTAATGATAGATTTTGAAGTAATTCATCCACTAAAATTATGTATTTTTCTGTTGCTAAGTTATTTTTGTCAATGAAGTTACTAATTCTTTTCAGCACATTTTGGTGTTCCAAGCATCTATGTTTAGACATGCATATCAAAAATTACTTGTACAAAAAAAGAAGCAGCAGAAGAATCTTTGAGATACTGTAGCTACAGTAACCACATTAATGCCCTGACTTCTGTGTTGAAGACTTGGTTAAGTGATAATCAGAAACAAAGCTTCAATGTTCAATTACATTAGTAAATAAGCATATCTATTATAGTCTTATTTTTCAGAAGAAAATGGTATCAGCACTCCAAGAATATAGGGACAGGAAGGCCAGAAGAATTTCAGTTTGATCCTGTAAAGTGGCAAACTCTCCTGAAAAAGGCACTTTTATTCCTGCATGAAGTGTCTGCATGGGGATTCAGATCACCATAGCTACGTGATATTCCTATGCCGCTAGAATTCTGCTGGACAATTTCCCTTTGAAGACAATCTCTAAATGATATAACATTAGCAGTGCCATGGGAGCAGCTCTCAAAACGATGAAAATTTTTCCCTCATTAAAATTTAGAACTATAAGTCCCAGGGAAATCTGTGCAGTGAAACTGTATGTTTCTCTCTGAACCTGAAATTACCAAATATCAGCCAAGCAATGGCAGAAAGATATCTTTTGATGACTCTCTCACTTACAATCAGAAATTGTAACTCACCTTCTCCAAAATATCATCTGGTGGAATCTGATGCCAATGCATTCATTTCATGTGTTACCTTATAAATACGTTGCCAGTCTCAAAATAACAGAAAATGACCAAATCTCTAGCATTTAGCAAATACTCCTTTCTTCTTCCATCATTCTTCTTGCAGCTAGAGCATACCACCAAAACAACTTCAAAAAGGTAGGAAGATTTTTTGGACTTTGTTTCTTCTCACATAGCTTCAAAACATATTGAATTTCATTCAGGAAAGAAAATATCAAAAATGTAAAGACAAATTAAATGAAAGAGAAAAAAAACTCCAATCTGTGACGTCTACCCATGTGACATCAGCTGTGAATACAAACTTGAGACAATTAGTTGCCTGAAAAAAATCTTTTTTTTTCCCCTAATTTCATATAACTGCCTATATTTTTTTCCAGTCTCAGATCTTTTCAGGATAATTGATAAGAGTTTAAGATTGAGACATGATTGAATTTAATGGATTTATGCTGCTGTAAAGATAGAAACAAGCATGAAATAGATTTTTAGAAACTACTTCTTCTGACTCTTATTCTGACTCTTTTCTAATTGTGTGGAACAAAAAAAATTGTTAAAAACTTTACTAGCTTTATTGTCATATAAATCAGAAGCCTTCTCTGAGTCAATTCTTCTGATGAGTATCATGCCTAGCTATCATTAGATAGCTACTGTTGTTTTGTTTGAATTTGAACCCTGATTCACACAACCTGTTCACCAGACAATGTCTCTTCTTTCTTTCTTTAGGAAAAATTATAAAGATTCAGGTTATGGAAATGACGTGGAAATCATAATAAGTATACTGCTCCAGTGTTTTATTATTTCTCAGTGGTGACTCACAATAAAGTATTTCAAAATGCTGGCCAGAATAAGAATGGCTTGTCCTCTACTAAGAGCAAAGCTTCCACTAAACTGCTTACAAGTAATTCTTGACGTCATGTAGAAAAGATATATTATAGACAGCAGAAGGATGTTCTTCACAGTAAAAGCACTTAGTGCTGAATGGTGACATTGTCATGCTTTTTATGCCTATAGTGCACCATAAGTAATTTGGCTAGTTCTTGTTGGGTGTGGTGAGATCACAGCACTACAAGTGGAGTAAAACCACTTTGCTAAAGCACTAGAGTGCCAAGAGATGTTGCATCTCAGTTTATTTAGAAATTTTCCCTTTTGTATTGAATTAATCCCATAGAAGTAACGATAGAGAAACATGCTGTTCTCTAATATGAATCTGAAGTCCATTTGTGTTCAGAAAAGTTAAGTTCGAAAGCGAATAGGACATCCTCTGGATGAATAAGAACAGTCTTCTAAGAAGAGATTAAAAGGGTCTCTCCCTATTTAGCTGGAAGAAGGAAAAAATGATGCAGAATCATTCCCTCTGTACAAAAGCTGGAAGAGCTGGGTAGGAGGGGTGAAGAAAGAAATGTGCTAGAAAGAAAATTTTTATGTTAAAGGATCAATTTAGTGCAAGACCTACACATCTGAGGTAACAAAGAATAAAATTAAGCTAAGAACAAAAGACCAAAAATTCTCAAAGGAGTGATTTGCTTTCCATTGGGAACTGTGTAGGGAAAAATCCTAAAGACATAATATATTGTGTTTGTCTGTGGTAGACCAGAGAAGGAATTGATTATTCATGGAGTTTCTATTTGGCTTTTTTTATACTATTTTTAGAAACAAATACATATAACAGTTATACCATGTTTTTTACACATTATTAAAGGATAGCAGTAGCAATGTGTCAGCTTTCTTACTTATTATTTTCTATTTCTGACTTTAAATTCCTTTGATTTCTTAATGACCTGGTAATATTTTCTGCTTTTTCTTTGGTAGTATTTGTGAATGTGACAATTACCATCTACAGCTGTTACTGTCCTTTCCCACTGACTGCCCTGTCCTTGTGAAAGTCTGGCTTTTTTTCTGTCATGTTCTTATTTACACAATTTCTCCTAAATGACAAATACCTACAGTGGTAAGATTGCATCACTGACCTTCCCCACTTGATGTGAAAACTGACTATGTAAGAAATCTAAAAATTTATTCAATAGGAAAAGGAAAAAAAAGAATATGGAGTGAAAATATGTGCTGACATTTCAATTCCTCTGAGCTTTTCTGAAATCTCACAGTGACAATAAATACTTGTAGTTCTGTGACAGGTTGATCCTTTTTTTCTTCTCTTTTTTTGTCAGCAAGGGAACACCTTTGGCATGTGTGGGCTGACATATCATGCAATCTAGATCATCAGAAGATACAAAGGAACCTAGCTTTATTCTTTTCAACATATCCATGTTAAAGCAGCCACGATCTTATACCTGTATCTTAAAACTGTAACGAGAATCCAAGAGAGAGGCAGGGAAATCACCAAGCTGACTTCAATGCCTGTTGAAGCCAGTATTCCCTAAACTGCAGAGTTTTCCCATAACAGTCAGATTCAGTTCATTGTCCTATATAAAAATCACAGAAAATTCACTGGTTTCAGTCTTAGAAAGGGACAAAAATGCCATTTATAATTAGGACATAGAGGTTTAGCCCTTTCCAACTAAAACTACTGACTTTCCTATAAATCACAACTCTGCTTTTCAGGAAGTGAAAATCTTTTTGCCATTTTCAAATCATGTATAAATGACTAGACTAGAAAAGGAGAATACTCTGGGCCTGTTTTTCATGTAATTTTACAAGTGAACACATTTGAGGTGGACCCTGGTTTCCGGGCACAGCTTAAAACTCACCTTTTAATTTAAATGTCTATTTTAATGCCTTTTGGATTGTTCTCCTGCTACCTAGGACAAACATCAGTTCCTCTCACAAGCTGAAAGTGATACTTAGCCCTGGATTCACAGTGCAGCTCTGTGAAAGGAACACTTTTTTCTTTCTGATTTATCCACATTTTGATTGGTTTTGTAAGCTCAAACTCCTATGATCATGCATAAATGTTCTACTGGACTCTCTAAGACTTCATCATTCATCAAAGGAGAGAGCACAACAGGATGCGGCATGCCTATTTCTGCCATTTCCCGATTATCACTTCACTTGTCCTGTCTTTATACACAGGTTCCAAAAGCCCGTATTTTTGAGATGGTCTGAAGGATGTGTATCTAATTGTGATCTGATACTTTCAAAAGTAGTTAACTTTATAAGTAGCACCTTGTATTTTAGACCTGATAAATGGTGCGTTGCTCTAAAATATGTTTTTTATTCTGGAATCTCTTTCTGTCTTTACTACTTCATATTTAGTCTGCTCATTCTTTTTGAACTTCCTCTAAACTTACATCTGGAAATCATACCACACTCTAGAACAGTGTGAGTATAAACATTTTTATCTGAGACTGCTTCTTTTCCCTGAATAACTGTTGCAGTAGATTTGGCTTCAATTGCTAAGTTACGCTTATGATGCTATGATTCAGAATATGTAGTCTGAATTTCCACAGTAATATTCTAGTATGTCCTATCGTTTAAATCCTTTGTGTTTTATACATAAAATAACATCACAAGAGGTTCAGCAACCTCTGTCCCCACATCTGGGTTCATAGCAGTTCTGTCTTTGAGGACATATTCTATCCCATATAGTAGATTCAATAATATATTTTCCATGTTGTATAACAGTGAAGGCAAAGGAGATGCACCATATCCCAGGGGCTCAAGTCCTTTCGCCTTTTTGCTTTTTTAGTGTAAGATACAAATGTTTTACTATATCTAGGTAGGAAAGCCATTTTATATTGCATTCAGACAGAAATGCTGGTCAAATATATTTTTTTGTCTTAAAAAAAAAAAAAAAAAAAAGAGACAGGGAGACAAATCAATCAAGTGTGACATTTCATATTATCCAGGATAACAGGAAAGTAAATTAGTCAATAACAAAATCTGGGAGGTAAGTCATTCTGCCTCTGTTTATTCCACATATTCTTTTGGGATAAATGTGCTTAATATCTTTATGCAGAATGCCTTTGTCTTATTACAATTTTATATTCCATTCTCTCTGAAGGTAACAGCATCTTAGCAATGCTTTGGAAATGGCATAGAGGAGAGGTTTGAAAGGCTCAAAAAATATATATATATATTTTTCTCTGTAAGCCAACACATAGCTGTCACTAGAATATATTTCTTTACAGGAATTTTCACGATTGCAAGTGAAAAGTGCAGCCCAACAAATGTGAGGCCACAGTTTGGTTTGCTGTGGGTAATCTATAACATTACAGAAGTTGGCAAATGTGAACTCTTCTCAGTAAGCAAATGTTTTCACAATTGAGAAGATTCATGTGTCATAGAAAATATTTCTTCGGAAGAACAAGATGACTTTTATTGCTCATTTCCATCTTATTTGAACAAAATGTTTCTAAAACATCTTGTTAGAAGACAGAAATATGTAAAAGCAGAGTTCAAAATATTGTCAGTTAGTTTTGTCTTAGCTATAGCTTTTGGTGAGCCATTTGCAGTCAGCACAACTGATCATATGTTTATTAATTTGAAAAAAAAAGCAAATAGCAAATAGTAAATATTCCTGTGTTTGTGACAATGCAAAATAGACTCATAATTGTGTATATTTCAATTTATACAAGCAGGGTTGAGTCACTTAGGATTTTATTCAGCTGAAGAGTATACTCCCACTAAGTTCAGATGGAAAAGCTAGTATAGGTTCAAAGGATAGGTTCACTTCGTGAGCTGATCCATTGAAAAAGAGATGAAAAGATGTAGAAACTTTATTGCAATATTGCTTTTTAAACAGCTGTACAATACTAAATCCAGTTCAACAGGGTCAAAAACTCTCTCCCAAAAAATATTTAAGCCTTTTTCTAGCTGTGTTGGTTAATGCAGGAAGAAGCTACCTTGGTGTTTGAACTTTAGAGAACCCCAACAAAAGATGGGTTACAGTAGTTAACTTTTACAGTGAACACTGATGTTCCCAAGGACATATTATACGTCAGCACCTAGCACTTGGTGATCTGAGTTTTTTTCTTTTCATTGTGATGGTGAAATGTGTCAGATGCCCGGAAGCAAGTATAAGGAAGTGACCCCCAAGAATGGCTTTGCTGCTGAAAAAGTCAATGTTATGAAAGGCTGAGGAAAATTAACTTTGCAAGAATGGTTTCACAAGAAAACTTACTTTACTTGTGCTGCAGATAGTTACCTGCAGGTACAGTTGTAAATATGTTTACTTCCACTTGAGTTATAGCACCTTGGCATGACAAAAACCAGCAGTCATGGAGATTTGTCTTCAGTCTTCCTTTGCTATTTCCCTCACCTATTTTCTGTGATGCCTGTTCTCAATTGTAATAGCCAGCGGAGAATGAGATTTTTATACGCCTACCCTCTTTATCCTGTTTAATATCCTGCTGGTATTGACATACAGAATTGCATTTCCAAAGTTGGAAACATTAATCAAATTTACATGGTAGGGGATCAAGTCAATAAGAAAGAATATTTATGACGTCAAGAACACATAGTCTGATCTGTCTTAATTATATTGCCAACTCCTTGGACAGGAATAGGTCTTACCTTTGTTCTATGGCTCACAGCTTCATTATGTGTCACTACACAAACATCCTATATGGACCTCATATATGGACTTCACAGATAAGCTAACAGAATCTGGAGCCATTTGAATTGTGAATTTAAATCACCAAGATCTTGACCGTAGAAGAGCAATCTAAGGAGCCATCTAAGTAATCTGTGAATGTTCTCTCTGATTGTCCAGAGTAAAAGGAAAATAACCTAACATTGAAAGCTTAAATTAGTGAACAATCTCATGTCTAAACTATCATTCATTTTCTGTGAGATTGTGATGTTAGTCATTATTAATGCTGAGCTGTGCACAGTTTCTCAGAATCACAGAATGGTTAAGGTTGGAAGGCAACTCTAGAAATCATCGAGTTCAACCCTCTAGAAATCATCTAGTCCAACCCCTGCTGCTCAAGCAGGGACACCTAGAGCATGGGGCACAGGTTTGCATATAGGCAGGTCTGAATATCTAGAAATCCTTGGCATTTCAATTCTGAGTCTGAGAGGAATGTATCCACTGTCACTATGTCCAGAGTGGGAGTATCTCATTCACCTATTAATCCTGTTCCCAGCTGTCCTGTGCTTGCTTCTCTTTATGCTGGAGGATAAGCACACTCATTTGTTGCCCTAAAAGTAAACTAGTGCCTCCTGAGAACAGGTAAATTGGGTTTCAAACAGCAGATTTCAAAAATTCTCCTCTTTGCTCCAGGTATTTATTTGACTCCTGTTACAGAAGGGAAAATTCCTGGGGTTCAGCCTTCTGATAGGTAACCATGGATTACTGGAGTCACTGAAAAATAGTCTCCCTAATCTTACAGAAAAATCAACTGAACTGTATAAGCTGTTTAATACAGTATCCACAGGATGTGCCACAGAATCTGAATTGTGAGTCATTGGACATTTCATTCAGTTTAATGCAGTCTCTGATTAACACTGACTTTAAATCCACAAGCTGAACACACTTGCTGTCCTAATTTCTGCACGCATCTCAGGATTTATTTTTTTCTGTCATAAAATATAGATCATTTTGGAGTGTATGCTTCACAAGATGTCACCACCTCACACAATACTGGAAAAATACTGAGGGAAGGAAGGAGAATAGGCAAGTAATGGGATTAGACGCACGTAGGATAGATGTTATATAAAAATCTCAAATAAAATAAATTCCAAGCATTTTCTTAAAATCATTTCACATGTATTTAAAATAATAATTTGCTACCATATTTCATATAAAACTATTAAGCCAAAAACAAAACAAAGCAAAAACCCTTAGTTTCCTGAAATTACATGTAAATTGTAAGCAATATAGCAGTACTAATTTTTGTACCATGTGCTAACTTTGGAAGAAAGCTAAATATTTTCCTATCAGACATTAAACAGTTAATTGCATCTTTTCAGTCATTTTTGCATTGCAGACTACATGGAGCAGCACCTATTTTCCTTAGTTACTTATCATAGAGGCAAGTCATAGTTGATGTTAAATTGACCTCTTAATATCATAAATGGGAAATGAGGTTCCTTAGCACAAAGAAAATTGTAGGAAGTTTAACAGTGAAATACAGAAGAAGAGATGGTGCTTCTATAATATGAGTATAGCATCTATTGCATAAAGCTTCTTATTCTGTTTTAGGAGAAACTACCTATTGAATTTTTTAGTCAGATCACATGACAATTAATGCATCTCATATACCTTAAGAGGTTGAACGGAGAACACTACAGCTGTGCAGGTTTACAAACATGAAGCCACCTAATTAAAATCTATATTACATTCCTTGTTTTTTACACATAAAATAGCTTTTAAATTGCATAAAATAACCCCTAAACCCATATTTAGTGTGCTGTAGAGTTTACTACATCAAAAATACATAAATGTTTAAGAAGTTTATTATGGTTTCTTTCTCATTAGCCTGATATTTACAGTTTCTTTGGCTTTGTGCAAGCTCTGCAACTATTAAAGAATTGCAAAAATGTTATTTACTAGAATTGTGGGAAGAACAAGATTCTTTCTACTATATAATTCTCACTGAGTTAATAGTGGCAAAAAGAGATTACTGAAACTTTGGTAAGGCTGTAATCAATGCACTTCATAATGGATTTATTTTTTTAATGTTCTTGTCATGGAGTTGGCAATTCTGTTTTTATCCAGTAAATTGCATAATCTAACTCCATTTTCCATCTAGTAGAATTAAAAGATAAAACAAGCTTAAAAAAATCTCTTTATGAGCATCTCTTTAGGAGCCTTTTTTATAATTCAGGTGAATTTTAGAGCTTAGAGGTGGAAAGGTGGGATATGAAGGTCTTACATGGGCACACAAAACAGAGAATCTGATGCAGTGTTGTGCTCTGTGACTCTTTTGTTTTGTTTCACAGAATCACAGAATCACAGAATGTTCAAGGTTGGAAGGGACCTCTAGAGATCATCTAGTCCAACCTTCCTGCTCAAGCAGGCACACCTACAGCACGTGGCACAGGGCGGCATCCAGGTGGGTTTTGAAGACCTCCAGAGAAGGAGACTCCACAACCTCTCTGGGCAGCCTGTTCCACTGCTCTGTCACCCTCACAGGAAAGAAGTTCCTCCTCACCTGGAGATGGAACTTCCTGTGTTTCAGCTTACACCCATTTCCCCTTGTCCTATCACTGGCCACCAATGAAGACAGTTTGTCCCCTTCCTCCCTGTATTCTCCCTTCCTGAACTTATACACATTAATCATATCCCCTCTCAGCCTTCTCTTCTCCAGAGAAAAAAGGCCCAGCTCACTCAGCCTCTCCTCGTACGAGAGATGTTTCATTCCCTTAATCATCCTGGTTGCCCTTCTCTGGACCCTCTCAAGAAGCTCCACATCCCTCTTATACTGGCGAGCCCAGAACTGCACACAGTACTCCAGGTGCGGCCTCACCAGAGCTGAGTAGAGGGGCAGAATCACCTCCCTTGACCTGCTGGCAACACTCCTCCTGATGCAGGCCAGGATCCCATTGGCCTTCTTGGCCACGAGGGCACTGCTGACTCATGGTTAACTTGGTGTCAACCAGGACTCCCAGGTCCCTCTCCGTGGAGGTGCTTTCCAGCAGGTCAACCCCTAATCTGTCCTGGTGCCTGGGGTTATTCCTCCCCAGTTGCACGACCCTGCATTTGTCCTGATTGAACCTCATGAGGTTCCTCTCTGCCCAACTCTCCAGCCTGTCCAGGTCCCTCTGGATGGCAGCACAGCCCTCCGGAGTGTCGGCCACTTCACCCAGCTTAGTGTCATCTGCAAACTTGCTCAGGGTGCATTCCGTGCCCTCGTCCAGGTCATTGATGAACAAGTTGAACAGCACTGGGCCCAGTACTGACCCCTGGGGGACACCACTGGCCACAGGCCTCCAACTGGATTTGGCCCCATTTATCACCACCCTCTGCGCTCTGCCATCCAGCCAGCCCTTGATCCACCGCACCATGCACTCATCTAGTCTGCTTGTTTGGACAAGATATTACGTAACAGAGTTGTTTTATTTCTGACTGTACCATTCCCATAACATTTTCTCTGAAATCAGAGATAATTTTCATTCTGATTTTGATGATATGGTCACAGATTTACTTTTGACTTGTAGTATTGTGGAATTTGATTGAAAAAAAAAATCAGTTGAGACTTTTTAGCACAGCAATTAAAATACCCAGATATTTGACTTAATTAAAAAATGATTAGGATGATGCTAGTTCACAAAGGATGTTGCCTTTTTTTCTTTTTTTTTTTTTTTTTTTTAAGGATCAGTCAGTATCAGAAATATTTTAAATTGGAAAACTAATAAATACAAATATCCTAGAATAAATAGGAAGTGCTTTAATACTGATATATCATTTTAAGACTAGCTGCTTAAATTTTAAAGAGATATATAGAAGCTCACAAAGAAAAAAAAATCTCCCCATAGCAACCAAATCATCTATAGCCAGCTTGTGATGAAGGCCAGAATCACTCTTCCATATGAACTGGAAAAGCTGTTGATACTCCAGCCTTACTCTATAAAATAGTCAAAATGAATTTTCAATTTATTTTTCTAGGTAGTTGGCACAAATTGTGGCATGCTTGACTGAGAATGAAATACAAATTATTTTGATTGAATTTTGATTGAATCTAATTAATCATGGCTTTAGAATAAATAGAAGTTGAGTGAAAGGACTATCCAGTGTAACACCTATTCAGTTTCCATCATTCCTATTTTCACAATTACACCACAGTAATAATTTGATTCAAATATAGAGGAACATTGCTTTACTATCTTTATGGCTTACTTTTTTTTTTCCAAAAAGTTAATTTCCATGTTTTTATTTCAAATTAAATGCTCTAATTATAGGACTGTGGTAAAATCAATAGGTTAAGACAAATATTTATTTGAAATTTTCTTTGATTTAAGCATAGAGTCATCATGACAAATAAAAAATAAAAAAAAAAAAAAAAAGAAACACAGAAATATTTGGCTTGTAAAGGCCCTGAATGCAGATTTTGAGCACTGCCACATGGATTTTGTATTTTCTTACAGAAGTTAAATCGATACAGACCCTTACTTTTATAGATTTTGGAATCCAAATATCAAAGCTAAACAGCAAGGAAAGAAAGGTATATTTTTAATGCAGAAAAAAAGAAAGTTTGTTTTGTATTAAGAAGAAGATGTGATGTGCATTTGGATATACACCACCTAGCAGATCAGGCCCAAAGCATTTATGGATATTCCTTTCCGCTCTGGTTCATAGACCCTAAAATAAAATGAAAACCTTTAAGCCTGAAGACCAGAGTGAATGACCAGACAGGCAGAGACTGAGAGATGAAGAAAGAAGTAGTGTTTTGTTTATTTCCAGGTTCAAGTATTTAGCACACTTTAAGAAGTCATAAAATTGAGTAGAATAGAAGTACCCATGAGATCCATCTGACAAGCTGCAGTGGAAGAAAAGAGGTACACTCCTGAAAAGCCTATCAAAGAGTGATAGGACAACCCTTGACTATCCTTGTTATTATCCCACTGCCACTAATCCTTATCCTTAATCCTTCTTTTTTTTTTTTTTTTTAACACAACATTGATGTATTGTTGGTATGTTGTTTTTTTTTGAGTATGCCAGCTCTAGTTTTTCCATTCACCTTATTGTTCTTTAGTGCTTACAAAAGCAAACTGAAGGAGGAAGCTATCAAAACAAAGAATTCATTTCTTCAACATTTCAAACTTCTTCCAGCAGAGACCATCACATATACAAACTGACTTTTGTACAATGCTTTCCACCATGACACTGAAAAGGAAAAGTACCTTTTAGGGAGCCTGTGAAAACAACAGGAGGCCCTATATGACCAACTGTATTAAATTTCTTAGTCACAATTGCATCAAATACAAACTTTTAATTTTGCTTCCAAACATTTCCCTGCATCTTTTTTTTTTTTTTTTTTTTTTTTTCCCCTGCTTCCAAGCATTTCCCTTTACGTTTTTTTCTTTTTGAATCTAGCTACAGGAATCGAACAATCCCCCTTCCAGCCTTGTTAGGTCCCTTTGGAGACCATATCTCCACTACCTTTCCCTCTCCTTATAAACAAGACCTAATATTAACCTCACTTTCTCCGAGCACATCTTCCTTGTAAAGAACCAGGGAATTAGGTAGCTCCCCTGAACTCAGGGACATTTTGTGCATGAATAGATTTTCTTCTACTCGTTCCATTGGGCTCTTGATTTTTCCATACCTTGAAGGAAAGAGTTAGTATTCTACCTTCTAATCACTTCATAGATTTTCCACAACCTATTACAAGGCTAGAATACAGTAAGTAAAGAATGAAAACCAGAAATCATGAAAGACATTGAAATACAAATTATGATGGATTTAAATGACAGATTACTTTTTCTTACTAAACATACTATCTCACTAAAGTTGCCATACGTGGGGAGATCTCTTGTGACACACCTAGTATGAGCATATCGTGCTAGTCCATTATGAAAAAGAGTGGAAAAACAGAATTGAGCAATACCTGCCAGAGATCCAAAAATTACTAACTGAACTGAAAATTGATTATATGGGGCTGGTAAGAGAACTCATACTTCAGCTTGCAGCATCTGTGCTGTGGAGATAATTAGAGGTTATGATTAAGCTTTATTAATATATTTAAATTGCCTTTAAAGTCATTACAACATGTGGTATTTTGGAGTAGCATAAGTTTTGCATGTGGACTGTCCTTCTCAGGTCCTGTAGTGGAAACGTTTTCCTGCTCATAAGACTTCTCTGGAAGCCTTCTCTAGAGTTGTGTCTATGTTTTGGCTGTTGTTCTGGTCAGAAGTGTACTTTTAATGTGGATTTTCTAGCAGTGTGGAGTTGTCTGATAATAAATAGGTCCATTTCACATGAAACTAAGACAGAAGGTGCTCTCTAGGAACTGGCCTGGCAAAAATAGGCATTCAGTCTCTGAGATCACACTGAAAAGAAAGCCTGTGCATTACGATAGGCAATTTTGACTTCCAGAAAAGTATCACAGAAGTACTATGTAGTTTTGATGCAACTTTGAATTAAGCCCATGAAGCCTTTTTTCAGTGGAATACTTATAAGAAGAAGGATACTGTGGTAAGATGAAGTTGTGATGGGTAATGAGTTGGCAGGTAGTATGCTATACATAACTCAGGAGAGTAATAATGAAAAGAGGATATTGACTTTCCCCTCTTTTCCTGTTAACTCATTGGATGACCCATCATAATTTTTTAATATTGCTATTCATTTAACAAGAATATCATATTTTAAATTTGTTTACAGATTTATTAATATAAACTCTCAAAACACAAAATCACAATAAAGTTTGTTGCATTTATGTGCTTTAATGTTTGTGTTAGCAGATCTGATGTGGGACTTTGTGTGGAATGATAATGTACGAATGAAGCAAACTGGTCATCTTTACTCTGCAATTGTTCTTTCTTATAGCTCTATCTGTGATAGTAAGATAGCTGCAGACACTTCTGTTTATTCCTCAGGATGGAATTAAGTGTCCACCTTATTTTGAAAGAACGTATGTGATTGTAAATGTGCTATTATCAAGAATAAAAATCATGCTGAATGATTTACTGCACTTGATCAGTACAAGAACCCCACATCTGTCCGTAGTTACCCTTTGAAATAATACCCCTGAAGAGCCCCTTCATCACAGGAATGTTATAATAGCTCATAAAACATCTTTGGCAGGTGCAAGCCTACTGTATAGTCATTTGATATCTCTTCTCTCCTACACAGATCTGTCATATTAATTAATATTGTGCCTCCACAAGGTGGTGGAAGTGGGTAATTAATTCCACAGCATGTAACATTCACAATTTGATTGCATTTTTATGTATTCTGCTAAGGAAAAAAAATGCCTTTATTTTGTAGCTTTTTATAAAAATACCCATTTTCTTATAAATCTCGTGGTAATGAGCAGTATTTCATTTATTTCTCTTGAGAAAAGTTAATCATTTAATTAATTTAATCACTGCTCCCTTAACTCCCTTTGATATTGACTGTTTGCACTATGTTTTCATTTCTAGTTTAACTTTACTGGTAAAGATAACCCTTGATGGCTTGAAGTCTAGGGAAGTAGCTTGGAACAAATGAATGGAAGTCTTTATATATAGATAATGCAGGAAATTCTTTTTCCCCCCCCTTTTTTTTTTTTCAGAAATATCAAAATTTTCAATGACAATGACTCATCCTGTAATGTTCACTTCAAAATATTCCATGATGTTGAAGTCAGAGTAAAGTAATAGAAGAAAAATACTACTTATTGTTTACTTTACTTTGCTTGGGTTTTAATGACCTTTTTAACTAGCTACTAAAAGGACTTTCACTTGTGTATTATTTCACTCGTGTTCCTGTTTCTTCATTTATGAGCTTTATAATTATTCTCCGTAAATACATAGACTATACTCCATTACCATACATTTACAGTCTTCTTAGGTAAATTTTGCTATTCATAGAGAGAAGAAATCCATGCTGTCTTTGAATCTAATTAAATTAAAAGGAAGATGTTATGGAGATGGCAATGTTACATCTGCTATTTCACTTCTCTTTTCACTTCAATTTTACTCCATTTCTACTCCATTATTTCTATCTATGAGAAGACAGAACATCATTAACTTTTTTTACAGATGAAATATTAATTTTAGCTATATATCAAAGTTGTATATTACAATCAAGTGTACTCTGTGCTTGTTATCAAGACAAACTTTTATTACATAGTGTCTAAATTTATTTTTGTTATATGTATATATGTGTGTATACATATGTATAGTATGTATATCTACAGGTTTAAAATAAACAGGACTGAGCTTGCTGAGATTTCAAGTCATTTTGCACTGCTCCTAAAAAGAAATATAAATCCAGCTTGTCAGCATGCTCAAAGACTAGCCTATGATCAGATATCAGTCTTGCTCACTTTATCTTTTAAGACGACTAATTCATGACTATAAAGAAGGTATTCCAAATACTGATGAACATAAATAAAATTGCCAAGATGAAGACAATCTTTGTACAATCTTTTACAATTTTTATAATAACCTTCAAATGACATTCAGTATAATCAGCATAATCAGTAAAGCATGTTTACCTCTTTTGAAGTTTGAAAAAAAAAAGAGTATGAAAACATCCCCTATACACTTCATAAAAATGTACGTCGTAGAACTTAAATAATACATTCCTCATAGGAAGAGCTATTTTTCTCATTATCTTAAGTGCAACAAATCTGAAATATCTACTCATATTCAAACTCATTCAAATTGCAAAATACTTGAAAACATTAATATTCAAATGTCTAATATATTTGCAGAAGAAATAATGGCTGCATTTACAGTATTAAAATTTGCACTAAGGCTTAGTGACATTAATGGAATATTACTTGATGTCATAGGTCTTCGGATCACTCCCTTTGGGTTTACTCTCTGCATACAGAATTTGTTGAATTCCATAGACAGAGGCTTTGAATTTTCAAGAAAAATTAGAGCTTTATTAGTTCTCTGCAGAGCTATCAAATATCAACTTTAAACAAATTAAGAAAACATTTAGTATTACATTCACTACAAAGATTTTCTTTCCATTCTCTACACCAGAACTAATTATCATGAAACATAAATTACAAATCAAAAATAATCTAGTATGTCACCCAAAGACCAGATACTGTCTCTGCTGCTTCTCCTATAGACTTTTGAAGAAACTCAGAATGAAAGATCTTGTTTAAGCAGGGAAAAGAACACAGGTCACTTCAAATGAATAAATTTGTGCATTTTTACTCCCTGTTCAAACAGAAAGAAAAACAGTTTAGTTCAGAACAAAAGATGCTTCTGGAGGGAAGATACCTGTGGAATGAATGAGTACATTCATTTGTGTTTGTCTAAATTTTTAAAACACAATTTCCATACTTTTAGCCAGTTGTCAAAGGCCCCATTGACTGTCATTGCTGCTGCTTTCAGGTAGCTGAGTTTCATATATCTATCTCTGCAGTCTATGTTTTAAGTTCATGCATGAGTTCAGAAATGATAGTGAAAAAATTCTCCTGAACTTATCTTCAAAGATGTAGTTATTCTCTCTGATATTTTAAACTTTACCTCAGAGATTTGTATGTGTTTGGTTAATTTTTAAAACACAGAGCATCTGTCCTAATCAGGATGCTGATTTTTTTTCCCAACTAAACTTTTCCCAGAATCATTCCATAGATATATCAAATAATAGTAATAATAATAATAATAATAATAATAAAAAAACAAAAACAAAACAAAATGAACCAACCCCAAAAAAATACTACTCTAAAATTCTATAGGAGTAATGCTATGTTGATTCATAACCATGACCAAAAATTATATAATCTAAGAGACTGTAAGGGGTATAAGATCCTGGCTTCCTTGGGTATAAATAACAGAGAAGAAATAGGAACTGCCATCCTAACCACTGCAAGGGTAGACTCCAAACCATAACATTTGCAAAGAAAATGAAATACAATTTGGTGCAGCAAGGGATTTAATTAGCATTTCTTAGAATGATTGATGAAGAGGATAATCCAGTCTAGTGAACTTGTTTTACCTAGTAGAAAACTTAGCAAGTGAATAATGAGGGGGTTGTAGATAAGCATAGTTAATTTAATAGCACAAAGATGCTTTTTAAATTGTTTCATGGGTAAGAGCAGGAAGACTGAAACTGGATTTTGGAATACTGACAGACTAAAATAATTTTATTGCATTGTGATGGGGCAAGACATATTTGAGGAAGTATCATGAGGAAACTCACATCCCTTGGATGTGTTTTTTTCTCTATCAGTTTTGGTTTTGTATATGGTACATACGTTTCTGTAGTTTTCTTCAGTCTCTCAGTTTAAAACATTTTAGTGACAATGTCCGTGCAAAGTGAGTATCACCAAATACACTCAGTTTGGATGGACTAGCTGGATCAAATAGTTTTATTAAAATTTTGTTCTTGAAAAAGAAAAATGCTCTTTATTTCCATGTCCAATATTATGGCGATCTTAGTCATTTTATCTCACTAAGCCATGGTTTGTTAAGCTTTTTGAAAGATCTGTCATCCAATTAAATCAGTTGATTACCAAAAGCAATTTTGGTGAACTTTTGTGCACTACAAAAAAACAAACATCCTCCATCAGTGTAATACCAATATATTAGGTTCATTCACTGGAGGCAGTATATTTAGTGAGTGAGCAGAAATGTGAAAAAAGAATGGTAAAAAATATTCTGTCTACAAGGGACAACCTGGAAAGATAAAAATGGGGATGTATAAATATAAAATACTAATAAAGGCTTATATAAACATCTGAGATATTTAATGACTTAAAAAACAAGGAGGAAATATTAGAAGATCTTCTAGACAAACCATCACAAAATGACCAGATTTTTAGCAGTTGTGCAATACTATCAGATGGAGTTTTGCAGAGAGCTGCAGATATGCAGCGAGGTGCTTGTGAACCCTCAGTATGGCACAGAGTACATTGCTGTCCAAGATTCCTGTTAGAAAACCAGCAATCCCTTAGCATGTTGTATAATGAGGAAAAAGCTGACTACTATGGAAGTGAATTTATCTCCATTATCCTTTTTACAGTGCTTGCCATAAAGGTGTTTTATCATCACTTTAGAATTGTAGGAAATAAACAAACCAGAAAAAAATTGCTATCTTTTGTCTGTGCCATAAAAATGCCTTCCAGGAAAAGATTGTATACATTGGTGAAGAGCTGAGAATATGGTATCTTCTTTATAGCACCAGCCATTCCTCTGAGTGCAAAATTAACATTGTCACAAGTTTTAGGTCAAAATTATATTAGTCTGCGGGAAAAACAGGCCCTAAGATCTTGTAGTCACTTGTTTGGATAGAGAGCTTTATAAACCTTGCTGGTTTTCACAAAAGCTCCCAGAACAGTCTGTCAAGACCAGAACCCACCACAATCAGTAACATAAGCCCAGCAGGGAATAACATTATTTGCAGATTGAAGTAAACCATCAGTCTCCTTTTAAGTGTATTACCTTCAGTGGTGTGACTCATGAAGAAACTGAAAAATTCACACATGTTCTGTCTGAAGATACTGTTAGACTGAAATGGCACCCGAGGGCTAAAAATACAGAGTCATAAGATATAGTTCTGGATCCAAAACACTTGCCTTTGGTCAATGAAAAATTGATTAGTCTTTGATTTAATAAAGGGGTTACAAACAGGGTGAGAATTTCACATCTTAAATTGAGCTATAGTAAACATATGGAAAAGATTGCCACAATGCCAATGAATAATAAGGGAAGTTTCACATTTTTCTCATCATTTGCACTTTTTAAGATCAAGACTGACACATTGAAAGCTATTTGGTAAATGAATCCAATAAACTATGCAGACTTTTTTTACAATAATAATATGAGACTGGGAGAAGTGTGTAAAAAATCTGATGGAAATTGTAACTCACTTTATTGAAGAGCAAAGCTTTCTGATTTTCTGCTGACTAATAATGACTTTCGTGACTCTCTCTTTGCAATAAAATATAAACTGCAGTAAAGAATTTAAATGAGGACCTGAGGAAGTGCTGGAACCAAATCTGATCACAATTTTTTTTTTTAAATACTTATTTGCTATTCACCAGCAAAATGTCTTTTAGATTAAAAGTGATTAAAAAGTTTTCCTTTTTTTTTTTTCAATTCTTAGATTAAATTCTTAGACTTAGATTTGGATTATCCTCTGAGAGGGATTCTCTTTGCTCTCATATACCATGTCATATTTTCAAAGTGTCTCTGTTATTTTTCTATTTGTGGTTTCTGGTATCCATGTTGTCATTCATATCTCTGGCCAATTGCAGCTTGGCAATACTTTCTCCAGAATGGATGGGCATTGTACTGTTAGTATTTTTTTATTATGTTCATAAGGTTACTCTAATTCCAGCACTAAATTTATATTATTAAATGATGAAGGAATTAGGAAGTTTCAGTAGTCCTGTCCTCAGCCAGTCCCGACTGTCCTCAAAGCACAGTAAACCTCATAGTGATTGCTCAAGTTCAGAGGCAATTCTCATAGCCTTGCCATCTCCTCTAGACTCAGACACCTCTCCTTTGCACGACTCAAGAATCGTCAGACTTTCACAGAGCAGGAAATCCTTCTTGTTCCTGCTCCAAGCAGTTAGCGTAAATTAGGCCCAGTTAACCATACAAGTTAATTAATATTAACATACTAGTAGTAACAGATAAATAGTATTAATTAGTATTAACCAGTGTTACCTAGTTAACTCTATAGGGTAAGGGAGTAGATTACTTATAAGAATCAAGGAGTATCATGAGTGTAGACATCCTGATCATCCCTGTGAAAGTTGTGGATATGTCAGTCACTGAGGACAGTGTGAAAGTGTTTAGCACTTTTGAGAGGAGATTATGAGTGGCAAGAAAGGACAATAGCCTTTGTCAAAATTATTGCAATACATCTGCTTTGGAGGAAAAGAGACAAGACACTGTCCACAAAAATCTACTGCCAGCACAAGTCAGGGCTACAGTTGAATAGTCCTGAGGAATGGTGAAAGCTCCTTTGTTCATTGTCAGGTCTTCAAGGTTTGGGGTTCCAGTTCACACATGCTCAGACTAGGATATGAAAGAATACAAACTGAATTTCTCCAGACTTTTTTCCCTCAAAGAATACAGAAAACAAATGAGTGGAATGAAAAACTAGTCTTTGAAAAAGACATATTGCTTTTAGAAGAACTAGCTTTGTTTTTCTGGCCTATCAGTAGTAAGTGCTCTGGGGTCGGAAGGATTGATCTTCTAACCCAAAGCTCTTTCTATAAAAAGCCTTGAAAATGGAGAATGGTAATTAAGCCCCCACAGAACTGTTTTTATTAACTATAACTAATAATTTCAATGGGGGATTTGGCAGGAAATGCCTGTTTTAAGAATGAATATCACTTACTCAGCGGCACCCAGAAGTACAAGTATATTTGTCAAAGCTGTATTTTATTCCAGGACGATTGAGTCATCCACCACATAGCCAATATATTTTCTAAGAATTACGCAAGTGGCCTTGGAAAAAAATGGAATATTTAGGTTTTATGCATCTCAATGAAGGAAGCAGATTGTCAGAACAACTTTGAAAATGCCATTCTTTCAGTCACAATTAATTTCCACCAAACTGAGAACTGAGAACTATAAATTTAACAATAAAACTGAAGGCAACTGCTAAATAGAGCAGGTTAGGGACTGCTTCTATATCTAGGGCTTGTAAATTCATGCTGCATCAGTCTTCAGCCTGGATATAAAAGGCCAGTGAAGATGGGAGAATGAATTCACAGACAAAAATCTTATTCATTGTAAATAATGGTGAATTTGAATAGTGTACCTTCAAAAATAAGAAATCAGTGTTACAAGTGGGACCTCAACTAGTTAAGAACAATTAATGGATTTAAATTACATACTGAAATGTTATGCTGAATTGAAGCCTGAATGGCAGTGAGACAATAGACTTGTATATGAGTTGCTTCTTTCTTCTGAGAGTTGATTGTTTCTTCTCTATAATTCTGTAACTTCATTTTTATTATAGTAGTGCTTAGGATGTGTACGATCTCCCTAAGCAGCTAGATCAGAGAGATCAGGCCATTTTCTAATGCCCTTACTAACTAACTAATGCTTTTACCACCCTCAAAAATGGCCAAGCATTTTTAACTTTCGGTTAAACTGCAGATTACTATCAATGCTTACTGGTGTGCAAAGTTAACTTAGTGTCTATGTCTTATTTACAAGGCAGGCAATCTGTACAATTGCACACATCTAATATAAGAATTCCTCTGAATTTCGAATTCATTCCTTTCTTCCTGTCTCCTCCTCATTTATTGTTTCATTGTGTTTCCCATCACTCTCTCAGCCTAAGGCACAGTTTTAATGTGCCCTAAGTGGAAACACTGGGGTTTGGCAGAGAATTCCTCTGTGTAAATTCTCCCTTCTGTACTGGCGAGGCTCTCTGCAGACCCGCTCCTCTCAGCTGGAGTGTTATCTGCTTTGGCTGAGAAGTGAGTTTTGAAAAAAAAAACAATATGTGAAAAAAATGCCACTCTGTTTCATCCAGGCTTGTATCATCTGTCATATGTATTGCTACCATTTATTTAGCTGGTGGGAGCACTTGCAGTTTATTTCTATTTGCTCTCCTTGGCTTTTCTCTTCCTCAGGAGCCAGAGATGTCATTAGTTAGGCTTTCCGGTTTCTTGCCTCCCCTCTTCATCTTACTTCTTGTCTTTCAACACCCACGGACGCCATGATCTGCTCAATTTTCTGTGGTGGTTCTTCCAGACTCAAAAGACAAGACCAACAGGAAAAGAGGAGACCTCTCCCTCTTCAGCCTCTTTCCTCCTCTCAGTTTCTAATACTCACAAAGTCATGTTCTTGTTTTTGCTTTGAAAGTTTATTTCCTTTTCAAATTTCCTTTCACTAGTTTTAAAGGATAATGTTCTTTCTAAGTAATAAGCTATCTGTTTTTTAGAGAATGAATTTCATGAAAAGATCTCAAAATACACTTCAAAACAAATTATCATTACCTTCTTTTCAGGAAACCTTGATTATTGGAGGGATTTACCTGCAGTGGGTCAGCAGATCTGAGAAAGTCCTACTGAGACTGAGATATTTTTGAAAAAGTATTTGGACCAGCACAAGTTAAGAACATTGGTTTTTTGAAAAATGTTTTTGGTGCTTTTCTTTTTGACAAGTTTCTCTCAGTTATACTGCTTTCACTACCATCATTGTGTTTAGGCTCAAAGTGAAAGTCAAGGAAGTCTTACCAGAAGAATATGAAGTGTTTCGCCAAGAGATTATTTGCAGCAGCAGTGCTTCACTCCTACTTTATGCAAGTGTAAAGTTGCAGTCTAATGTAGAATGTCTATAGAAATAACTATTGCAATGGTGGCATACTGAAAAGGCTGCATTTTAGAGACTTCTACAACAAAGAGTTCCTGTGTGAAACTCTGGTTGCTCCAAGACCTTTATCAGCAAAGTTCTTTTAGGCTGATTGATAAAATAAAGAAAACCAGATGTATCTTTTGTAAGAAAGAGCCCTGGCACAGGCTGCCCAGGGAGGTTGGGGAGTCTCCTTCTCTGGAGGTCTTCCAAACCTGTCTGGATGCCACCCTGTGCCACATGCTCTAGGTGTGCCTGCTTGAGCAGGAAGGTTGGACTAGATGATCTCTAGAGGTCCCTTCCAACCTTGAACATTCTGTGATTCTGTGAAAGCCATATTAACTGAGATTTTCAAATGATAAACAGAAATGAATGCACATTGTATGTGCATATATAAATTTATATACATACTGCATATATACTCTGCGAGCACAACCTTTATTTATTAACAAAACGTAAGGAAATTTAGTGGGAGATTTATATATAGATACAGTCTATAAGCCTTGGAATGAAAAACGGGTCATTTCTTGCAGATACACAGTATAAGTTTCAGGCCACTTTCTCATATTAATAATGCATTTATATCTCATAATTAAAACACTTAGAAATCCTTCAGAAATGCTTGCAACACATCAGACAGATGACAGACATCAAAGCACTGGTTACCTTGAAACTGTGATTCTCTCTGTGAGCATATGAACCAGTCTATATATTCGTTACACAATTACATGGGGAAGAAATAACTAATTATCTTCACTCTGGCTCTATTCACTCTGAATAGAATTACTTTACTATTGTGGTCATTCTGATTCCTTCTACCATGATAAAAATCCCAGTGTGCTGGATGGGAAACAAACCACTTGAATCTCTTGAAAAAGATATTGGAAAGAGAGCATGAAGTCTGCCAGTTAACAATCTTGAGCTGATGTAGCTATTATAAATTATATCCTCAAAATACTAAGGAGAAGGGAGAAATGTCAGATATTCAGATGTCCTTACATCCTCATTGCCTTTATTTATACAACATATTATGCACACACTAAGGAAGGCTAGTTAAGAAGGTTGTTTTCAACTCTTATTCCATTCAAAACACTTTTGACACACACATACTCATATACACATGAAAGACTAAAGCTAAAGAAGGTATATGAAAAGGGAATGTTTTGATCATCTCTGGGGACTTAGTAGCACTGCAGCCTTTCAGAAGCATCAGATAGCTTCTAGAGTCTCTGTGACATCTCAGCATCTCTAGAGACATCCCAGAGTTTTAAATTTGTTTCATACATGCCAAAGGAATGTTCTTCATATAAGATACAAAAGCTTTTTCTTTCCTATTTCCTTTTATTCACACTTCTCTTTCTCATTTGCGCATTTCTTTTTTGATTGTAAAGCTTAATGATTTCTTACATTGTGCCTCTGAGAAGCTGGACTGCAATTTTTTTTGAGCTCAGAAATACATTTCAGACCTGAGGGCAGAATCACCAACAAGGCAGAAGTGCCCTGGATATTCTGTTTAGCCAGCAGAATGACAATGCCATGATGGCCTTTCCTGGTCCAGCATCAATATTGATCACTTGCCTCAAGTTTATCCTTTGCTTCTAGAGCAAAACAATTTTAGATGGATTGGAATTCTGGCCAAAGCAAAAAGTTCTTTTTTTGGGGGGGAGAGTATAAATGATAAAAAAAAAAGATTAGCTTTGAATCTAACCACACCAGACATTTGAACATGCTATCTTCATAAAAGTCATTCTTCAAGGGTTCTTTTTTATCCTCTCTTATCCTCTCTAGGCCCTCTAGGTTGGAGGATCTCTCTCCTTCTACTAGACTTCCCAATATTTGAAACCATTCAACAGTGATTTATATTTGGTGTATGTTGTATTCTGTGTTACTGTTTCTATAGCCACTTCACGTATTATATTGTCTTTGAGAATCTTATGCCAGATTTTTTTAAGATTAGCTGGATGCAGCACTTTCAGACTAGCGCACATTCTAGATATCATCTGACTTAGAAGGGATCTCCTCAGTGTTTAATACCACATATACTATCCTGCAGTAAACTCCATTGATCAAGGTCATTCAGTCTTATTTGAAATCGGGTTTCTCAGAAATCATTGTTCTACATAGTCCTGCCAGTAGTGTATAAAAACCATGATACAAAAAAAATCCAGAATTGCCTATCATAAAGGACTGAAATTTAGAGAAAAGGCAAGCAGAACACTTTCAAAGGACCTGCTCTTCAAGGGACAGTTCACCTACTATTATTTAGTTTGGATTAATATTATTTTAACACATTAGTGAGATTGAAGAACTACTCACATCAGAAAGGTATAAAAAAAAAGTCATTCATCATAATTTTCACACAGTTTTGGAGGTGAGGACTGTCTTACAAGAATGCACTGTTTGAAAGACAGACTGTAACTACGAAGTGTCATCATAATGTGTGTTTTTAATTATACCAGAAATGTTGATAGATTAACAGATAATGAACTAAGATATCAAAGACATCAATATTACTTCAAACACAGGCTAAATATTTAATGCATATGTTGAAAAATCAATGCAAAAGTTGAACTCCCTAAGCTAAAGGCAAGCAAATCATGTTATAAAAATTTGAATGACAGGGACTGGTTAACTCCTTAATTGGAAGAATACACAAGTGAAACTAACTACACAAGTCAAAGAATAAATGAAAGAAAGGCTGTCATAGAGATTAAAGATTTATACAGCTGTTTCATCCATCTGGTGTTTTACCAAGCAAAGGCTGGTGGAGAATGTATGACTCAGATGCCTATATTACAGGATAACTGTCTGATTAAATGAAATTGTACATCCATCAAAGACCGGAAGACTTAAAATTAGGCTTACCGAAAAAAGCAACACAAATGTTTGACTGCAAAAAGTTTATAGGTAAGTGGAGAAGCAATTTCCTAGGCTGCTTTGGAAACAGGCAGATCAAAAGATTTCAGGAAAGATTATAGAGCTGGATCAGGTGTTAAGCAAGTGGAAATCTAAAATCAAAGCCTACAGCAATTTGTTAAAAACATAAAGATAATGCATTTCTTCACTAGATTAGAACAAATAATGTATTAAATTTCTCTTAAATTTTGTTCAAGATCACTTCAACTATTTGTAAAAATTGAAGCTTGCATTCTCATAGATTAAATCAGCTTTTCAGAAGTTAACCAATCACTAGTGCAAGCTAATTTTTTTTTAAGTGATAAGTTTATTCAGAGGCTTCTCATAAGCCCAAAACATCCTGTCATGTTGATAATTGATCATATTCTTGGTTTGTCTTTTCCTAACTTTGCACTGGAAAGCCAAAGTTACAAGCACTGATCAGATCATCACACTGGAATTTCTGTATTTCCAGGTTAATGTTTTGGTTTAGGCACATTTTTTTCCTAGCAATGTATGCACAGTTTCGAAATAGTGTTCAGTCCTGAAACACAGTAGTGAAAACACGTTCATTTATTTCTTAGCTAAAAAAAATCACACAAAAGAAAGAATCTAACCCCTGTATGTATATTTCTTTCCCATGCTTGTACTAATGAAGAAATATACACACTGAAACGTCATCTTGATGCAGTAGCAGATAGGCAGAGCAATTTTGATGAAAATAGAGGCACATATTGGGAGAATGAAAAATAGCATGTTGCATTATACATGATAAAAACAACATAAAATGTTTGGAGTACAAACAGTTTATAGGAGAGTAGGGGAGCAATCTCAGCAAGCCAAGTAAAAAATCATTTGGTGACATACATGACCACTCCTGCTGGGGAATGGCATCTCACACCCAATGCCTGCTTTGTTCTGAAAACCTATGGTATCTATTACAATTGTGACTTCTCTTCCAGGAAAAGGATGCAAAATAAGGCAGTCTGGGAAAACTGGTTCATTCATTTCATCCCAGTAAAAGTTACAATTAATCAAGAAGGAAATTCTTACAGGTGATAGTTCTCTTTCCCATTCGATTAGTCAATGAGAAGAAAATTAAACAAAAAGAGGAATACAATGAATCAGCCTCAGAATATGAATAATTCTGGGGACAAGAGACTCCACACAAAAGAATATAATGATTCTAGTTTTCACAGTTTATTCTTCATTTTCGCATATCCATCATCATCTACTGCTAAGATGCCAAGATTAAAATCTATTTCTCCGTTTGTCTTATCTTGAGTGATTTCAAATTGGTCACCAGTCCTGGACTGAAAGAGTATTGCTGTCTAATTAGGCAAAAGAACATGAGAGTTTGCATGGAAGATCAACATAAAGGTATTCTTGAAATCATTTTTTCATAGTAGTAATGGACGAGGAAAGTATACTTCCCACCTTCCCACAGTGCCTTTTAAAGTGGGTTATTCCTGTTTCAATTTTTTTTTCCTCTATAAATGCAAAAATGTTTTGACTGCAAAAGATAAGCAAGAAATGTTGATCTTACATTTAACAGCTCTGGAATGGTGAGAATCTGGCTCCTGTTTTTATATCATACTCTGTAAGTTCTGTCAAGGAAACTTAGGCGTTGATTGATCATATGTGATTCAAGCTATGTTGCCTATTGAGTTTGCAAGTTCTTTGTAATAAAGGCTACACTCTCACATTGTTTCTGTACTGTGAACTCAAGATCTTTCAGTATGCCAATCCTCTAGATATTTCTTTATTCAGTATTTGTGTCTCTAGACATGCTAACAATGGGACCATATTCTCCAAGAGAATATGAGGAGATTGACCCCATGTGCAATATCTATGTAGAAAAACTACCTATATCACATTTTGATGATTCAAACACCAATGACAAGGCACCAAGAAAAGCAGACTTTGACTGCGAAAGTGCTTGGCAATCCTGAGTGCCTGCATCCTGCAAATGAACTGGAGTGGTCAGTGTGAGTTTTTAAAGAGTAGCCCATGTGCTCCTATTTGATATTTATCACAGAATATTTAAGGTTGGAAGGGACCTCTAGAGATCATCTAGTCCAACCTTCCTGCTCAAGCAGGCACACCTAGAGCATGTGGCACAGGGTAGCATCCAGGTGGGTTTTGAAGACCTCCAGAGTAGGAGACTCTACAACCTCCCTGGGCAGCCTGGGCTATGAGGTTCGTCAGACATGACTTCCCCTTGGTGAATCCATGCTGACTGCTCCTCAGCAGCTTCTTCTCCTCCATATGCCTGGAGATTCTCTCTAGGATGAACCACTCCATCACCTTTCCAGGGATGGAGTTGAGGCTGACCGGCCTGTAATTGCCCGGCTCCTCCCTCTTGCCCTTTTTGAAGACTGGAGTGACGTTGGCTCTCTTCCAGTCCTCGGGCACCTCCTCTGCTCTCCAGGACCTCTCAAAGATGATGGAGAGAGGCTGAGCAATAACCTCTGCCAATTCCCTCAGCACTCTTGGGTGCATCCCATCTGGGCCCATACATTTTTGAGTGGCTAGTTTGCCTAAGTGATCCCTAACACAATTCTTCTCAACCCGCGGAAGGTCTTCCTCTTGCTCATTTACATCTCTTCCATTTGAGCCCTGCAGTTCATGGGGGGTCACCTTAGCAGTAAAGACAGAGGCAAAGAAGGCATTTAGTAACTCTGCCTTCGCGGCATCCTCCGTCACCAAGGCCCCTTCCCCATTCAGCAGTGCACTAACATTTTCCCTCGTCTTCCTCTTGCTATTGACTTGCTATTGCTATAGAAACCCTTCCTGTTGTCTCTGACTTGCCTCGCCAACTCTAATTCCACCCAGGCTTTGGCCTTCCTCGTTTCGCATCTGCATTCTCTGACGATGCGCCTGTATTCCTCCCACGTGGCCTGTCCCTTCGTCCACAAGCTGTACACCCTTTTTTTCTCACTCACTTTGCCCAGCAATTCCTTACCCATCCATACAGGTCTCCTGCCCTGATTTATCATCTTTTTCACTACCATTAAAAGTTAAATTTGTTTTTTGGGGTTTTTTTTTTTTGCATCATTGTTAGAGGTATCACTATATATACCTACTTGTGCCTTTTCATGGTCAGATCTGAATATAAACGTAAGTTGGCATATGGATTCACTTCATTCACATCCTAAATATATGTTCACATATGTATATGGTGTACAAGAAAAGTAGGCAAATGCTTCGCAACTAGTTAGATGATATGTACCTAACTACATTTAGTCATAGTAGAGATCTCTAAAATAGACTATAAACTCAATGACTTTCATATGAATAGTTTGTCAATAGAAATGCTTATAGTCGTGTAACATTACTTCTGATTAATTGTGCTTCTACACAATGAAGCTTTCAAAATAAAAAGAAGAAAGTGAATTTTATTAAATATAACAAATTTGAGCCTATAAACACAGAGCACTTTCTTGTAATACAGTGTGTGTGAAAAATTACAGTATTTTATTTTTATTTAAAAAGTTACCAATCGTTATTATGTGAAATACCTTAAACAAACAGCAGCCCATTTCCCCGCATTTAATCTGTTTTTCTTTAAAAAGTTGCTTTCCAGCCTGGAAAGCATTCTAACAATAAAACTATGAATAAAATACAAATAATTTCAAAATAGGCTGGGCCTCTGGGAAAAAAGAAAAAGAATGTATGTAATTAACGTCTGCATCATAATGCCTAAGAAAAGAACTGATTGAAACATTTTTCCTGTTATTTCATTGAGCTGAAGCCGAAACATTTCACAGAATCATATGAGTGGAAAAGGATGTTTTTAAAAAGAAATGATTATACTCCAGATTCTCAGTTCAAAAATGACCAGAATGAGCGAACAACTCATATTTTTACCATTTTAGTTATCACAAGTGGAGGATCTGAACTCTGTCCAGTTCAAAGTAGAAGGATATACTCAGTCCTGAAGCTGTCACAGGTCAGGGTCATCACAATTCAAGATCACAACTTAGTATCTTATTCATTTTGAACACTTCCCTGACAAAAGGTTTTCAAGTCCTAAAAATCCTCTCTAAATTTCTTTTCTACTGCTTTGCATGCCAGAGTGGTCCAGCATAATCTCCATAGAAGCCTTATGGAATTTCCATTCTGAAAAAAAACAGCAGGATTTGAAAATCAAATGTTGGCATGAAATGCAATCGTTGTCTCAGTTTTAGAATTAAACTAAACTTGGTCACATCACTTAAAAGTCTGAGGAGCTTTGAAACCTCATCTTTCATGTAATATAACACATTGTCTCTCAGTTTATTTGTAAATCTAAAAATATCCAAAAATCTGTTTCTTCATGCTTCTGTTTTCACAGAATTTACTTTTCTGTATGTCATGTTTTATAGAGTTTTGTTCTGAGTCATCATAAGCATCGTATCTTGCACTTTTCAGGCCTTTAATCAACATTATTAATGATCTGTAGCAGGTAATCTTAAATACATTCTCAGTAAAAGAACCAGAAGAGTGCACATGGGTGTGAATGTCTGAGTTCTGCCTTGGGAAGTCAGCCTGTCTAAACGATGTGGCATACGTCATGTCAAGATGCTACCTGGGATTCAAGGCACATTGCAGCACCGTTTGTGTGTGGCACTGTGCCTATAAATCTTGCTGAGTTTTGGCAGGACTCCGGCTAAGGGTTTTGGTAATTCAGCCATCCTGCCTTCTGGACTAAGGACAGACCAGTTAGAAATATGGATGCATAAGTTCAGTGCTGATTTAGTGACCTTGTTAACATCTTAATGGAAGAGAAGCAGCTCCATAAACAGATAGGTGAATTGTTCATATCAGGAAATAATCAAAACAAAAGAAAGTACCTAGCTCCTAAGCAAGAATCCAAAGGAGAACTGATGAATTCCAGGGCAGGAAGGGCATCTCAAAGCAATATAGGGATATTAGTTGTGCTGTGCCTTGGCACATAAAAACAACTTCCTCTACTTGTGAGCAATTCAGATAAAGTGAGAAACTGTCACAAAAATCAATCAATAAATAAATAAAATCTGCATAACTGACAAAACAAAATAACAGAAGTAAGCAAGACCTTTCTTCCTGTTATTTGTTCATGAGTCATACAAGGAAGAGAAGAACCTGGAGGAGCAACTAAACTCATAAAGACCAAATTCAAGCCTCTGTCATAAATCTAAGGACAAAATACTTTGCCTTGGTCAATATGTTTTAGTCAACAGACTAAAAAAGACTAAAAGATGAACTATCTTGAGTACACCAAGTGGACAAGCAAATGACCCTAGAGATCACAAAGCCAAATCACATTTCAGCAGATAGTGATCTGGGGGAGGTGATCCTGTTAGAAGAGGACCACCGGTAGAAATTTAAGGAGTTGCTTTGCAGGTAAACTTGTCAGGTAGTCCCATTTTTAGGATTGAATGTTGGGTTATTACTAGTAATTCATCAAAGACTGCTGCAAGGTAGTAGCCGTACTCTTCATATTAACTGTCATATGTTGAAGAGAGAGGATAAAGAGGTCAAGAGTGCACATACCAGCCATGGAATATCAAGAAACTTAAAGAAAGATAAGCAATGCTGCACCAAGGCTGAGTTACACAATCACAGAATCACAGAATCATTAAGGTTGGAAGGGACCTCTACAGATCATTTAGTCCAATGTGTTCAAGCAGGGACACCCAGAGCACGGGGCACAGGGTGGCATCCAGGTGAGTTTTGAAGATCTCCAGAGAAGGACACTCCACAACCTCCCTGGGCAGCCTGTTCCAGGACTCTGTCACCCTCACAGTGAAGTTCTTCCTCACATGCAGATGGAACTTCCTGTGTTTCAACTTGAATATCCATTTCCCCTTGTCCTATCACTGGCCACCACCAAGAAGAGCTTGGCCCCTTCCTCCCTATGTTCCCCCTTCATGTACTTAGACGTCTTAATCAGATCCCCTCTCAGCCTTCTCTTCTCCAGAGAAAACAGGCCCAACTCACTCAGTGTCTCCTCGTACAATAGATGCTCCAGTCCCTTAATCATCTTTGTTGCCCTCCACTGGACCCTCTCTAGAAGTTCCACATCCCTCATGTACTGGGAAGCCCAGAACTGCGCACAATACTCCAGGTGCGGCCTCACTAGAGCTGAGTAGCTGATTTCCGAAAATCAGAGTCATACATGTAGACGAAAACCCAGAAGCGGGAGAGTCAAAATGTAAAGGCCTGTACTCTCCATGACTTCCATGTGTCAAAAGTAGATCCCAGATTGAACTGGGATGTGGTCTTTAATGGGCAGTAGTGGAGAATAAAGAAGAGAGTTTGCTGGGATTTTGCACATCAGTTCAGGGGCAAGCATTGCCTATCCAGTGATGAAGACAATGCATTTCACACACTCTTCAGCATGTATTTCTGACAGGTCAGAGGAATATTTCATAAGAGTACATCATTGCTGGTTTGAACTCAGGCAATCATACCTTTTATCTTTGCTTGTGTAATGCGTTCATGTATGTCTGATGTATCAGACTGTCTTGGTAGTGAATTCAGGTTAAGGATAGCCTGGAACTGAAACTGAAAACTGAACAAAGATACTTTATCATCCCTCATATGGTGATTTTACCCTCTGTATCGTCTCTCTATGTCTCCATTCTTCATTTTTCATGTTACTTCTCAACTTTAGTCACTCACTAGAGTGTCATATTATTACTGCAAGAGGCATTGCAAATATACGGATGCTTAACCAGGATCTGAAAACTACAAGATTAGAAGAGATCTGTAGAAGTGGTGCCTTCAGCCACAGAAACTCTTCCCTCTGGCTCATTCTCCTGAGACCTCTCTCTTTGGCTCTGTCATTGGCATTGTCTCTTTGGAGTAGTTCTTTTAGGCAAGAGCCAGGATTTTTAAATGCATTCTGAAATGAGAGATGCAAACCTAGACCGTCTCTTTGTTTAACAGGCAGGCATACTGCTTCTGTGCAACTTTCATGTCCTTGCAGACCTTTCCTGCATTGCAAACCAAGAAAAAAACAGTATAATTCAATTGATCTTGAGGGCTCACAGGCTTCCTCCCTGAAGGTTTTATATTATTTGTAGTTTCCTTATTTGCTGGGGAAAGCATGAAGTAAGGCACCTGCAGCAGGTAATTTATAGAACCTATACATGTAACTTCTGAAAATCATGATTTGAAATTAAATTTGCAGATACTGTAGCCTTATAAAAATGGAAATAGCTCAGAACATCATTTAGTTCTGGAAGACAAAGAAATTTGTTTTTTTTTTTAAAGATTCTTTTTAAGTCCTTTTATGTATTAATTCCAATCATACTAGTATCAAAGTTCCTTAAATCACTTAAAGGGGAAGGTTATTTTTAATGCATTTTTCTTTTAGTAAATTAATGGGCTTGCTTCATGATTTTATCATACAGTGTGCTAGCTGCTCAACTAATTAAAAGCTGATAGTTTCTAAATTAACTTGTGAGTACCCACAGTGATTGAAATTGCCTCCTTAACAGTATTATTTACAGACAAAGCAGGTGCTGACCTGCTTGTATCTCCTGAACAGTTCATTAGTTTGTCCTAATAGTGACTGCAGATAAACACTCTGGTATTTCATTATCATGCTGTCTGCAGAATGATCTAATTAAAAAAAAAAGGAAAAAAAAGAATAAAAATATTAATAATAATAATAATAAAAAACAGTTTCCCAGATAACTAGGGTTTCTAGTACAGCCAGTATGACTCATTCTTGGCCAATAGATGTATATCTGACAGCTGCCATTAATAATTATTAGAGCTTTGTTTGAGCTCCAGGGTGAAACAGTTTCAACATTCTAAAAATAAGGTATTATCATTCTGCAAGAGTAATAGTTTAGGTAGCAACGGTTTGAACCCCTTTGATTTGGCTTTTCAAACTGATATCATTTAATCTATATGTTCTGACCTGCCAGCTCTCTTTTTGGGTGCACAGTACGATGAAAGAGCCCAGAAGTCATTAATACTAATGTTTCTGTAGAAAGTATCGGTCAGGGGCAGCTACATCTGACTGTCCCATACATTACATACAGGGAAGGCAAACATAAATCCTAGTCCAGCAGACTCATCAATACATCTCATGCTACCAAGAGGCTGGATGGCATTACTAGTGCTCTATAAAATTGAGCTTCACCACTAAATTGAAAGAAGACAGGAATGCCTTCACAGAAGTTTCAAAAGCATTTTTGAGAATCTTCTTAAAATTTGTTTTTGTTTTTCTTGGAAGCTGCAAATATGGATCGATGACTGTGACATTCTAAAAGGCTTGTCCACACTGTGTCCTTGGTTTGGTTTACGCAAGCTGACGCAGATTTCTGCTTCCTTATATCTGACTTAATTTCAAGAATAGCCAAACTTTCATTGTCCCATCAATTGTTGCAGTCTTTGTATAATTTATATGTGGAGAGAATTTGGCTTGGAACCTCTTTTCCTAGTTTAACATATTTAGGATGAGTTTGTTTTGCCAAATAATATTGACTCCTTCCATGATTCTGCTTACAATCAAGTCTTTTTATTAAATGAGGAAGCAAAATGGAAACATTCACAATGTACACTCATTCTTTAATATAAGTATTTTCCCCAAGCACTGGTTATTTCCAGGGAGGGATTTTTTTTTTCCTCAGTCCCCATGTTAAAATATTTGATAAATGAGCAGTGAGCAGTGCAGAAAATTAAACCAGTTCACATCACTTCCAGTCATGATCAAAAGCATTTTCTCCTGAGTTTTAAAGAGCAGAGATGCTAGGAAGCAGTTTGTGCAGAACATCTTCATCAGTAACCCCTCTAGTGATGTCCGGAATGGTCTCCTAGCAAAACCATTCCCAGCCTGTGAAACAGTGCTTTCATTTTCTACTGATTATTTAACTGGCAAAACTAACTCTTGACTTTCTGGCAGATTGCTATTTCAGACACTAAATGAATCCCCTTTATTTAGCTTTCTTCTTTTTTTTTTTCTATTACCCTTTTGATGCTGCCTACACAGAACACTGCAATGTCATATTTAACAATAGGAGGAGACCAGTTCTGCACGTAAACTCCTAAAAGGTCTTGAAAATTGATTCCAAAACAACAGAAAGAGGATCCTCTGGAGGAATTGTTTCTTTTTCCCTTTTAGTCTGCCCAAAGTCTTGCACTGGGTGACATCACCATAATCTTTCCAATAATCTCCAGAATACAGGGTAAAAACACTGAATCATTAAGTCTTTGGCCACATTTAAGGCAAATTACAGGCAGCTGTATTTTGAGGTGCTACATGAAAATTTGGCCACTCAGTTTTCCAGATCAGGTTTTGGAGTAGCAGTGCTCTTTTCTAGTTTGTTTATTGTGGTGGGATTTTGTTTGTTTGTTTGCATGAATGAGAGAGGGCTGGAGTGCCAGATGATGTGGGTCAGGGGCTGATTACAGTTAGTTAGGTTAGGTCTAATGTGCATATCCAAACTCCAGGATCAAGAATCACTCTTAATTGATTTAGACCAGGCTGAAGTGTCTTATTTCCTCTTATGACAACTTCTCCATGGTGCTAAGACAGAGAAAGAAGCTTACACCTGATATTGTAAACAGCCATAGTGAAAACTACAGACTACCAACCTCCAACATTTGTTCATTCACAATTCTTAAACTTGCATTTTTAAAAAGATCCAGCTTTTAATGTATGTATGTATATGTATGTATGTATGCGTGTGTGTGTGTGTATGTGTGTGTGTTAGCCTTTCATTCTCTCTGTCAGCTGAAATAAATGTGACTTGCTTCCAAGAGAAGCTATTTGGAATTGCTGATCCAAGATAGCTGTTTTGCTGTCAGGGCCAGATTATCAACTGCTGAAATGCCAGTTAGATCTGTGCCATTTTGGAATGAAAATGTTTCTGGAAGGAAACATTGGCCCTACATACCAGAGAACCCCACTTATTCTCTGTGGATTTTGTATTGCACTTCTGTGTGTATAGTATTCCCAGGGGAAATGTCATGAAGAACTAGAACATCCAGCATTTCTCTATATACTGTACTGCTCATGAGGGAATTATGTAAGTTATAGTTTTATTATTTTCTGTGTTTTTCTTTTCCACTACACGAGACCAAAGGTGGACTGTTCTTCTTGTCCTCTGTGCACAGAATGATATTGCTCTGTTTATTACTTTGGAACTTTAGGGATTAAAGCTATTTGGAATATAAGAAGAAGCAACAAGTGACTCTTTAATTAATCCCCAGTTAACGCAACAGCTGATAGAGCCTGAAAGAACTTAATGTTCTCACACAGGAAAACAAAACAAAAATTCTTTTAACTTCATTGTTTCCTGCTTACCTTTGAGACTAAACTAGAGCTAAAAGCACTATGAAATCATTGCAATGAAAGTAAGCTCTCATTGTCTCCAGTGCTAATTTAGAGCCTTTGCAACACCCTCATCAAGAGTGAAAATAACAGTACAAAAATAAAAGTGCTTTTGAATATAGAAAAGACAGTGTTTGTGTTTTTTAAAATAATCTCTTTACAACCTTTTGAAAAGATTCTTGAGGCCTGCTTACTAGAACATGTATTATCTCCAAGCACAAAATGGATGGAAAACACTGCTCAGCTTTCTGAACCACATGTATGCACTCACACCTATAGGTACATCTTCAACAATGCAGTCAACTCTAATTAGAGAGAATTTCATAATTTCTACCACAGAGACATGGGCTTGTCTTTGCAAGTTCAGAATTACTTAGGAAAGACATTCAGGACGTAGTTTTGGATCCAGGAACAATTCAGTTACACTGCTGTCTTGTGCAGTGTCAGGATGTCATATTAAAATTTGAGATAAAAATTTGAGACAGGTGATTCACCTGTCTGAGGACATATGAGAAAAATAAATTGTGTGGTCTGAGTTAGATGAAGTTACACTTCACTGAATTTTATTTATTTTTTTCTTAGATTACTGATTTGGATGTTCCTTCTTATTCTTACTGGTCCACCCAACGTTTACATTTAGTCAGAATAAACATCAACTTCATGTTGTAGGAGGAAATCAGACAAGGGCTGTAAAATACAGTGTTATTTGTATCTTGAATGCTTTTGGTCTCAGAGACCAGCTCACCAACAGCAAAACGCACTAAACCACACTTCCAAGAACAGCTTGTTAAAGAGGGTGACAATGTGACAATGGGCACAAAGGATGTGCAGGTAGCTGGTAGGGAGAGAGGAGTTCATTTGCAGGATAAGTACGCTAAGACAGAGTCAACAAAGGGAACGGGAGCATCCCAATCTTTCACAATTTTAAGCAGCTCAGCTTTCTATTGTGTCCATTGTGGGAGAAAGATGTGGGAGCATTTTCCATCAGTGAATAACCAGAGAAAGCATCCTGCAAGTAGCAGTAACATGCTGGAAAATGTTAATACATAGATATATTTTTAAAGGCCCAGTCTTGCCAAGTTTATGATGAAATGGTGAAGCTAGCTTCTCCATAACACAACAATTGTTTTTAAGCCACTTATAGAGTTTAAAGGAAAATAAGTTAAGATGATAGTAAGTAGAGAATCTTTCTGAGGGTCTCTACTGGAATAAAAAGATAAAGTAAAATGGGGAACAACATGATTTCTGTTGATGGCGACTTTATGTGTTTTGTTTTAATAAAAGAAACCTTAGAGATGCTTAAAAAGGAATATTAGCATTTCAGTTGAAATTCACTGTAACACATTATATTGTGGGATAATGATAGGTAAATAGCACAAAGGAAAGAGAAACCATTTAAAACGATTTTTTAATTGACTGAAAACTCAGCCTTGCGGGCATGCTATCTCTGATTTTATCATCAGTGAAGCTAGTTTAATGAGACAATTGTTCCTTTCAGGAAAAGACAGGGCCCCACCAGGGAACAAAACAGTGGTATGTTGTTACTTTCTGGTATGTTTTTTAAGTCTAGAGGATCATTTGATATATTCAAAATCACAGTTTATTTCTAAGTCTTTTTTCCCACACACTCTTATAATTTCATCAGAAGATCTTGAGGTTAAAAGCCTCCAAAATTTGGAAAGAAAACTATTTCACTGTGAAAAATATTTAAATACAAGAGCTTTAGTTTGAGATTTTTATTTAAAATGCTTTTTATTTTTATAATAATAAGTTTTAAAATCTTTTAAAGTTAAAAGAAAATATCTCTGCAAAATCAATAAAACCCATATTTCATGTAAAATATTTTCTCCCATGTTTGTGAAGATTCACATTTTGGGTCAACCTGACTCTTTCATGCTTCAGACCAGACAAAGAACCAAAGATTCAGTTATTTGTGCCTTAGTATTCTTTTGCTTACCTTGCTCTGCTATCACTTGCTTCAGTTACTTTTACATGACCTTTTACAGAAACATGCCTTCTCCAAACAAGCCTTTTCAGTATAACTCTGTGTGTCAGTTCATCATCCTCCCAACTCTTTCCTGTATCTTTTAAATCCATTGTCTGTGTTTAGCTTTCATTGGCAGAAGGAAAGAAGCTCTGAAGATCCTGAGTATGAAAGCTTCCCTGTAGACCAAAATGGAGTGAATGGCTTCCAGAAACATGGATTATTTCCTTTTATTTTATTTTATATTCTCTGGAGATATGTCACACAACAAAAAACAAGTAATATTTGAACTATGTGTTTATTAATCCTCCATTTGCCAATGGGAACACTTATTTCCTTCATGCCCATACTTACATAACTCCTCAATTTCAGCATTTTGTAGAATCCAGCCAGCCTGTTCACTTCGTCCAATTATCCCAGCAGGAGAAGGTATAACTTTTTTGATTCTCTCCCCTCCCCAGCTGAACAGCTGAGACCCTGTTGGTGCAAGTGGAATTAAAAGTCCTTCAGAATTGGAAAATAAGTATGCCTGGAATATGTCAATAGCAGCAGCAATTGGTTTGCTGCCTGTTTTATCGGTGGCAACTCAAAAGTAAACCACATTTCTTGCAAGGTGCATGCAACTTCTTCAAAATAGCAATCTTACTCTTGAGCTTTCCAAATTAAGTGAAAAGCTACATGTTGGCATGAAGACTGAGTCATACTGCATACAAACAGGAAACAACAGGAGGCTGGTCCCTAAGAAGCGATCTCAAAATATCTTTTCAGAGAAACAGTCACATAGGCAATGGTGCCTAAAATTTTCATTATGTAATCCTATTTTTCAACAATTTTAAGCAACAAACATATGGGTAAACAGTAGGTCACTATCTTCAAGAAAATTTCACTTCTAATGGGTGCAAAATCTGGAAAATATTCTCTGTTTTGCTCCCAAGATGATTTAGAAAAAAAATCTAAAAATAACCTGACATTTTCTTTTGTGATTTCCTCTGAAATGGATTGGTTTTTTTAACAGTTTTAGTAAGGCCTATATTGAGAATTAGAGTATGTACTGAATGATCTTACTTTTATTTGAAGATTTTGTATAGGTTATAGTATAGTCTGAAAGACTGGAAGACCTCATTTTCTACTTATGTTACTGAAAAATATTACATCACTGGATTTTTATCAGGTGAACTCTAGCATCAGTGTTACCAGTGCAGTTCTTCTGTAATATTTGCTTCTCTATGGTTAAAAAGCACACAGTACATCCTGGGACTCAAAATAAAATAATCAAGCACTATAGAAAAGGAACCATTTCTTATTAAACATTGGTAGAGCACTGAGCACTCAGTGACATCAGTGACCCAGCCATTGATTCATGGCTGAAGTTCCTGGGGGCTGCAACCCAAAAAAATTGTAATACTTTGCTGATAATATACGTCCTTTCCATTTCTCCTCCTCATGGGAAGTGGTATACAGAAAGCAGTTAACAAGTTAACTCACAGTGGAAACTGTACAACAACTAGAAAATGTATGTGGGTATATACAGAATATTTCCCTAATACAAAAAAAAAAAAAAAAAAAAAAAAAAAAAAGAAATTAAAAAAGAAGCACACAGAAGTCTGAAAGTAAGCAATTAAGGGACATAGTTACTTAACTCATGACATATTTTCCTTCTGTCATGGCAAGAAAATTGCCATGAGATTGTTGGAAAAGAATCCCTTGAACAAGAAATTATTTTCTGGTCTTGTAATTTGTTATCTTGACCTTTACATGTGCTTTTGCAAATCTTATTGGAGGCAGCGTTAAGGTTCAATAGTTTATGTAAATCATATTGGGGTTAATGAGGCATGAAGGATTGTCAGGCAGTGAAGAGATGGCTGGATCCTTTAGGGGTTCATCTCTAGGTATCCTAATGTTTGCAGTAGCACAAAGGCACATTTTGGGAAATGTTTAAAGAAATGTGAGCAGGGCTTAGCAGAGATTTTAGTTCCATTTTTTAACACATACTGAGAATTTTTGAAAGCTTCTCCTTAAATAAACAGAAAAAATTGCTAATAATAAGGTGAAAAATAATTAATTGATGCAAATCAATATGGCTTAGTTGATTTGAGATCAGAAAGTGATCTCCTTTATTCTCTTACATCCTTAATTCAAAACATCATGAATTTCCTGTCCTGCCTAATTTCAAATGAAAAATTCTTCCATAAATTTAAACCTGTCTAATGGTTTAGGTCAGAGCTTTGTGCCAGCATAGGTTTCTATTCCCACTGTATGACCTTATGTGCTTTTGCTTGCCTCTTTTTGTAAACCATTGCCTTTCCACTTTTTTTTTTTTTTTTCCTCCATGACATGAGATAGTGACTTCAGCTGTTTTTTAATGAAAAGTAAGGTATAAAGGCAAAGTTTTATAATATTGGGACAGATATTAGACTAAGTCATTCACTGGAGTCAAAGGAGCCAGTCTTACTTATCTCAGTGACTATTTCATTTTTAGTGTGCATTTTCTATTCCTCTTAGAAAATTTGAATACTGGAATAAGTTGACAGAGAGTCATTCAGGAACATACACTCTCTATGAGTGTGAAAATCAGGTCTTCAATGGAAAACATAGTTAATTCTTAACTATAGATTCACAACCACACAATAAAAGCAGAAATGAAGCTAATTATGACATTAAAATAATTTCAAAAGTTCCAGTACCCATACAGTGACAAATTGACAGTTTCAAGTCCTGTAATCCAAAATAATTAATATATGTGCATTTGTGCAAAGGAAACAAGTGCAAAAAAGTCTCTTTTTGGTGAGTGAAGTTCACTGTATATCTAAAAATACGCTTAAGCTTTGTGTAGAATCACTACCTTGTTTTTTAGACTGTCCATTCTTGTAATTTTCTTATGAGGCCTGGAAAATAATAGTAATTTTTAAAAAATCTTTTAAAAATTTTCACTGAAATTTCAGGTGAGGCTCGCATTGTTTATAAAATTGTTGATTGTACTCAGATTTGACTTTTTAAAAAATTTTATTGATAATTAGAATATCCAATTGGAACTGGATCTTCTGTTAATTAATCATTGTTGCGGAGGATCAAATGGACACCTCTACCTGATCAATGTGATCAAGTGAATGCCGTTTATTAAAGCCGAGATAGCTCTTAATACACTAAACTGTCGCGCGCAAACTAACAGTCTTATTGGACGGCTGCAGCTGTTCATGTGAATTCAGCTTTTGTTAATCCTCCTTCAAAGTTCCTTATCAGACGTCAGGAGTTGTTTCCTTCATTTCCTTCCTTATCAGAGGTCTGGGAGTTTACTTCACTTCTTAAACATCAACCAGCTTCACGTTGCCCATAAAGACTGGATTGCTCACATGTCCATTTTCTGCAAGAAATTCCTCCACAAACCATCAGTACTTTATAATTTGGTCTGATATTAAAAATTATACACACTTTACATCCAGAGCTCAGATGAGATAAGCTGGGCTCACTAGAAATGCTACGCTGAACGTTTGGCTCTGAGTTGGGGGATACTTGTAGAAAAAGTATAGGGCACAGTGTCCATGGTGGCTTGGTCCATACTTCATCTAACACAATAGGCATGGCTAATGTGATGAGTACAGACCTTTGCCACAATGACTGTACAGGTGGTCATTAGCAGCACAAATTCTTAATGCATTGAAAAACTCGAGGAGTGAATTAGAGCAGCTGCTTAATGCAGCAAGTACCAATAGCACAGGCACTACTGTTTAAATTGATTGCTAAGATCGATTATCATTATGAATACAGATTTCATCAAACCTTTGTTTTGAAATATGTTATGTCACTTCTTTGAAAGTCTGTCTCTGGTCCATGCTTTAATAGGTAAGCTAGCCAATACAGGAAGTAAAGGAAAAATAGTTAATTAAGCTTAGCTGAACTTTACACCATTTTTCACAAAAGTGCCTCTCTAATGATTGCTTAGGAAACAAAATACACATGCGGTGATGAGCAGAGCTCTGCCTAAATAGGAATCTGGGGAGATAAGGAAAGACACTCAGTTTCCCATATCGTAAGCTTCAGCATGCACTGGTGAGTCACACTGAGACAGTGCTAGTCAAATGGTTGTGGTGTTGACCGGGATAAAGGAGTAACAAGAGAAATATCACCTTTTCTTGGTAAGGAAATGTTACTTACAGTAAACCAAAACCATTGTGATATCAAAGAAATATAAAATGATCTAACAAATCCAGATAACTTGACAGACATGGCAGTAGATTAAACTGACAAGGCAAATTCATGGTAATATGAACTGGGATTAGTAATTCGCACTATTCATATTTGCCAATGATCTCTAAATTAACTGTTACTATGCAGGAGAAAGACTTAGGCATGACTACAGACAGCTTAGTGAAATCATCTACTACAAATTATAAGACCTTTTGGCCTCTTTTAGGAGAAGGTACCAGATTGCATGAGCTCTTTAAGAAACAGTCAGTTAGGTCTGCTTTGTGCATTGGACACTACTAGCTTATTCACCTCAGATTTTCACCTAATGCACAGCGTTAGCATCTGAGGAAGAGGTATAAAGTGGTAGGGTATTCATAATATTGCTCTAACTGTTAAAATTTGGAGTAAATCACAGATTTTGTCAGTTTGTGGGTTCTCGGTGATAGTTCCACACCCCACAACTAGAACACTTTAGGCAGCATCATTGACAATGATTATGTTTCACATGATGTCCATGAGTATTTCTGACCAAACCCATGCAGTCATGACAGCTTCCCATCAGGGAAAAACCTACCTGGAGGACACCTATCTAGAGGAGGTACTGTTACATTAAGAAAGAGACATAGCTACTATGACATCTGTAGCCAAAAATGATAAATCACGTAACTATCAGGCTATTAAAAAGAGATTGCTTCACTTCAGTATGATATTACACTGCTCTCCTAAGTGCTGAAAAAAATGGGGTTAATGGACATGTTTAAATTTCTGTGCTGATGACACTTTTTTGTTGTTGCTTTCAGTTATTGGCAGCATTCAAGATACAGTGGGATCTAGAAAAAGTAAAGCTCATGGGATGATCCCAACATTATATTACCAGGTTTGATTCCACTTGATTATGAGTAGGAATTAAAATTAGTATCCATGCTATATTTGGTCTAATTGAAATATAGCTCTATTTTCTATATTTGCTATTTGAAATAGATGTTCTGGCTGCATCAAAAAGGGTATTTCGAGATTTCAAACTTTTCTTTAAAGAAAAACTATGCAATGGCTATCAGAAAGAAAGCATCTTATCACTTACCTCCCTTAGGTTTTTTGATATCTCACTTGGACAAAAAAACACTCTATTTTTCTTTGCATAAGAGGTATTCAAAACGATAATGTTCAAGAACATTGAAATTGCAAATCAGGAATCACATGGTTGCTGGTAGAACTGCTGCGAGATCTGAGAGAGCTTGCTCTCCAGGAAATAAGATGAAGTATCAGAAAGTTAACATTTTCACTATTACTTTGGCATTCATTATTTGTTAGAAGGGCTATGTGTTAAGAAACTAGTGTTTGAAACTTATTACACTCCTTCATAACTTTATCTAGCTTTTGTTTCAAAAGCAAAATTAGGGGTATTCACATAAGCCACATAAGCATCCACAATAGTCTACTGAGGATTATAATGAATGCAGTAGGCCTAGAGCTCTAGATATAAGACTTGCAAATATGCAGTATATATTAACTTCATAGTCCAGCAGTTCTTGAAGTGTCAATGCATACAATAATGACCTGCTTCTCTCTTTTAGGGCTCTGACAGAGAAGCACTTCTTCAGTATGAGTCATATTAAAGATAGTTTTTATACTAAAAGGTATAGGTACCCTGAAGTAAATGACAAAGTCATATGAAGGTGCTGATCCAATGATGAGCCTGAAGCATTAACTTAGACAAACATCTCTAAGGTTATGTAGATGGCCTCTATGATATTTCTCACTGATAATTTGGGGACTTTCATAATGAATTGGAAGATATAACAACATTTCTATTTTTTATCAAGGACTTGTGTGTGATTTTTAGAAAACAAAATGTCTCAAGTGTAAGAATGATATAGACTGTATGTTTATTAAGGCTCAAAAGTGAAATACGAAGTTAATAAAAAAATCTTATTCATTAGAATATTTCCACACTAAATCTTGTCATAATGCTTAAATCAGGTTCTTGCCCAATGTGAGATTGGGAAAATTGCTCAAAAAGTTTAGTAATAAAACTTCAAGAACAAATACTTCCAGTTAGTCTTCTATTTTGCTGATTATCAGGTTTTTGACACTACAGGTCCAAGAAAACATAACTTCCTTTGCATAAACTACCATCAAAATAATACTATTCTTTTAGTCTATTCTATGTTCATCTGGTTGTCTTAGGCTGCATCTAGTTGAGCGCAAGAATCTAGGACTTCAAATTACTCGCAGGAAAGAAAGAGAAATTAAAACAATAATGCGAAAAAAAAAAAAAAAAAGGAAGAAAATAACATGTACTAACCTACCGAAGCTGTACCTAAGTCCAGTAACTAAGGCTGCATCTTATCTGAAATCAACTCCAGCTCTGTAAAAGAGGAAAAACTACCAGAGCTTCAGCTGTAGAGTGATCACTCTAGTAGATTAGTCACTCTAGTAGAAGAGGAGTCACTAACATTTTGTCACTGAGAAGAAATGAGCCTAAACTTTTTTCCTGTGCTCTTTGACTTTGTAGTCAGTACTTTCCTTGCTGGACTGGAAGACAGTAAAGTTACTCTGAGAGTTAATGATCAAAGCAGACTATTATCCATGAAAGGCTGGAGGGGAAGGCTGTAAGGAATGTCCATGTATGTGGCAGAGCTCAAATAAGCCAAAACTGCTGATGTTAGGAATAAATTCTGCTTCAAAGACACACTTATAAAAGCCAGTGGACTCATTTTTTAATAAAACAATTCACAGCAAATAATCCATTCAGAAAGATCCAAGACAGTGCAGTCTCAAAACTAGTTCCAAGTGAAACAGGACATCTTTATAGAGCAAGAGAGTGCTGTGAAGACACTTTGATTTGGAGCTAGAAGATTTGTGATAATGCAGCATAGAGCATAATTTTACTAGCTCCTAGCTTCACATGTATTTCATGATATTAGCTTAGGCATTACAGCACACAGGGCAACGTATTTTTAACTTTAAGGCTCTGTCTGCTCTGATGGGAGCAGATATATGTATTGTTCCATTCTATTTGGTATAATGAGGTTTTCAAGAAACTGAAGATTGTTGTCAGTAAAGGTCTCTCAATCTGGCCCAACTGTGCTCTTTTCAAAATATGTTCTATGAGGCACACAACTCCATATTGATAGCGTAGGCTTTGTCTTTGATCCTTGAGTATTCTGCTGAAATGCCACGGGTTCAGCCTGATGTCCACCTACAAAACAAAAATAAATAAGGTACATTAAGGAGAACTTGGATAAGCATTTAGATCAAAGCCCTACTATAAACAAGGGCCATTTTTCTTTCCATTTGACTGGGCTTTGGATTAAGCCTTTAGCATTATCAAAAGCTGTGAGATGCTTCACTTGAAAAAAATGTTCTGAAAATACATCTGATGCAGTCAATAAGCATACTAACAGTGTAATAAATAATAAATTGTTTGTTATAAACCAATATGGAGATTCAAAGAGCAAAATTTTATGAAAGTCACATAATAGTGAGTAAATCTTCACTGGCATACACAATTTGAGGCAATAATAATGAATGCATCTTTTCTCTCAGAGGAGTGGATACTGTGAGAGTTCTCTATTATCACAACTTTATATCAAGAAGTACCTTTAAAATCATACACCACTATATATTAAACATTCTGACAGTCACTAGATTATGCATAGAATAAGATATCACATACTAGGAGTAAACATCATAGTTGTTCTCCTGATTTCTTGTTTGTACTCCATTTCTATTAACTAAATAGTTAATTTACTTTCTATCAGGGAAAAATAAATGATATTAGAAAAAAAAAATAGTCTCAATTATACCTCCTGACAAAGACTATGTCAAAGAATTCCTTAGCATTACCAATTATTACTTGGAGTATGTGCTATCAGTGGACTGTGACTTGGACAGAGTGTGCATTCATGGCACTAAGGGGAAGCAGAAATTCTCACATCTGCCTTGCAGGCCATCTGGATATCAACAGAGTGCTAAAGGGGAAACAGATTTCATGAATATCTGAAATATATTACAGCCCCAAACACACACAAAAAAGTATTCTGCAAAGATGTTGGTGTAGTGTGGATGTGTGTGGAACGATCCTAGGCTTTGCTCATCATAAATGCACCATTTGAGTCAGCTCAAGTACAAAGAATTTGTAATTTGCTTTGGGGGTAGACTAGCCACAAAATGCTATACTGTTCTCTCAGACAAGGGACATATGTTGCAAAGATTTTTGGTTAAAGCACGTTGCACTCCATTCAATGGTTATGGCTAAGCCTGTAGGTACACCTCGACAAAAATGCATAGTGCTACTGTTAGCCAATTTGTGTCACTGTAACATCACCAGTTTTCAGAGGAAGTATGCTGACTACATATCAGCTGAAGAACTGCAAATCTAGTTTCTTCTCTTGGGCTATAATTATTTAGAGACTGGTTTGAACTGAGCAAATGTGCAGAAGCAACGCATATGTAGAATTTGATAAAGTATTAGCTGCTGGGACTAACAGATACCACCACAGGGAACAATTTTACTAAGGCCAATGTGATCCACAAAGCATACCATTCTTCTGAACACTGAGTAATAAACTCACTCTTTCTTTCTTTATCGGTTTGTTAACTGACATTGCCTTCTGTTATATGCATGGAAATGATATGGTGTCAGAGGAGCACACATAGAAACTTTTCAGCCCCAAAGTTTTTTTCAGAAAAAAAAACCAAAAAAAAAAAAAAAAACAAAAAAACCCAAAAAACCCAAAAGAAACAACAACAACACAAAACCCACACATACTTATGTATGAAATTGTCTTATCTAGGGCTACCTTAGAAGAGTTTCTCTGAATATAACAATTACTTTGCTGTATTACTTTGTTGTATGGATGTAGATGCATCCATATCAGCATTCTAACTTTTTAAAATACAAAAGAATAATTGATAAAAAAAAAAGTACTGAAATATGTTCCTTCTTTCTGTTATGGTTACTTGCCTTGAGACAGAACCAAATTTTATCCAAATAAATGAGAAGAATCTCATTACCTCAGTTGCCTTCAAATCAGATCCACTAGTGCTGGCTTAATTTCAAATGTAATATTTTTGTTGTTTATGCCCATGAAGTTTTGCTCCAGTAAACCTAGTGTCTCCTTGAGCACTTCAGTTTTCACCCCTGAATGCTTTCCAACAATGTGCCTTTTTAAAATGTTCTTTTTTTGGATTCTATTTTCTCTTGAGCACTGCAGATGGAACAGGGTACCACAGCTAGATGACGTATAGAGTCCCTGTTGATTCCAGATTGCTTACAGATTTCTGTTAGATCCTGTGGTTTATTTCATGAATCGTGCCAGTCCAGTGCTAAGAAAGAGCTCTGTGCCTTGATGATATTGCCTGAATAAAAGTTAAAGCAAGAGCAAGACCTGGTGAATGGGCTGGAGATGGTGGATAACTATGTGCCTGAAAAAGATGTAAAATACAGATATAGCCCAGAACCCATTCACTATAAGCTTTCCATTATTTTCAGTAAATGCCGAAACATATCCCTATGTCACTTCAATACAGACTGTAAAATTGTTTGCTATGGGCACACTGAAAAATATTTGCAGAATTAGGAGGTTTTAGGATCTGTCAAACTTTAACCGGAAATAGTCAGGCCAAATATAACATACTTGATTTTCTTCCTCACAGCATCGTACTGTGAGTTTTCCCTGATCTGTTAAGATGCATTCTTTTGAAACCAAAGACAATCTAGAAGAGGATAGGGAAGCATGAAAATACACTTAAGCATAAGAGCGGTTGTCTGAGGTCAACCTAGACTAGACTAGACTAGACTAAAAGATGATAAGGGAGGAACACAAGGATGAAGCAAGTGCATAATGTTGCTTTTCTTGGTATACCTTTTCAGCTTCTGGCATTTCTTGACTGAGACATTTCCTTTTATATTTTTGTATTCAGTAGAAAAAAAGAAGGAAGGTGGCATGAAAGGTGACAAAATAGAGAAGATATTGTACAAACCAGTCTGGCAGTTCAGCTGATGTTCAGAAACTAGAACATGATGACCTTGTTTTTCCATTCTTGACAGACCTAATAAGAACCCTTTTTAGGACTGAGGTATGAAAGTCACAGTGGTGGTTGCTGGTTAGTTGACTTGAAGAAACACGACACTGTGAATAGAGACACTTTAGCTCATCGTGGCCCTTAGTATATGGTGGACCTCTGTATTTATTACCTTCCCCCCACTTTTTTGTAACTCAGTCATTTTGATTTACTTACTATGACATACTTTCCCTTTTGTTAGTTTTAAAACATCCATATTTGTCATAATGCATTGAATACAACACTATACCTTCTGAAACCAGGTGTCAAACCATATTGATGTAAAAAACATCAAAGTATTTGATGTAAAAAAACCCATTTGTGTAGTAGAGTCCACTCATTTTTCCATTAAGACTACTAACTAATTATACAAACACATGGACTAATTATTTAAACACAATGGAACATGGCAATAATCTCTAATTTATTGTTTCCAGTGAGATATTAGCAGCTGTGTTAAAAAAAAAAAATTCCACCTGGCTCTTCAAGAATTCTCATAGTGTTCCTGCTATATATATGATGTTGGCAAAGATTATTTCTCCCCTGCTCTCTCAGTGAAACATCCTTAGCCTATGTCATCCTTCTACAGACAGGGTCTCATTATTTTCTAAGATTGGAACCATCAACAACAGATTTCTATGTTATGGACCCTGTCACTGTCATCAAACTGTCATGTTGCCTTTCCTTCATTACAAGCATGTCCAGTATTGAAAGACCGATTTTTTTCCAGAATTAAATTCTCAGAATTAAACCAGAAGTGAGCAAGCCACAGGCAGAGTGAAGACACATAACATGGCTTTAATAAAAACATTTTCCAACCGCTGGAAACATTTGTAAATCACTTACTATATCTTAGCTATATAAGAATGAGGAATTGTGATGTAGTGATTTGTACATGTATTCATTAGTTTTATGATAAAAGATATCTGCATTTATCAAGTTATAAGTTTTTATGTAAGTTATATATTATTAGAAAGTTAATAAGTTATGATAGAAGACTGATATTTACAGGGGAACTTTATGGAGGAAATGATCTTAGCTATTTCTTTTTAAGTTGGTAAGAAATATCTTATATGCCGAAGATATATACAAAGCCAAATATGTCTGATGCATCAAACAATTTTTGACTAATTTATATCATTCAGTACTTTTTTTTTTCTTTCTATTACCCTTTTCCTGCCCATGTAATTCAGTACTCTTTTTAAATATATTTTTCTTGACTTTGAGATTTCAAAAAATATAGTGAAAGGATCAGCTAGTACCTTCATGTACATGGTGTGGTGCAAGGTGACCATCTGCATAGGTCAAATCTGCATAGACCTTCCACAAAGCTCAATACTATTGTCATCAGGAATGATGAAAGAAGGATTATTGATAATATTTAAGGCAGTTTGAGTGTCAATTTTCTGTATTTTGAGTCAGACAGAAATTACTCAGAATTGTTTAGAACTAAAGTATAGGGAGACAAAGCCCAGTAAAAACTGTCCTCCATTTTAGCCTATCAGTGTTGACAGGCTTGCTCATCACATTTCCATATTTTTGGCACTTACCATATGTGGCACTTTTTTTGTGCCACATATGGTAAAATTGTCCTAAAAAATATGAGATATCTCACCTTCTCTACTGCTAAATCTCTCCCTAATTCTTACCGGGAAAAAGTCTCCATTCCAACCACATATTGTGACTGTTTTGGCTAGCCACAATTTAGAGACCACAAATGTAAAACTTTCTTTCATTAACCCTTTAATAAGGATGCACGCCACTTTTCAGAAGAATAGAATGCAAGGAATTAATGGCTTTCACTCTGTGCTCTTTCATTGACTTAACATTAAATAGTGGCTTGCCACCATTTTTGCTTGCCATTTTTCAAAAACTGTGGTAACTTTTTTCTACGGATGAGATTTTTTTTTTTTTGTACCTTCCATCCGTACTGATAGCCCTTTTTGTAGTATGGAGCTGTAGATTATTAATCTTGGTCAAAAACATAACCAGGGCCCTCATTACACTGTGTGCTCCTTCACTTCTGGGGTGAATTTGCTAAATAGTTTTCAGAATCATCAGCAATGGTTTCAGAACAGTTTCAGAACAATCAGCTTCACATGTAGCGAAAAGCAAGAATGATCACATGGTCTAATATCTCACATAAAAGTAGCTAAGCTGATCATGCAAGTGCAAAGCATCTGTGCTTTGAGCATAGATCAAGCATGCAGGACCTGGGCCCTGCTTACAGCACAGATCCTCGACTCCTACTTGGACTAATGACTTCTGTGCAAGGAGATATAAATACTACATACATCTGTTGAGATATTGCTGAAAGAGTAGACACAAAGGCTGACGACAGTGCTTATCTCTTGACTGCACCCGGAGAGGCAAGTAGATGCATATGAGAGAGCTTTTCATACTGGGAACAGGATTGGTTTCAGAATCAGAAAGAGTTCTCAGTACTACTGCAGACCCATTATCCCCTTGCAGTATGTTTAGTTTTCAGAATTATCACAAATGCAGTACAGAGAGAACTTGCAGAAACTAATTGCACAGGTATGATTGCAAACCTTTGCCCAGGGGTGGATTTTGCCTTGTGTATCTATTACAACATAAAGCCTGCTTTCTCTTAAGTTATGAGTAAAGGCTGAATTTATTTTTTACTGTGCTACAACTACACTTTAAATGCGAGGCTACATACTGCAAAGTTGCTTTAAAATGCAAGCTGGTATACAGTCTTTCAAGGAAAAATACAATGATTTTCCAAAACAAAAGAAGGTTTTTCCTTCAATCAGATTTACCCAAAGGAACTAATTATGATAAAGAACCTGATGATTTGGTCACTAAAAGATTTTTTTTTTAAGGGTATTTGTAAAACCATCATTTCTACTAAATGGACTGTCATGTCACTCAGGCAATACTATCTGAGTCACTAGTAATGAGCAGTTTACAACTTACTTTGGAGTTTGACACCTCAAATGAAAGCTTCATCTTATAACAGTATACAGAATAAAATGGATTTTTGTAATTGCATATTGTTATAAACAGAACATTAACCTCCTGCCTTACCACTTGTACATTAAAAAAAAAAAGGAAAGCATTCCAATTTTTATATATTTCTACAATACATTTGCAGCAAACAGATCAAACTATGAAAGCCGTGATATGAGTGTGGACTGAAAGGAAATAGCACAGAAGGGTGACATTTATTAATTTACAGATGGTATTACTCCAGCTGGCTGAAACCATAGTGATTTGGTAACAGGCATGGAAATTCAAATGCCTGAAGCAACCCCAGATGTCATCACATACACTCAAGGGAATATAATTTAATAATGATTTATATGGCAAGTATAACACTTGTGAAATATGCCATTCAGCACCACCACTGTGTGCATTCCCTGGTGGGTAATTTAAGAACATATAATATTTCAGAGCTTTGAATCAGAAAAGAGATTGTAATTAGATTCTCACTTTAAATCAGGTATATGAAGAGGAAAGTTAATCAACTCAAAAAGATAATTTAGCAGATCAGGATTCTCTAATGACACATCTAATTAGAATTAGGGTATAATCTGGGACACATATAAAGTTGCTAATTATTATGAAAATATTTTAAAACATGCTGCAGGCTCAAAGGTGAAGAAAATTTATGCAAATCTTGACAATAAAACCTGTCAAGACAGTTCATAGTTCTGTATAAATATCTGCTCCATGGAGCTGTGGGCTTGATGTTAAAAATTTTAATTGACAAATTTTGATCTGGGGCACCTAACTCCTGTACTGAATACCTACTGCAAGTGGAGACTTCTACGGCATATACTGAGAAATGTTCCTTTGTTTTTCCTAACTATATGCTTCTGGTTGTGGTATCCATAGTTTGGCAATCATGCGGATTTACATCTCTTTCTTTAAGAATACAATTGAATCAGAAATGTCCTCCATTCATAATATATTCAACTAGATACTTCTCCTCTGTTGAAAGTATTCAATGTCAATACTCTAATTAACTCCATAGGAAAGAGCAGGATGAATACAGAAAATCTTAAAAAGCACTTTGAAACTCATCCAGAAGAAAGCAAACGTATTTAAGATAGTTCTTAAAGGTGGGGAATATTTTCAAAGTGAGTATTCCAGGCATTAGATTAAAGCATGCACCCTACAGTTCATGTCTGGCCTTGCTTCTCCCAAGGAATCAAGCTTGTTTGGTAAGAATAAACAGAGGAAACTGCCTTAACGCTGGGAAAAAGGGACTTGGTCTAAACATGGGAGGGAGAAGGCAGAACTGTGCATGAAAACTTTAAATCTGAACAACACTGTGCACTCCAGTAACTGGAGAGAGAAGTCATACTGATGGCTTTTTTAGCTGCTGTGGTCCTGTCAGCTGGCACCATGGGAGAGCCCTCCTTCCATTGTGCCCCCATCCCTGAGTGCTTTCAGGCCACCAGATATAGACAGCATAATGTTAAAGACTTGTGCAGTCATTTGAGCATATTGAAGCGCTGCTCCTCCTCACTCTCAAATGATTTGGATAACTCTGAGCTGAGATCTGTCTCACCTCAGATACCTAAAATTTAGATGGACTATGATCTTCTAAGCTTCCTCTGAAGCAAATGAAGTGACTTTAGCCTCTTCAGAGGGCAATTTATCCTTCCTTCCTAGATGCTTAGGACAAAATGAATCACACCTCTAAAGGTGCTTGTTTTTCACCATTGACTATGGAAAAAAATGAAGATTTTATCTTTTAGACAGTTTCTGAGATAAATTCCACCCAGAGCCTCCATTTGACATTTTGATTTAAAGAAAACTTAGACAGTATGAACTTGGCATAATTTTGCTTTGACTATACAAAAGCAAAAGTTTTTACTCTATACCATCTTCTGCAGGGTTTCTTCCTGAGAAAAAAAGCAGAAGACGTCTGCCAGAACAGGAAGGCAAAACAGGCAAGGAAAACTAACCTTTGCCAATCATAGAGTGGCTATTGTTCAAGGGCATTGTTTTAAAACAGTAAATTTGCACCATCATTCAATGATGTGCTGGTGGCAAAGCTTAGTGGCATTCTTTTCCTGTGGGTTTTGTATTTATGAATCAATGTTCACAGTAAAGGTCAAGATTTCCTTATTCTCTGAAATGTTACATTACTGACAAGTACCGAAAGAGTGTCCCATTGTAAAGCAAGTGAGCTACAGAGAGAAGCCAATATTGTGTTCATTTTGAGGGAGTTTTTCATACAGACTTTTCATACAAACTCCGATGTGCAAAGATAAACTTCCAGAAAAGGAAAACCCAGCTACACAAACAGCCAAGTCCAAATCGCAAGGAATAAAAAGCTACCTCATGCAGGTACCACTCCAACTAAAGTTCATTACATTAATACTGATCATGTAGAAATACCAGTGTACTGTCTTCACTCTTCTACAAAGTATCAAATGATATATTACTGACTGGGAGCTTTATAGTTTGTTTCATCTATATTAGCCCCCCAGACTATGCAAATTACCTGATAAACATATTTTAAATTCATAATCTCTTTTGTGTTATAGGTCAGCTTTGTTCTTTTCCCAGGCTCCGGGATCCAGAAGCCAGTCTTGCTCATACCTGCAGCTGGTTTGAGAAACATGAAAATGCTTTTATGCTACAGTCTTTTAAAGGACTATACATTTATGTGAGATTGCTGCTACAGGATAAGATACACTTTGGCCATGATTCTTTTTATCCTGGTGTACACTAATAATGTATATCTGAGCAGTGAATGCAAGCCTAAACTATTTCTTATACAGACATTTTAATGTTTATTGGAAATGGAGGCAGTAAAATAGTTTTGCTTCAGTGACACTTGGGAAATTTGCTGTAACAAGGACAAAAACCAACCCGGTGATGTCTTGGAGAGAGATGTCTTGCAGAAGAGTGGAGAAGTCTGGACTAAACTATTTAATATACTGTATATTGTAAGGATATATTACACATACTGTGCTTTGTCTTATAATGATGGAATACTTTGCCATTAGGGTGATGTTTCATAAATGCTAAAGATGGTGGGAGCTTATTTGTAGGCTCGTCAGAGAACTCATCAGAGTTCATGATTTTATTTTCTTTTATTTCATGTACTTAAGTACTGAAGATAAAGGAGGCTAGTCAAGGTAATCACTTACTTGCAAGGGGAAAAAATTCAAAATAGAAATCTTTAGAGGTAATTTGAAAATTGTATAATTCAATACAATATACTTAAAATCTCTCTATAATGATAAATTAATAGAACAATGTATATTATTAGAATAATTTGTTGAATCTTTTTTGTGTTAAACCTTCAAATTCTAACAACATCTTTTTTGTGTTAAACCTTCAAATTCTAACAACATATATTTTCAGATCATTCTCATCCAAGAAAAATCTAGTTTTCATGCTTCTACTCTTCTCTGTAAAGTGAGTTGAAGATCATAAATGGGATCAGCGGGGAGATTCACTACCAAAACTACACTGCAGGATTTAATTGTGAACCATAATATAAGCATACATGTTCAACCCAGACTCATCCATCCTTCACCTGTATTTGTCTTCAGGCTTATTTTTCCCACTAAATTGACTACTTGAATGAGATCTGAGGAAACTGTTCATTTTAATGTTCACATTCCTCTCCAGCCTCCAACCCTTCCTCCAAACAGAGCACTGGCACAATCCATGTTTAAAGACAGGTGCAGGGTTACAGCCTCACTCCAATTCTTCTACCCCACTGGAGAAGTACTGTGCTGGGAACACTGTGATTTCAACATAAGATTAAAAAAGTGGTTTAAACTTCTTTTTGCAGGAGACCACATGCCCTTGCTGCACTCACTCCATAGTCACTTCCAGTGTTAAATTTTATTTCAGTCACAATTTGTATCTGAACAAAGGAATTATTAAAAACTATTCTTCATTTTACTTTTAGTGTAAAAAGTCTTTTTGGCCACATGCTTTTTTTTTTTTTTTTTTTTTTTTTTTTTAATCATTTTTATTTTTTTTTCCTGGGTGCTATTTCATTTACTCATATATAATCGTCTTGCCTCCTAAATCTATAAGAGATGATTAATTTACTTTGTGTAACAAGTAGATTTACCTCAGCATTGAGTTCTCCCCTTTCTTTATTACTGAATAATTCCTTCTTTGTTATCAAATGACAGATCTGCAAATCTCTGAGATATGAGTATCTCATTAACTGTTACTTTAATCAGTGATCCTCATGAAAGAGCAGTGGAACCTCACTACTGGATACTCGCTGATCTCAAGGATGCTGGGTTCAGTTCATAGCTATTGTTTGGTCTGTTTTATAGCAAAATATTCAATTCAAGGAAAAAACAAGCAAACAAAAATTGAACAAAATGGTCATTTTGTCCCCTCAAAATTGTCCTGCAAAATCTTCTCTTACAATATAATTTATTAATTTACATGATTAAAATTTTCATTTACCCAAGAGAGTTTGAGTCCAAAAATATGCGCTATGGTTTGCTTTCTTTGAACACAGGGCAGGCACAGCTGGTCGCAGCTGGTGGTCTCCTCCTTGGATGCTGCTCAGATATAAAATAATTTTTGAGTTACATTTATTCCTTTATATAAGAAGAAATTCTGCATCATGATTCTACAATGAAATAATAGAGGGGACTAAATACACTCACTCGTGATACTTAGACCTGTATCTCAGGAGTGGTACTATTCTTAAAATGCAAACACACAGAGAAACATACAAGGAACACAAGATGAGGAGACTCTGTTTGTTTTCTTACAGTAGAGAGGTCTGTGTTCCAGACATTTAGACCACATGACAGTAGGCTTTTACTGCCAATTTCTTTCTTTCACCCATGAGAGAAAATAATGATGAGTTGCTCATGCACAAGATTCAAAAAAAGAAAAAAAAACAAACTTCGTGTTTCAATTGACTAATGGATTGGGGATATCTTTATAATTGTTTTTGATTAAGACATTAGCATTGCTCTGCCTTCAAGAAACTAATATTAGTAGTGAAATTAAGGAAAGGAAAGACAGATACAAATTTTGGTGCTTTCCTTTCTTAGGCTTTGAATCAGACCTATTGAGAAATACTGAGACGGAATTTCCTTCAAAACCAGGGCGGGGGGGGCAGAAAGTGAGAGAATTTCTTCTAAAGTTGTACATCTGAGTAGTGGGCAGGTAAGTAGTCATCATACTACAAACAGTCCTTCCCTTAATAGACAGGTATCTATAGCAGTAGAAGAAAAAACAAATATAGAAAGAAGTACTTGCATATGCAAAAGCTGTCCTTTAACATGGAATTGAATCCTAGGCATGTTGTAGGACACTTATTTGTAGAGTAGGAGGTTCCCAAGATCAAAGCTAGCCTCCCAAAAATATCCTTATTTAAATGTCCAGAAAGATAGAATCTTATTACTGTGCTATTAAATATTTCATAGATATTTCAAAGATGCAGAATTTTTAGTTAAAAGACAAACACATGACTCATGTCATTACTTAAGCCCTCTTTAAAATTTTTCTGCCCCTGTGGTATTACCCCATAGTACAACATTTTGCAGATAGTTACTGTGTACTCTTGGGGAAAAAAATACCCATATTATTCACAGTTAGGATTCATAATATGACAGCTGAGCTGAGCTAAGTGACATATTCCTTATTAAGCCACAAACTAACTGTAAATATTTCTTCATGACATTTATTGTACTCTTAAAATACGCATTCTTCAGAAAGTCAAACTTATCTTCTCCAGACTTGATAGTATACACAAGAGTCCTACATGGAACTAACCAATTTTGAGTACTTTTGAAATACTGAGGGAGCCTTGCAAATTCTTACCACTCACTATGTCTTATACAGATGCCATTCTTTTTTAAACATAAAATCCTCATCTGTATATTTGAAAAAAAAAACAAAACAGTAAATCCTCCTTTCTAATTACAATGATTCATTCATTCAGTCAGTTTAATTGTTCACAACCAAAAATCTGCTTTTTGGGCAAAATAAGGTAACAAACATGAAAATGCATATAATTCAGACTGTCTATGTATGACTTTAAAATATACATTTAATTTCCCCATACAGATATATAATAAGAGTCAATGCTGTAAGAAGCACTCAACAGCTTTTTCTATGGTAAGTAGTGAATAGTGAATCTAGTGCTGAAAGAAACCCTCAGACTTTACTAAATCCATTCAGGAGGACTATTAGCAGATGTTATAGTCCTGGACACTATTAACATCTCTTAAATGTTAGGTAATAATAAACCCTCCTATATTGGAAGACGCCAAGATTCTCTTACATAACTCAGGGCTCAACTGTCCTTAAAATTAGAAATCTTCCCAGTTTGACTTAAGCCCATTTCTTCTTATTCTATTCCCAGCATACAACAGAGAGTGGATTATTTTCCCTTTTGCAGGGACCATTTATATATTTAAATACCAATCTTGTGTCCTGTCTTAGTCTTATTCTTAACTAACTAAATATCTCTTCTGCAGACCTTACAAATGTTCCACACCAGGCTTGAATTGGAGTGTGGAAAACTTGATATTCCTACAGCTGAGTCTTTATTTAAGGATTAGAATATCCAAGACGTGACATTCCTTGTTACACATTGCAATATATTATATCTACGCTTTTCATTCAAGTATCCTTTGAGTTTCTTGTATCTTACTCTGCTATCCTCCTTTCTCTGACATTACTCTGAGTAATGTCCCTGGATCTGCTTCAGTAATAAAGTAGAGATGCACAAATATAGGGGACCATCTTTTAATTTCCTCACAAAGTGACAAGCATGTAGGAAAGAAGCCTTGAGCATCATTGCTTTACATTCACAGCAATTCTTTTTTTTTCCTGAATATAATAATATTTATAATTGATTAAGCTGGATTTAAGACTAAGTTTGCACAACTAAAGTGATATAAAAGAACTTTATGAGACTGCAGAGCTAAATGACCATGCCCCATTCACTGGCTGGCACATATCTTTCCAAGACTATGGATGAATCCTACGTAATCTCCTATATATGACAGAGCAAAACCTACAAACTTGTTTAAAATTTTTCAGAAAATAGTTAAAAAACCACTTGTGTACATGTACCCATTTTTTAAAAAGCAGCTTTTCCTCAGCTGAGTTTCTGAGTCCCTTACTTTGTCAAGCACCTGCAGACATGTAGGTGTTTCAGTTTGTATTAAACAGTACAAACTATTTTCTGCAGTTCAACAGATAACTTCTTTAGCTTACTTGTATGTTTCTATACTTGTGCTAAATTTGGATGATTCATTATATTAAACGATCCTCTAGGCCATGTTTCCAAATGCTCCAATAGCATCTCATTAACAGCAAACTGATAAAATGCAACAGCTGTATGCATAAACTACTCAAGGCCTTCTGATGCTTTCTTCTTTGAATCTTACAAAACATTCTACCAACAAGACAGCTCTACCCCCTCGATTCAAATCTAGCACAACAAAGTAGGTTTCTTTTTTAACTCACAATTAAAAAAATTAAGAGCACACAAGAGAGAGTAGAGGTGCAAAAACCCCATACTCAATCTTTTCTACTTTGCAATGAATTGTGGAGCTGCTGGAGAGAGTCCAGCGCAGGGCTACCAGGATGATCAGGGGCCTGGAACATCTGCCCTATGAGCAAAGGCTGAGAGAGCTGGGCCTGTTCAGCCTGGAGAAGAGGAGGCTGAGGGGGGACCTGATCAGCGTGTATAAATACCTCAAGGGAGGCAGTGAGGAGGAGGGGGGCAGCCTCTTTTCAGTGGTGGGCAGGGATAGGACTAGAGGAAATGGCTTCAAACTGAAGCATCGGAAGTTCCACAGGAACTTAAGGAAGCATTTCTTCACTGTGAGGGTGACAAAGCACTGGAACAGGCTGCCCAGAGAGGTTGTGGAGTCTCCTTCTTTGGAGATCTTTAAAACCTGCTTGGATGCAGCCCTGTGCCACGTGCTCTAGGTGACCCTGCGTGAGCAGGGGGGTTGGACTCGATGACCTCTGAGGTCCCTTCCAACCTTCGGCATTCTATGATTCTATGATTCTATGAATTGTTTCCAAGAATGTGAAGCAATTGTGGAAAATGCCTTTTACTCAGGGTTTCCAGCAGGTCCCTTCAGAGAGTCCCTGAAAGGATGCCATACTTTGAGTGTCTTTCTGTGTCATCCACAACACGGCCACAGTAGTACAACTAAGTTTTCAATATATTTACTGTAATACAAGTTACTACTATACTACTATACTAAAAAGTATAAATATGAAAGTTTCTCTTCAAGCTGTCCATTTATCTGTTACCAGCAGCTCTTCAACCTTCTCTTTAATTTCCTAAAGTATAAGGCGTAGCAGAACTCCCTCTGCATGGCAAAGGAGAAAGAAATACTCAGAAAACAGCAGTGATGGACTGTTATTCTCATTTTATTTTCATTCCACTAGCCCAATATGGAGACACAAATTTTCCCCTTGCAGTAGGGGAAATAGATTCCAAATACAATGCATCATGTAAAGCAAATTTAAAATGAACAGTTTGCCCCTGCTGAGCACTGTTCTGCCATGGAAACTTGCCACATGTACTTGAGTGAGCTGGTTTAGATGTATCTGGTTTAAACCATAATGTACCTTTTCCAATAAACTAAATTGTACTGTACTACTGTGCAATGTAACTATAATCTCAAATATATTATTAGTTTTAGCCATCACACAACAAAAAATCATGTAAAGTCTGCCAGCTCACATTTCAGTTATAAAAATGTACTTTTATGGCCTTGACAAATGTAATCTGTTCTTGGTGTTACCCATTTCCATCAGGAAATAGCAGCTTCATAAGAGATTACTTTGGCCATGCTTTTCCTACATTTTTCCTTTCTCCTGTTTATTTGGTTCTGGCTCCTGTTGCCATGTGAAATCTATTACCTAAAATCACTTTGGTACAGAAAAGACGACGGTCTCTTTTATCTTAGCTAAGAACATATATTAAATCAGACATTTCTATGCATCGTTCCAACTGCTTTCTTGTATCTCACATGAGACTGATGACTACCCAGGTAGCACCAAGCCTTTTGCTCCATCTTTGTACTTCTAGGGGTATGACAGGTTACAGATCTTTGGTGGGGCCTCCTACGTACCATGTACTCCATACGACAGTTGCAACTATTACCAGCAATGGCTAAGGAAGGAAAGTCAACGCCAGAGCTATGTCACAGCTACTTTGTGTGATTGATTCATTGCAGATTTAATAGCACTTCCATGATTACTTTTAAACGGTTATATCATCTAGGAACTTTTTAATGGGAATGTATAGTTCTAACTAGAAACCACTCTTTTCCTCCAACCAAGATTTTTTTTTTCCGATGTGTATTTGAAGTAACATACAATTAAAATGAAATACTATTCTTCATATGTTCAGATTCCTAATGGCTGCAAACTAAAAATCTGTCTTTGATAAGTGATTAATCAATTATATTTAAAATTTAAATATGTCAAGATAATCAAATTCAAAAATAACTGCTTAATATAAACAATAATATTGTATGTAATTTTGTTTTGAAATTTTAGATAGCAGTAAAATTATAGAGTACTACCTAGGTTCCAAGGGAGCTATTTTGGTTTGATGATTAAATTATGTCTTTTAAAAAGAGTTTGCTTTAAAAAGAGTTGAAGGAGTTTGTACATTATCAAAGCACAGGTCAGAATTGTTTGATTAATCAAAAACTAAATTTTTTGATAAAAGCTAAATAAAAATAAAAGGAGGATAGATTAAACCTAATAGTCTGAATAATGAGACTAACCATAACTTAATAAAAACAAACCAGTTACCTTCCTGGGAAAGAGGACTACCCTCTGTTTCCGAGAAATCAGAGAACTGAAATAAATTGTTGACTTCTTGATATCTGAAATCTAAATAACTTTACTACTTTGTAACTGGAAGAAGAAATACTTGTCTGAACTATGAACAGAACCTTTTCTATCCTTTCACAGACTCGTTGGAACATACAACAAAAACAACAGCAAGAAAATATATGTTTCAAATTTTACCTGGAGTCTAGATCCCTGGACCAAGATTGTGTACCATAACTTTCTTGAAAACTCTTGAAACATGTATGTATTTGCCAAATCATTCTAAATACAATCTGCTGCAAAAATATTGTGTTTAATTTTTAATCTAATTTTAATTTTAATTTAATTTTAGTTTGTTTTTTTTTCTATAGCATAAAAAAAAGAAATAAATATTTCCTAGTGGATTTTCTTCCAACTCCACAGGTCCAAGATGGTCAACTAATATATGTCTACCATTTTTATTGATTTATTTACTGATCATGGATTTTATTCATCTTATCAACGGGAACAACAGAACTCAGTGATTAATGACAGTGTAGTATATTTGGCTACTGATTGACATCCTGGTATATAAGATAGAGATCATCCATATATCTTAAAGAGATCAAGAGCTGAAACTAAACATTTTCACACTGGCTGCTGAGGAACTCTAGATGACCATTTCAGATACAGACATCTCCATTTCAGAGGGATGGCCCATCTGAATTTGGCCAGGTGAATTTTAACAAATTCTAAGTGGTTCTAATTTGAATTTCTTCTGGCCAGACAAAATAGGAAGGAGCATTAGCATTATACAGTGCATATTTAAAACAAAATAGCTTATGGGAAATATTTCCTCAATTGCACCCTGTGTATCAATACCTCATATTTCTGAAATCCTCTAGAATTATCTTTTGATTTGAGATGAGACATTCTGCAAGCTTTTTTTCCACATTCAACTTTTGGAAGTCATAAAGAGTAGAATGCATTTACCAAGAAGTTTGTTTTGAGTGAAAAGGAGGAGCCTTTCATTTCTAAATCTCTACAAAGATCAAGGATAGACTTATTAACGTGAACTTCATCTACAAATCACCTTGACAACCAGTATCCTGCAGACAAACACTTCCCCTCTGCAGTGGCAAATTGGTAAATAATCACCTCTCCAACCTTCCTCTCATCTTGCCACTCTCTTCTCAATTTTTGTGTAGGGATGAATATAAAGTGGATGCCTCTTAGGACCTATCAGTCTGAACTGACTGGGAGGGCCATAGTCTAGAGTAGAGAAGGGAGAAATTTCTCTATTTACCAGAGTATTTCAGAAGAGTTTTTTGTCTGTCTGCACACTTACTGCAACTCTGGGTATAATCAAGAACACCAACAGAAGGGTGACTAACTGATGATGTTTGTCAATGTGAGTTATAGAAACAATGCATATTACTTCTGCACTTTTAAAATGAAAATCCATCTCTTGTTGAAGTCAACTGAAGTCACGCACTTATCATTCTGCTCAGAAAATTTGTTCTTCTGAGTCATCTAGCAAGGTTACTAAGCACTTCAAACTATTAATTCTATTTTCAAAGAGAAAACATATATTTTAATTTCAGGATGCAATTTTATTACTTACATACTTATCCCTTATTATTCAATGAAGTATATTTCATATCAATATATTCATATCAATATATTTCATTGATAAATATTGATAGTTCTTTCTAAAAATGTACATTAGTAGCTGTATTTTTCAGCATATCTAAAAGAATCTACATCTCACTATCTTTCCAATATATTACCATATGTTTTATTTCTGTGAGTATCTAGATGCTCACTTCCTGCTGAATAGTGGGTAGATTCATTATAGAACTCTTCTTAATAGCTCTAATTCTTTTTCTTTTGGTTGCCTAACTCTTTACACCTTCTATTCTCCTCTCTTACTGACTGATTTGAAATGATAATTAGAGCTTTAGAAATCCTTAAATTTAGAAGTAAATGTGTGTAGTATTTTAGAATATACAGAAATAGAAAAGATATAGAATATAAATAGAAAAATCTATTTTTTTAACATTCTACACCATGCTATATATACAATAAAGTGTGAAACAGGGTCAATATTATAATAATGGACATGTCTGTAATAATCAATGTGGGTAAAATGTAAAATAATTTACATTCATGTATATTTTTGTGTGATGCTTATTTGGAAAATTATATATTTATAGGCTATATTAATCAGGATTCAAATGTACTCCAGATAGGTTCAGACTTTCTATTCTCTGGTATTCCAGATGCACTCTAATGAAAGATTCTTCTCTCATCATGTCAGAAGTTACAAAGATGAGATCAAATATCTTGTGACAGCTATTGAAAAAATCTAGTAAGATTTATATGTGGACTATATATTTAAATATCCAATAAATGTAAAGTGTTTGGGAGCATCTAGTAGTCAAGTTATTAAAGATACTTGTGGAAGCCACACCTATCATACCATGTGCATCCCACAGTTTCAGGAGTTACCAGTGTATGTTTTCATGTACTCCTAAGCTAAAACCACCCTTGGCCCACATTTTTTTTTTCAGACTTCAGTTATATTCTGAGGTATTTATTTTCTCTTCTAATTTTAATTTCCCGTGCTTTGTAGCTTCAGAATACTATTAATATACTCTGTATTCCAGAGACTTGTATGCAGTCCAAGATCATAATTTTGGGAAACAGATTACGAAGTGCAGGAAAACAAGACGATGAGACAAATCCATCCAAAGAGGTGGATGATGACATTGTTAATGCTGGTGATAAGAACTCTCATTGAGCTACTTCATTTTCCCACTTAAGTCTTTAAGTTGACTTGTGCTATGTAATGAGGGAAGGCAGGTGGCTCTTACTGCTGGACTGCCTGAGAGGCTATGATTCAGTCTGGTGATTAACCCAGCTCTACTTGCTGTGAGGAGGGATGGTGACAGAAAACGCAGTCAGTGAAGATTTAAATTTTCCAGATGTTTTTAGAGGGCCATTTCTGTAATGAGGTTTACAGAAGGTAAGCTTGCTAATGTTTACATACTGCCAAATTCAGAGAAACTTTTTAGTCCGTTACCTACCTCACAGCATTTCCTCTCATTTTGTAACTCACTAGTTGCTGGACAGGAAGCAGAGACTGCCAAAGCAATGCATATCCTGATGAAAATAGGTGAGAAGCAACTGGGATCAAGGAAAATTCTCACCCCTGGACACAACTCTGTAGTGAGCCTGTTGCATTACTAGTTCAGTCACCACTTGCACACTCCCTCAAGAAAGGAGATATACATGCTGTAGTAGGTAGACTGCCAGAAAACATGTCGGTTTGTTTAAAGTATTGGTGTATACCCATTCTAAGACATGAAAAAGCATTTTCTACTACTTTTAATAAGCTCTTTATAGAAGTTGGATGCTGGCATCTTTTTGTGGTTATCTTTCAGTCCATTTTGGGCCAAATATTGATGACTAAAGATATAAATGTTTAAGTGTCTGCATAGAACATATGGCTTGCCATACAAAGTTACAAGGAGGGCTTGTGGTATAAAGCACAATCTAATGCACTCAGGATTGCAAAGAGGACTGTGTTCAAGAACAAGCAGTGAATATCATTATTTCCTTGTTGTGCATCACACAGAGCTATATCCAGCTAAAATACTTTCTGCCTATATCTCATCATCAAACAAAATTTATGGGGATTTATTTTACTAACTCTGGAGATCAAATTCTCAGTTAATATGTGACATTTACAAAATGAGGACGATTAAGAGATGCACAGACAATCTGAAGGCATGCCCATTTCTTGACATATTTGTCCTTTGACGAATTCTAAATGTGCAAGAATACAATGATTAAAAGTCATTCCTTTAGTTCACTTTCAAACAGTGATCAGTAAGTAGTTTACTTATAGTCAAAAGAGGTGATAATTCAGCAGGAAAAATATATTTAAGATCTCTCATAAAAGTGCTTGCCACCATCGCTATTAAGGAAACAAAAGTTCTTGCAGAACAAGTCTTCAAGTCAACAACTTTCAGATTTTCAGTGAGGCTATTTAGAGATAGATTATATGTCAGGTAGTCCCTTCTGCTGTCTGTAGGGCTATAAGATAATTGTTATTATCAGTATATGGTAGGTATTATCAGTAGGAAAGGTAGGTAGGAAAGTCAGTAATTTGCTACCTAATACTTAAACTAGCTTGTTATGAAATAATCTACAGTTTCATTGCATATCCTTTCTACCTTTTCTCCATCTTATACAGTGGATCATTGTGGCAGAACTCTTTCCAAACTGCTTGGATCATCCCTGAGGGTAAATGTAAAAGACCATATTTGTCTGGAATGCTGTTTCTTGTGAGCTATCTACCTTATACAGTTCCTTGGTGGTTGAAAGCTATCCCATAAACTTCTATGCAAACACTGTCTGGACCAATATCTGGACTCATGTGTGGTGTCATGCTTTCCAGCTGTGGGAAAAAAAACACTTTCAAAAAGTTTATTTCTACCAGCACTTATTTCTAAGCTGATATGAGATTCAAAAATAGAAAGACTTCCAACACTGATTAGAAGTAAACATTAATAGTCTTGTACAGGATAGGAATATCTACAGGATTAGGAAATTAAGATGTGGTAAGAGAAAACTTTCTAATGGATAGAAAAACAGAGGTTTTGCTCCTTCTAAGTATTACCTGCCAAATATGATCTAAGCTGTACTTGAAATGTATTAACATTGCACAAGCAAAGTAACTGAGTATTGAAGCATCTCTAGGTTGCTAAACTCTCTTCATTTCATCACTTTATTTTCTTCATTTATTCCTACCTTGCTTGTCTGTTTATCTCTTTCATAAGATCTGACAGTAGGATAGTGAGTACTTTGAGGAAGGGGCTCCTCAAAAGCTATTTATGTACTTAAGTTCTGAGTTTATGCTCTTGGGCACTCTCATAACATGTAATAAAGGCTACATTTATCAATGAAGTAATGCAAACTTGACCTATTTTTGAATAAATATTTATCTAGCACAGATTCATTCAGGATATTGTCCCTTAGAGGTCTTTGCTCTTTCCTTGGTCTGTATCTCAATATTCTATATATTATGTTTTGACCACTTGGCCATGTACTAATAAAAATAATTTCACCACAAAAAACAAAGGTTTTGTTCTAATGACATGGGTTAGTACACTGTCTCGTGAATATCTGTGTATTTAACAGATCTTCCATAGTCTTCTATAAACTCACTGGAACATATCCTTAATTTGAAAACCACTAAGTGGTTTGAGCAGAAATGATTAGACTTTGAGTCAAAAACAGTTTGTCCTTGATCCAAGTGCATACACTAATCCTTCTGATTAATTCCCAGAATTTTTCAAAGTGAACAGATTGTTACAAGCTCTGCTTCTTACTGGGAAAGGAACAGTTTTGTAAAAAAAACTGAACGTGATACTCAAGCAAAAAACTGTGTCAAAACACTGGGCTGAAAGGGAATTTCTGGCGATCAGGTTAGCCTGTTTGTAACTAACACCGAACAAGGAATGTAAGCAAGCAAGGTATTTTTAACACCTACAAATGATGGCACTTTGTTAAATTAGGAACTGCATTGATTAGAAACTACTTTTACGCTAGTCATATAAAACATATAAAATAAACATATATAACATATAAAATAAAATATAAAAGTAAAAAAGAAAAAGAGACTGGAATCTTTTGACAAATAAAATAGAGATTTTGGCTGGGTTGTTTTCAATGATTTTCCCACATCAACACCATGCATGCGATTAAGCTTCCTGTGGAGAGGTATGGGTACTAGCATCAGCAGTCTGAGAACCAGGAGAACATGTGCTTTTTTATAATATTGATATTTATATATTTTTTCATGTAGTAGGGTAGTCAAAACCTGGTAATGCATAATATAGTATCTAGCAAGCAGTTTAATTCCTTTGCCCTTGTGATATTAGAATAGGGAAGGCAGAATTTAGCCTTTGCCTTGCTACTTATGTGTCTTCTCTGACTTCCAACCTCTTCTCCTTTATTCCTACCTACACCCTCTGAAGTTGCCCGCTGGTCTCTCATCTCTATCTTTTATAAGGACCGCGCATAGATTCACGGCCTGATATTCAGAACAAAATTAAATCTTTTAAAATATTGTATTGCACACATATAATCTGCACTTTACCTAATCCAAAGTGATTCAAAAATACCATTCACTGGCAATGAAATAAGCTATGAAATGCAATGAAACAACACAGCACCAGAGGCAGAAACAGACATTAGATGCAGGGGCAATTAAATGGGCAGAATACATGAGCAAGAAAAGTATTACAACAGTAGTAGTGCTAGAGTAAAATGCCTGTGCTTGGTTCTACTGAACTACTTTTTTTCTGCTCAGCTATTCAATCCACTCTAATATTGACTTACGTTTTCTTTGCTCATAAAAGATAGTTAGAAATGACAGTGGTGAATATTCTATATTTTCACATTGTTATTCACATGAGAGCATAAAACCAGGATATAACACTATATGACTGGCTAGGGGGAGTGGGAAGTTTTGTCCTAAGTATTTTCTACATCACGAAGCAATGAAGGACAGAATGAAAAGAAGGTTATATAAAAAGGCCGAATTCTGTACTGCTAAAGGTTTCCATGAAAATCTCTGAGGCTACCATTTGTGACATTCACAAAAGTTGCAATTACTGTGATCCAGACATTACTAGATCTAACATGAGAAATACACAATCTCATCTATGATACCTTTCTATCTGCTAAAATCTCCTGTACGAATGGCCATAATTTTAGGAAAAAGATAGGAAAGCTGGAAGATTTATGCTGGTATGCCATTAAACTCAAAAATTTAACATATGCTCACATATTATTCATTGCAAGCAGAAAGAATAACTGTAGCCAATGAACTAATATAATGAATTTAATTATGGGATTAAATCCCAAAAATATCTGTGGTCAATAATTAATGATACTGATCCACTTTTATTTTTATTAATTATTTAGCATATCCATGCTGGAAATATATTTTTGTTGACCAATCTACTTGAATATAGCCTTCCCTTAATGCTTTTATTTATATAGTTTTAATATTGATACTTTTAATAATGGTATAACATCCAACTCATCAGCAAATTGGCTAAGATGAGAAAAATCACTGGAGTCTCATCCTTTTAAGCTGAGAACTAGATCAAGAATTACAATAAATGCTCTGGCTAGAAGAAATAATAGACATCAGACTAATAATGTATACTCTATTTTGACATAAGGTTTCTGACAGTCGCTAATTAGCCAGACCACTCCTACAAATGTTCTTGAAATAGACTTCTTAATATGCTAATTAAAATGCACAAATCTCCCCTCACATGCAACAGAAATTTTTAACAATGTATGTCCCTAATCTATGAAACTTGAGCTTTATGTGTGGTCAATTGACCATACTTAAAAAAGAATTTCTATTGTATCTATTGAATTCTAAAGTAGATTTCCAAAAGCAGAGGTTTCCTGGCTTCAGTATCAACAAGACACTGGCAAATCCTTACCAGATTCTGATATCATTAATTGGACTACATAATATTGCATCACGGTTATCCTATATTTAAAAGAAACCATGACATATGTAAACAAAATCCCTGGTGAATAAAGATGTTTCTTAGCAGTTAGACCACCCAAATCTGATCTGTATTTACTCAGGTTTAGATGATGATAATTTGTTTTCTAGCTATGTGAACATATTCATAAATATATGTTTTCAGTTAGCTGACATAGGAACAAACTGAGTGAATAGACTCTGTTTAGAAACAATGGACCTCAAGGTACTGATGCCTGTTGCACTAGTGTGAATATGATATACTACCTTGGAAGTGCTTATTGATCTGCAGTGAAATTGAAGGAGATGTGATTCAGTGTCCTGGATTAACAAGTGATGCCCTTGGATATGGGTTGTATATGTATAGGAAGCCCTGGCTGGGAAGGATGCAAACCCTTTTTTTTCTGATGCCACCGCAGCTGGTGTGTGTTGCAACTCCAGCAGATTCAGGTTGTGATCCCTGGAATAGCACGAAATCATTTGCAAAAGCCAGGACAATGTATTTCGAGGACTAGGACCTTGCAGACACAGCTCGCATGGTTGCATGTGCAAGTGGAAGGTTGTGATATACTTGACCAGCAGAGCTTCCAGTGCTAACATGGTACCTCATGCCTTGGCAAGCGCAGTATGCTGGGTCGTGTGTGTGCCCCTGGTATCAAACCCTAACTCCTTCAAGCACACAGCAACCTATGATCCGGGACCCATGGAAACAACACAAGGACAGAGCACCTAACTCACCAGGCTTGGAGATCACCACAACATGGTTCTCTTCTTGAACATCACTTTTGTCTACTTGAGCAGAAAGTTTTGCATTGTTATTAATAATAATAGTAATGGAAAGTAGTATAACTTATTGTTCATTTCAAGATGACTGTGCTGAATTAGATCAAGCTCCATTAATCTTCCTGCCGTCATCCTGACAATGACCAGTGTAAACTCCTGGATCAGGATAATCTGTAGTGTGTGAGCAGATGTAAAGCTCTCTAGGAACTACACCAGGTTATTCCAGCTGTGAACTAGCCTACTACTGCTGATCAGGCTCCTGCAGACCACTGTGCTCTCCACTTGAAGCCTTACTGCCTACTGAATGCATTGTTTACATTTGGATGTAAATATGAACCTTAATGGCTAGCTAAAGATATTGTCCAGAATTAATATATTCCTGACTTCTTTGCAGCATTTTCATATAATTCTTAATGAAGATTTTAACCTAAAACTGCCTGGAAACCAAACATTTAATAGGATATGTCTACCACAAGGAAGAGCTTAGTATTGTACTAAGTTTCCTTGCAAGTTTAAGATGTTGAATATTAAAAAACTTATTTCCATAGCTCAAATGTCAAACAGCTTCTTGTGAATAAACATTATTATTGGTTTTCCAGAAGATTAGCATCAATGATGAATATCGTTATTTGTAACCACAGAGAGCATTAGGAAGGATTTAATACAGAGAAGACAAACAAATCTCTTCTCCTTCACATTGCTACAGTTAGCAATGTTTCTTGATTATCTTAAGTGCACTTGCACAAGTAATTCACAAGTGATGTCCTGAATATCATAGGAAACTCTCATACCAGTGAAAATTAGTCTTAGCTTTAGCCATGTGTATTCAATGACCAATTGAATTGGTCATTGACCTGAATTGGTCATTGACCAAACAGATTAAAAGCTATTTTAAACAGCTATATAGGACTGTTGCTACTAAAATCTCTGCTGAAATGAAAATTGTTTTCCATACTGCTTTGGTACAGGATATACTAAATATCTTTAATCATTCAAATCAACAGACAAGGCATGTGCTCCACTGAAATATTTCAGAAAAGGTTATAATCTTATAAAAAAAAAAAGAGAGTTCAAATTTGATGCTAAATATAAAATTATCCTGTGCACTTTAGAGAAAGTAAGTTCACAGGCAAAGTACATACAAGACACAAGTGCAGTTTGTACTTTAAGAGCTACGGACAAAGAAACAGAAAAGAAAATGCACTGTATTTTCCTAATATCTATTCCAGCAGATTAGTTCAAATGTACTTATACTTTGACAGAGAGTAGGTGTGTATATAAACATTTCAGTGCATCATTTGACCTTTTATTACCACACAGTTTATTAAACTTCTAGATGACAGTGCCTCTGTTGTAAGTCAGAGCTATCTTTCTGTTCCTTGTGGGATAGCTGGATCACATTGTAAAAGTTTAAGAGGTCTATTGAAGAAGGACTAAATAAGAGAAATAGAAGAAATGCACTGATAAAAACTCAAACTTCTGCTTCCATAAATGACAAATAGCTATAAAAATAGCCAAAACAGGCTATAGCTTTAAGGAATTAACAGTTTTGCACAATGTCTTCAGAAAAATAGTAGGAAAAGTTGTCTTAGCTTAGATTTGAGTAATTCTGTAGAAAGATCTCGACCCATGTAGACAACAGGACAATTCTGAATAGTTATCATAAATAATTAGAAAAGGTTGGGGTCCTGATTTTGCAAGCCATATAAGCAAGTAATTAACATATCTGCAATAAGTCATTTAATTCAGCTACCAATAACAATAACCAACCAATAACCAATAATAGATGTTGTCATAAGATACACTAGAGCAGAGAATTCCTTATGTTACCCATGCATTTAAAAGTTAGGGAAATGCTTAAGGGACATCTATGGCAAAGACAAATAATTACTTAAATAGAAAAATATCTTGTGGATTAGCTGTTAGTCCAAAGCAGAATAGAACCTTTACTAAATTGTGTCTGTAGGTACTATATCCAGAAAAATTGTGTCTATAGGTACTTATCCACAACAATTTGCTTTTTCTTACAATTTAATTGTGAGAAGGAAAAGGTAGTCACATCAGCTTTTCAAACAACTTAATTTTATGAATGGGTATGTACTATTCATAATTAGCATTTATGACCATGAGGTGAGAGAAGGCTCACAGACTCGCAGCAAAAAAAAAAAACCCTGTTTGCAGGGTTCTAAAAGGATTTCACACGACTACTTGAAGAAAGTTTATTATTCACTGCACATATTTTGAAAGAAAATATAATACCAAATAGCCAGAGCGAATATGCGCAATGAGTGTCAATCTGCCTGATATAAACAAAGTATGCATGCTAATAGGACTTAAATGCCTCTCGTACAGAGTGTATCCTTAGAGAGAAGCCTGGGGTCCAAATACATATCTATAAGGCGTAGCAGTGAACGAGAATGCTGCTGCAAGCTGCCTTCAACACTTGTTGTTAACAATGCTGTAAACTTGGAGCAGCAGTTGCCATGGTTGCGAAGAGTTTTGTACTGACCGGTGTCAAAAAAGGTGGCCTCTGGTTATGTGTTGCCTGTTTCACATGTTGCTCACAGAGCATAAGGATTTATTCCAATTTCTTAGCACTTCTAATGGAAATATGCATCACTTTTTCCTCAGTTCTTCATTCTTTCCCAGATCCCACTAATAATTCAGAGCATTGAGAAATTGGAGTTGGCAATAACGTTTTGATTTTTTTTTCCTGAAGATCGCTCAGATGTTAACAATTTAACTCTGCATAAAATCTAGAATTTGTCAAAACAGGTTTCAACCAAACAAGTGAGAATATTTTCTTTACTTTTTTGTTTGTTACTTTAATCTGTAAAATTAAAGTGGGGATTGACTTGACTATTTCCAGTTCCTCAAATTAAAAATATTTAAAAGCATAAACTAGGAGAAGTTACCAAAACTTTAATTATTCCAGGATCCACTGTAAATGCCAATGAAGTTGTCCAAATTTAGTTCCTTTAAGGAACTAAATGCAGACTGTGCTATCCCTGCTCTTGCAGGGGTTTTCCTCTGTGAATTGATATGGCTTGTGGAAGGCCAGAACATTTGGGATCAAAATTTTTGATTTTTATGAGTGCTTAAGAAGTCAAATAATGACCAAAGTTTACAGAATCTACAAAGCCAACATCAAGTCATGAAGCTGCGGTCATCTCAAATGACAGACATGTCAGACATGTAATGTCTGGAGAAACTCTCCGGGTAAATACTTCACACCATTTCCACAGGAACAGCATGGTCTAACATAGGACTCTGGCATAAAAGGAGGTAGGGAGAATTACTTGGGCTTTTTTGAACATATTTTCATCTTTTGTCTCTTAACTCACAATCCTTCAGCAACACTCAGTGTCCAGCCTTCTATCCTTGATTGTGATTCAACAGCAGCAGTTGAAGCTCTGTCCATTGTGGAGAATAACATTTTTAAAGTTCATCTGTACTTGCACAAGCTCTAGAGAATCTGTGTACTAAAGCTTAGGAGATGCTTAAATTGCTGTGGCTGTAAAGTGAGTTTAATTTTTCTTTAAATATAAGCACAATAGCAAGTAATTTTTAAGAGGTAAAGCAAAGTCCCCTTTGCATTGCTAATGTTTTATCATAAATGTAATGACAAACCTCAGTAATTTAATGGTAATTTAATAATTATTTTAGATTTTTACACTTACAGCAGTTTTACATTCCTATTAAACCAGTCTTCTCTTTGTTTCTCCAGGATGTACTTGTTGGCATCTGTTCTGGTGAGGAATAGCGCGGTATGCTAAAGTCATCACCATTGTTGGAAGGGGCCACAGTAGCCTTGCATCAGCACGGACCCAGGCAGAAATTCAAGATGAATCAACAGACTGCTCTTTGGGGGCTTATGAGGAGTTCTGTTGGTTGCAGCACTCCACGAGATGATGTAGAACGAGGAACACCTGGTAATCAGGATAGGGACAAACAGGAATTCCTGTTCTCTCATATGAAAAAGTGCAAAATCAAAGGAAAAGCTCTGTCTTCCAGTTTGTCCTCATTATCAGTCTACACCTGTAATTATTCAATAATAGTCTTTATTTTTGCACAGATATGGGTTGTCTTGAGGTGTTTTGGATTTCTCTCTCCTTTTTTTTTTTTTTTTTTTTTTTTTTTTTTTTTTTTTTTTTTTTTTTTTTTTTTTTTTTTTACTTTCTTAGGATCCTCTTTTCCTCTTGATATAGTCTGAACTTTCCTGCCAACTCCATCTCCATCAATATCTTAGAGTCATTTTTTCTACAATGGTTTATGTTTGTTCTGGCAAACTTTCATGGTCCTATCCATTTCCTTTAGGAGTCTCACTTGCAAGCATTGATTCATTTGTCTGAATTGCAAACAAAGTGATTATTACTACCCAGAAAAGAATTGGCATTAATATTGCCGAGGCTGGCTGGGAATGTAAATGTCAGGAAGCTCATGGGTCTCCTATGAATCTCTGGTTAGATTTTAAAGCTGAGGTGTTAGTAGGGAACAATGTCAATATTGCTGCCTGCCCTGTCAATCCACAGAATGGATTTCACTACTAGAACTGTGCACAACAGTAAGGCAAATGTTTGCAATTTGTAGGGTGCCCTGCCTTAAAAGATTGTCTTCTATTTGCCACATAGCTTTCTGAGGAAGCTTCTAAAAACAAGCCAGGCTTTTTAGATGTGATCAATAATTCTCTGTGTCACATTCTAGACATGGACGACTTCAAATTCCTTGCATGGTGTCCACTTTTCAGAGTCAGTATATGGCACTTCCTTAAAACAGAATTGTTCAGTCTGTTTTGAAAATCTTAACCAAAGAAGGTTTGATAGATCACAGAAGCAGTGGGCAATTGCTAACTGAAGATATGTATTTCCAGTTTTATCAGAATTGTTCCTGAAATTGAAACAACATGAAAATAAATAATTCATCTCTCTCTTTGTAAGAGCCATGGTACTTAGGGGTCCATAGTCACTTTTGTCCGACATTTGAAAACCCCCTTTTCTATCTGGTCCTGCCACTCAGAGTATCAGGATTGCTGTCCATGTTTTTAGAATATAGGTAGAATAATAATTTACCTCTAGGGAAGCTGACTTATGAAGTTAATGCAGCAATTCTTCAGCACCTTCTGGTACATGACAGGCAGTTTAACCCTCCATGAAAGGTGTGCAAAGAGCTTTTCATTTATCACAAGGTAAATGTGTGAAATCTCAGGATACAAGTAAAATTATCATGGATTATCTTACATGCTTGCAATTTCACTTCCCACTCAACTTCTATTACTTATATTGATTATTATAATTGGACTACATGAAAATGTAATAATGCTTTCCAGAGGAAAATTATTTTCACTGTGATATTGTCAGTGCATTCATATGGGTTAATGTCATTATCTTCTGACAGATAAGTAATTATCTTGTGTCATTGATATGCTTGTTGACCAGACTGGTTGACCTTTAAAATAATAATTAGAAAATAAAACCTACTGCTTAGAAATACAACTCACTCTACAACTGTGAAATTAGTTGAAGCAATTCATACGTATAGCTAGCAGAGACACATGTTATGCTGTAGACTTCCCACAGCATTTTGGAGAAACGTGAGAGGCCTATGAACCATTTCTCTGCATTTTTTTTCCATTCTTAGTTCTAAACAGTATCTTTCATTGTGAAGAAATAGCAGAGAGCGAAGGTATGAACAAGGACACGGCAAAAAAGAACAATGTTTAGTAATGTGCATCATAAAGAAATCATAGTCACAGCCAGGTACAGAAACCTCAAACTTTACAAGTATTAAAATTATTGATTTGTTTGTAAATTCAAATTGCTGTATATTTGAAGAGTTGGGGAATAGAAAAGAGTTCAAATGCAGGAAGGCTTAAAGACAAAGCCAGAAATAGTGAATAAAATAAAATTATATATGCCTGGAAGACTTATCTGAACATTTCACTTCTAATGAATGTCAAATATTAAATGAATAAAATGGGAATGTTCCATGATTTTCTATTCATCATGAATAATGAATAGAATAATTTACAATTCAGATCTCAAGTTCGCAAATTAGTTCTCGTGGTGAGTCAGAAGGCAATGACCAAAGCAAATTTATCATGTGGACTGATGCAAGAATGTGGTAAATCCTTCACATTGCTCATAAATCATTGGGCTTATTGCTATACCTACTTCCCTGAACTTTTGTTCTTCAAGTCATTTGATTCATCTCAGTCACCCTGAAGCTATTTCACAATAAAAAAGGTACCTGTACCTACAGCGTTTCTCTTTCTGTGTCTGTGGGAGTTACACACACATCTACACGTCTACCTAGACACTGGTTACAGTGCTTCGTTTGCTCATCACTCAGTCTACATGTACAGGTAACAGCAAAACAAACTCCATGATCAGAGAGTGGAAACCTTTGCTGTGTACCCTCAGCACCGTTTGCTCCGCATTTTCAGGGAAATAAGATGACTCTGTTTCCCACCCTCGTTACAGCTCCAGACACTGCTTCACAGCCCAGCATTATGAGGCAGATCTTGCAAGGTTTAGTCCCATCCCAACCTACCTCCACCATTGGACATTTGTGGGCAAGAGAATCAGTATTCCTGACAAACAGAAGGGAACAGACATAGGGATGTGGCACAATACTTGTCGATTCAAAAGACAGGTGAGGGAAATCATCCTGAATTCAGTAAGCCAAATCTGAGATGCACAAGCTAAAATGATAAAGTAGCTATTTGAGAACAAATTTTCTAGTAGAAATAAAGGTTTTGAACAAATCAAAAAGCTATAAAAAAAGCATAAAAGTTGACAAATTAACACACTCTATGTTCTTTGAATTTGGCTTTAAATATTTTGTAGAGGTAATGTTCTAACAACTCCCTAGAGAGAGACTTTTCTTCAAATACCAATGCTTCTGTTGCTATTAATAATGATAATTTTATTATACAGAAAATGATTGTAGAAATGTTTTCATTTTTTTTCCTTTTTTTTTTCCCCCACAATTATTTCCATGGAAAATAATACATTGAATTTTCTCTTTGGTTCTGAAACCAGGTCCTTTTTCTTTTCACTCTCACTTCTTTTTTTCTTTTCTGTTGTCCAAAATAAAGGAAAGAAATTGTGAAGAGAGAAGGGAAACCTAACAATAAAAGGATTGGGAAAAGAAATTACCAGTGTCCAAATTGTAAAATCAAGTATTTAAGAACTGAGAGCTTTTTGTTCCTGGGATTGGTATAAAGATGGAAATTTTTTAATCTTCCATTCCTCTTCTTTCTGTCCCAGACTGATAGAAATATTGATTTATATCACTTTTTAAAAAACTTTTCCCATTTTTTTTCTTAACTCTTCTCCATGCACATTATAAATATTTGGCGGTTAATTAAAAATGGAAAATTTTTAATTTAAACTAACCACAGTAGGATTCCATGTGGTTTTAAATACTCAGTTGTGATCAATGCGGTCAGTTGGAATCTTTTCAATGATTTCAAAGAGCCTTCATTCTGAGCCTTATTTTTTTTTGGCAATTACCTCTGCATTGCTACATTTTGTGATAAAAATGAAATTATACTTATAACTTATTAATGTTATAAATAAAAATATTATATAATCAGGCAGAGACAATCAATTTTAGAGATCTTCTGATGACTACATTACATTATCCTTTGTTTCTGATTTGACTGCCTGCTTAAATAGTCATGGGTTTTGTACATTGTATGCTGGAAAAACCATATGTGAACAGCAGTCCTGCAAACCAAAACAAAAAAAAATCCAAACTTTTTTTAGCAGAATTGATATAAGTTTGAGAATTTAATTTATTAATTCTCCAAAAAAAAAAAAAAGGCAATACTGAAATCTTTATTAAAAATACATCTGCTTTAATTAGTTATATAACTTCTTCAATGTATCCCTGTGTAGCAGAGCAACATGAAAGGAATGGGAGTGGGGAAGGCAAGAAATAATAAGAGGAGCTGGGACTGCAATACACTTTTGAATAATTTGGCAGGTCTCTTTGCTTGGTAATGACAACCACAGGAACAGACATTATCCAGCCAGCTGCAGCAATATGGCAAGTTATTTTATGAAGGTAAGTTTGATGTGAGCCACAATACAACAAATATTGGAGAAGAAGGAAAGTTTTAAACGAATTCACCTTTTTGCATTTTGTCAGATAATCATTGCTTTCATAAAGGAAGAAATTCCCCCTACAGCCCACAAAACTCTATCCACTGAAAAAAACATGTCCTTCTTCATATAAGGTTTCTGGCATGCTCCTTTCATTATTTTCAGTGTTTTTTTTTTCATACTTTCTCTTTGGTTTGTATATTTTTTCACAGAAAAGGAGAAACTGTCTAGCTGTAATTAGCTCTGATGCAAGACAGTCCTATGATCTGGGAACATCAGGATTCCAGTCTCTCTTCATTTCTCCATAGAAACATTGCCATGCCTCTCTGCCCTATAACTCTTTCCTTACCCAGTCTCATTTTTTTTTAAATCAGTTCTTTAAAGCAGACATCCTGTTCATAGCAAAAAAAGGAGCTTGAAGGATGCCATGACCTAGTGCAAACCCCAGGACAAGTCAAATGTAGTTGACTTTGCAGTACAGATCGAAAAAGGATTGAGTTGCTATTAGAGAAACCAGGAAAGCCTAGGTCCACTTTAGAAACTGAAATGGAAGGGTGGTCTTCATAGGCCTTGAGGAAGGCAACACATCAGCTCTAATTATCCGTAAGTCAAACTGGGAGTGCCACAGGGAATCACTGCCTGACTATATTCATAGTTTCTACTAGCTGAGTACTGAATACTCTGCAGCTGTGACATTGGTCATAGACCTTACCTACTGTTTGCTCTGTCTTAATAACTATATATATAGTTTCATCCCTTCTGCTCTCTCAGTGGGCAGGCTTTGTGTTTACACAATCTGAGCAATGCCTGCGAGAGTGAAAATAACCAAATCCTGCCAGTAAGAGTGCTTCTGTGTGAATAATCAATGTCCTGCTCAATGCCTGCACCAAAATATAAGGAAAATGCATTTTAGAAAAATTTGAAGTGTTTTATTTTAATACCATTAAATACTCTGTTTAGGTCTTTTCTTTTTTTTTTTTTTTTTTTTTTACAATCATTAGAGAAGTAAGTGAATTTCAAATTGAAGATTTATTTCCTCTGAAATGCATTATACAGTGCATTTTTAAAACAAAATAGCTTATGGGAAATATTTCCTCAATTGCTCCCTGTGTATCAAAACCTCATATCAACTTTGACCCATCTTCATTGATCAGCAAAATAGTCTTGGACTTACTTTATTTATTTATTTGTTTATTTATTTTGTAAACTTACTGTTCTTTAGAATATTTGGACCAATTGTAGCTCTAGTTTATTTCTGCTGAGACAGAATAAAAGACATAAATGGACATAGGTTATAGTTCAATCAGTTTTAGCAAAGGACATTTTTGCATAAGGTCCTTGTTCCCACTCTTTGCAACTGGCAAGAGAGTTGCATACAAATAACAATGACTGGATACGGAAGAGATATGACTGCCTACATCTAGGATTTTGCAGTTAGTTAAAAAGCTAAAAAAAAAAAAAGAAGGAATTACATATTTCATTTATTGCAGTTGTCTTGCACAGTTTTAATGGCAAAACAATTTGAGACAGAAATGTTATTGTTTAATTTGTAATTATAAGTGTCATTGAAGATGAATAGCAATTGTCAATATACTCATCTGGTAAAAACATGGAGTTGAAAATGTCTCCACAAAATGAGCATGTATAATGGAGTGCACAGCTTTCAGCTTAGTCTAAATAAGGCAATAGAATATAGACAACATTTTTCATGAAAGTCAGATCATTGTAATGCAGAAATTACTTAACATTCTTGCTGGAGATGAGAAGTGGGGTCTCCCACACAAAATTTCAGATGACATTACTATTTTTCATAAATCTCCCAGGCCTTTTCTAATAGTTCACTTTCACTCTCAAAGAAAAATAGCTTTCTGGCTAAAGTTGTTTTTCACATTCTGATAAATTGCTGACTGATTTGGCAATTATTCTGAATTAGAGATAGACATGTCAAACATCACTTAGAAGCTAATCAAGAGCAAGTTAAAGTGTTGGAATGTAAAACAGAATTAATTAAAACTAAGATATCACTGCAGATTTTTCTCATGAATAATTGTGACTAACTAAACAAAGACATGAGCACAAAAAAACAAAACAAAATAAAACAAACAAAAACTCCACAGTATAACAAATGATTCATACTTTCATTTTTTTTAATCATTGTCATTTTAATCATTATTTAGAGGACTTTAAGATTTTTAAAATATTATTTTTGTGTACCAAAAATGGAATTCCATGTGTGCATCTCCCAGCACGGTCACTGAATCCTTGTCTGCCTTGAAAACATGCTAGAATCAGTCAAGGGGACTTCTAGAAAGTTTAATTTCTATTCATTCTCTTTGAAGGCTAACCACTGCCATTTCGCTTTTTATTTGCCTTCTTGGAAGCCAAGTGTCAAAAGGGAATTATTCTTTTCAAACAAAAGGTAGTCCCCATAGAGAAGCTTCTACTCTGAAGGCTTCAACAGAACACAGTAGGTGAATAAATACAGCTGACAGAGCTGTCAATCTGTTGTCTTGCATAGGATCCATTTCCAGAGAACCTTTCTTTAATAATATATTTATATTATAAATAACTATATTTCTATGTGGATTAATGCATGGGCTAAGTAAATACTTAGGCATTTCTTTGTACTGCTTATGAGTCCAGGTACAAACAGTCTGGTTTTTGGAATGAAGCTCATCTAAGTCACATTCATAATCATTTTGATTATAATTCAGAATATTCTACCATATGGTGAAAAAGGGAGAAAAAAAAATTGAAGGAAACACAGAGTCATTAAGATTGAGACATCATGGTTGATCTCTGTCATCTTTTGCTTAGAAGACATTGGTTACTAAAGATTAATCCTTTTTCAAAGACGATTGCTATAGTGTTATATCGTAATTAAGCACAAATTTTTGTATTGGGCTTCTTTCCAGCAAAAACTCCTCAGCACTTTTTTCTGTAAGAATAAGAGCTTTCAGCCAAAGCAAATGTGAAGGGTTTTCTCAAGATGGTATCCTAGCATCTGAGACCCAGTGCTCCCATCTGCCATAGAAGAAGTATAACCAGTAAGCATAGCTCAGTATATCCTTCAGAGCCTACTGTATGATGAAAAAAAAAGGAAAAAAGGGTGAAGCTTTTTGCCTCGGTTCTGATCACAATGTCTCTCCACAACTCAGAGTTAAATCCATAGAAAAGGAACATAGAATGAAAATAAAACTTCTCATTCACTGTCATGGCAGTGATGTTCTTTCTGTGTGGGTCAAGCAGAATTTGACCTCAAAAGTCAACAAGAAGCAATGAAAAGAGTACAAACATTTATTTGGTTAAAAGCTTTCTATTTACTTAAAAAATATGGGTGATCTTTCATTAATTTCTGCAACTATCTGTTGGAGTGCCTTAGTTTGCAAAGTTTTGAATAATCATATCAATATTTATTTGTACAAGTAGTGGTGGCTGAGTTTTTGTCTGACTCTCCTGATGACATTTTTAGGATAGAGTCAGGATACAGGTTTGCCGTGTGATTTAGGTGACAAAACCACATAATTAAGATTGAAATGACTCATTCCAACACTTGCAACAGTGAGTTTGTGAGCAGTTCAATGAGCAAAATAAGATCTTTGAGTATTCAGTTTATAATTTGACTGTGGAGCATGAATATTGCTTATTACTGCACAAACTGGAGAAAAATAACAATAGTTTTAAACTGTGTCTCTTACTGCACCTTCACTGCAATAAAGGAGAAGCTGTTAATGTTTCAGAAGTTTGAGCGATCAGTCATATTTCTTCCACCATAACACTCTCTATTCAGATTTAAAATACAATATATTTTACCACAGCAGACTACTACTTTGTAAGTCAGTTCTTCATTCTTCTAATAGCATTAGTATTTGATTTATAATATTTGTCTAGCGTAAGTAAATCTGGCAGAAGGCAATTAAAATAAAGTTCTCTAAGTTTACAAGGGTTTCAAGCCTAGAGCAAGCTTAATTAAAGTCAATCATGGGAAAAAAGCACTTAGCCCTGCAGCCCTCCACATTTGTCAGACATCTGAATCATGGGAAAGGTTAATTAGAATCAAATGAGGAAAAAGTAAACACTAGAAGTGCTTTCTGGGGTTCATTAAATTTAAATAAGTCAAAATATGTAACATTCAACTTTATAAAAATATCCCACACATATCTGTACCTCATTTCCTACGCTCACAGATCTTCTGAACTTCCCAAATTAACAAACTTGGAAAACTTGAATTGTCGTTACACCAGGGCTGCATAACTCCATTTTAACACTGAAAAAAAGAAAGAAATGAAATTTTACTCTCCTTTACATTGCTGGAAGAGAGTAAAGTGACTTTTGTATAAGAGATTATTTGAATAGCAGAATGCTGTTTGCTCATTATTTCATAGTGCCCTTCTCTTTTTGGCTTCCACGGGATGAGGAATAAGTCTTAGGAGTCCTGATTTGATACTCTAAAGAAAACTTGTGGCCTCAGATCAGAAAAATAGCAATAAATAAATAAATAAATAAATAAATAAATAAACAGGCCTATCGATTTAACCAAACATGTTAGAAATCAATGAGGGCTTTTTTTCAGGGCTCAGGAGCAAAAAAAATAATGGTTCCCCTTGCAAGGAGGCAGCTTGGTTTGCTCCAACATGTAGCCCTGTCATGAGCCACTGTGTCAGAATCACTGGCAATCAAAAGACCCAGAGAGGGAAACAGTGATTGCACCAAATTACTTGGGACTGAGCTTAAAAGAAGGCTGTTTGCAAGAAAGTGATTTCCTAAGGAATTCAGTACTGTGCAGAACAGAAACTAAAGTGTGTATTAGGAAACTAAGAACAAAGAAAGAGACTGGCCTGGGAGGAATGCCAAAGAGCATGTGCTGGCAAGATAACCAGAGAAAATAAAACACAAGTGAAAAAAAAAAAATGAGTCTGAATTTTAAGGCTGTAAAGAGCATGTGCAATTGAAATCATAAGGAAGAATATATTTCTGTTTTGGAGAGAGAGGAAAATTGTTATTAAAGAAATTATGCCCACTGTATGTCTTCGAGAAGACAAAGAAAAGGAAAGCATCCAAATTTCTGGACCTCTCTGAGGAATGTAACTGCTCAGGGTTTACAAGTCCACGCTGTCTATAGGAAATTAATCTATCACCACAGCATTTCTTAACATCTCAGTTCTTTGTCTCCTTTGCATGAATTAGATTCTTATTGAAGCAAAAACATTTCAAAATGCTACTTTGTACCTGATAGTTCACCTGACAGCTCCAGCTGCAGTAATGTGCAAACCCACGAAGTATGTAGATTGCAACAGGAACATAATTTGTTCTAAAGTTTTTGCTCTAAAGCATTTCATTTGTATTCATCACATCAGCAAACTTTCCATGCAACACTAACTAGCGTGTCTCCTAGTTTCCTTTTCGTTTCTTGATACTCCTCCTTCATTTCTTCATCTGCAGTGTCCAGTGATACTCCTTCATTTCTTCACCTGCAGTGCCCACATGGCAATGAATTTATTAAGCAGCCATGGTAGAAAAACAAAGGAAAATAGGCCTTGTCCCAAGTATATCAATTTTTACACTATTTGGCATCCCATAAATGAAAATACTGAATAAGTATCTACAAGTAAGGAGACGAGGAGGGAGTCTGTTCCTCAGGCCCCTGGGCAAGCAGAGACACAGAATCACAGAACCACAAAATAGTCAAGGTTGGAAGGGATCTCTAGAGATCATTTAGTCCCACCTTCCTGCTCAAGCAGGCACACCTAGAGCATGTGGCACAGGGTGGCATCCAGGCGGGTTTTGAAGACCTCCAGAGAAGGAGACTCCACAACCTCCCTGGGCAGCCTGTTCCACTGCTTTGTCACCCTCACARGAAAGAAGTTYCTCCTCACCTGGAGACAGAACTTCCTGTGCTCCAGCTTATGGCCGTTACCCCTTGTCCTRTCGCTGGCCACCAGTGAAAACAGCTTGTTCCCTTCCTCCCTGCATTCTCCCTTCCTGAACTTATACACATTAATCAGATCCCCTCTCAGCCTTCTCTTCTCCAGAGAAAACAGGCCCAGCTCACTCAGYCTCTCCTMRTAYGAGAGATGTTCCATTCYCTTARTCATCTTRGTTRCTCTTCTCTGGACCCTCTCGAGAAGCTCTATGTCCCTCTTGTACTGGGAGGCCCAGAACTGCACACAGTACTCCAGGTGCGGCCTCACCAGAGCTGAGCAGAGGGGCAGGATCACCTCCCTTGACCTGCTGGCAACACTCCTCCTGATGCAGGCCAGGATCCCATTGGCCTTCTTGGCCACGAGGGCACACTGCTGACTCATGGTTAACTTGGTGTCAACCAGGACTCCCACGTCCCTCTCCGTGGAGCTGCTTTCTAGCAGGTCGACCCCTAAACTGCACTGGTGCCTGGGGTTATTCCTCCCCAGTTGCATGACCCTGCACTTGTCCTTATTGAACCTCATGAGGTTCCTCTCTGCCCAACTCTCCAGCCTGTCCAGGTCCCTCTGGATGGCAGCACAGCCCTCCGGAGTGTCGGCCACTCCACCCAGCTTGGTGTCATCTGCAAACTTGCTCAGGGTGCATTCCGTGCTCTCGTCCAGGTCATTGATGAACAAATTGAAGAGCACCGGGCCCAGTACTGACCCCTGGGGGACACCACTGGCCACAGGCCTCCAACTGGACTCGGCCCCATTTATCACCACCCTCTGAGCTCTGCCGAGCACCACCCTCAACCTGTTTTGGCAGCCACAGGCGGAGAAGGTCTAGTCCCGTTTCTGAGCATTGAGCTGTCATGCGTAGAGTGACACAAGGTCCGGTAGATTGTGCCTCACAGATTATAAAACCAGAAGTGCTTTGAGATGGTCGCCAGCCTAGTACAGGTAAAATGGGAGTATATTACTGAGAAATACTTTAATCCATAATTGAAATACTTTCAGTGATGGAGAATCCATCACAGTACTAATTGTTTCAATGCTTAAATAGTCCCACTGTTAGCAAATGTCTGATCTCATTTCCAGTTTGACTTTTTCTAGCTTTACAGCTGCCTGATACCTGTGCTACCCTTCTGTGTAATCTGGCAATGGCTGATAACTCCTTTCTTATCCCAGTGTGGGCAAATGCAGTCTTCCATTACATCACTGCTTTTAACTTACTATGTTCAGCCATTGTTTCTGTATAACTTGAAAGCCTATTATATACTGGAATCATCTTTAATCAGTATTAAAGAGAGAACTGAAGAGCAAGAAAATGCTTGATCTCTTACCACTAGCACTTGAAAATCAGCACTGTGCAGCTCATCTGAAATAGTTTGTTTTCTTCTGCACATTAAACAAGAGATGCTCGGTGAATCTGGTTGTGATACGTGCTGCAAGTGTTCAATAAGTGACATTTTGCAACACTGACTATATTGGTATGACAAGGATGAGAGTCCAGCAGTAAAATTCAGAAAAAAATCCAAATAGAAAGTAGGGTAAAAATGCCTATCAATAAGAGATTGGGAATATTGGCTATGTCTCTATATATGCAGTTTCACAGAGACATTCTTGGCCTGTATGACAGTCTGTCTGGATAGGTGGTCATTTGAACTGTCAAGTCAATAAATCCAAACTTCACCCTTTTATTTATGAACTGAGAAATTGTAGCTCATTTCTGTATTTTCATCACACTTCTTTTTAATGCCCTGGCTTGAGGAAAGCTTTTTTTCTCAGTACTTCCATAATATTTAAACTTTAACCTAATCATGTTAATTGGAGCTTATCCTTAAGGAGTTTAATTAGCTATTTGCAGGGGGTTAGGAGAAAGTTTCCTGCTGTTTTTGTTTATTTGTTTTCTTATCTTCCTCCAAAACATCAGTGGTTGGCAACATCTGGAGCTAAAACACAGAGCATTTAGACCAATATTCTGGAGTGGTATAGACAATTTATGTTGTAGGTGTCTGTTCACACATTTGAATTTAACCAGTTTTCTGATTTGGACTGGATTTGTTCTCCCTATCATCGTGGTGAGGTTTGAGGTTTATTTATTATTTTTCTTTTCTTTTTCATCAGAAAATAAAACTTAGCTGTTGGAATCATCTGGTTTAACAAAGCTTTTCAGTTCCATTGCAGAGATTACCATCACAGGCTGGACTCTCTATTCACTATATGTAACATGCATCTTTTGAAGAATGAAATATCTGGCTTAACTAGAAAACGTCCTTGGGTTTGATTTCAGGAAGTCAGGCAACTTGAGTATCTTTTGGTTATATAGATCGGACAGCATGAGTTAATTGTTCCTGCTAACCATAAATTCAGTGTATGCCTAAAGCTTACTCTATGATCTATGCCAATTGAACTTCTCACATCATTTTATGTAAGGCATACTTTTCAGTTTTATAGTTTATTCATTTTTGTAACTTTTATCTGAATCCCCTGCAGTTCTTTAATGATTGAATTACTGACACTAAATTTGTCACAGTATCCCTTTTAGTACTGTATTGCTATCAGTAGCCGTAAGTTAATATTTTTGCTGCTATTTTGTGGTTTAAATGATATATATATTAAAAAAAACCCACTACATTAAACTTTTCCTGACTGGCATATGCCATGAAGTTTTATATAATCTTCATCAGGGAGAAAAGCACAATGCGTTATCTACTGTAAGTCGGTCCAAAAAGATGTGGTGTGAAAATATACTAAACTTGAAGGGACAGAACAGGAAAATAATTGAAAGAAGGACCTATGTGACAGGAACAGTGTTATCAGTAAGAGACCAGGGAATACTGATGTGCTTACAACAAGATGAGAGAAAAGAAGAAAAGATACTTGCTGTTTATATAGTAATAACAAAAGCAAATGTTTTGATAAGCAACACATGCATTATGAAAGAAAGCAAAAGTATTATGTGAAAAAAGTAACAACTCAGGGAGTGAAAGTGGCATGTTAAATCTGTAATTAAAGTGGTGAAGGGTGTGATTGTGTGCTTAAGAGACACAACAAAAACATTGTGTTTCTGCAACGAAAAGACTGAGCAAGTGGACCGGAGAAATGGCCTTTTTTTTTTTTGTGTAGCAATGACAATTTCTAGACTGGGTCTATAGGAATCAATTTAGGATTCTGAGGCGTGCATCAGAAAAAAAAAATATTATATCAATTCCGATTATTCCTGAAGATAAAATGAAGGAAGGGAGATGACCTCCGAAGACAATTCAACTGGATGAAAGCTAATATCATGTTTTCCCAAGAGCTTGCAAGATTGGTAAGTCAAATTTTTTTGCACAGCCTAATTCCTTTAACATCTCTAAAATTCTACAGTCAAATTGTTTCCAGTCTTTCTGAAGAAAAGTAGTTCTGTGCTTTGAAGTATTTTAATTCTTATGAGTAACACATGCAGAAAATGCCGTATCAGAAAGAATACAACCTCCTTTATGATGCTTCAACTCTCCAGCAGCGAGTATTTACAGAGACCAAACTCTGGTGGCCAATTCCACCTCTATAAAAACCTGCTGAGCTGGAAATGTATTCAAAATATTTTGATTGTGTGGGGTATTGCACAAAAATAAAATAATATTTTTGCACAATAATAAAATGACAACCTGAAGCCAATTGTACCTGCCAGCATACAGAAGAACGTGAAATTGCTCAGAAGAGGAAAGCAGTCCAAGTTCTCCTGCATTAAATCTATATCTGTATCATTCACTTGCTTGTGTGGCTTTGGCAAGGCAACCAAGCGCTCTGCCTCTCACCTGCATCTGCTTCAGGCAATTCAAATCCAAGAACAATTACACGTCCCGGTACCACCAGGGTGTATTGGAGCTAAATAAGAGAATTTAAGATATGGCTTATATTCCTCCTTCCCCCTCCCTCTGTGTTACCCTCTCTGCTGTCACACTGTGAGATGGGACTCTCGCCTGTCAGGATAAGGGAGCTGCATTGGCAGCACAGAAAACAAGGAGGAGGGACAGATGGAACAATTTGCACTAAGATTGTATATCCATGTAAAGTCAGATACTGAAATCAGTAGGGAGCTTGTTTCATGATTGTAAACAAGGCTCTCTGAACTTCCTTTGGCAGTACTTGCTCCTGGAAGTGAGCGTGATCATGTCCTGCAGCTGTTTGGATCTTGATGCCATTCCACCACCAAATAAACTCATCAGAAATACACAGATACACAGATAGTATCTGTGCTGCAGTCCCCACAACATGTTTGCCAAGTGCCTCAGCACATCCATGTGTACTTGGAAGACCAAACGTTGGCCAAGAACTACTGAGAAAAGAGATTTAAATCTGGAGGTCTTTCTAATCTAAACATTTTGCTTGCACTAACGTAACTCCATCAGATGGTGAACATGGATGTTAAATTTATTAAGACATTTTTCAAACTAACTCTTTTTAATAAAAACATTCTTTCTATATGAAGTTCATCATCTGAGTAGCCCCTAACACAGTAATGTTAAAACACCATCAAAAAGTGTATATTTTGCAGGTAAAACATTCAGCAAAATGTAAAACTCTCTCTCTGTCTCTTTCACTCTCATTTCTTCCACAGCAAAAGTAGTACAGAATCAGACAGGAATATATCTCTTTCCATTTGTTTTTTTCTTCCAAATGACTCCAGGCCAAAGAAATAGGCTTTCTTTTTAGATTCAGAGCACTAATAAATGTGGTAATACTCTTTAAAAGATTCAGCTGTATAACAACTATTCAATGATCTTCATGCATGAAGTCCCTCTAACTACTGCCAAACATGCCATCCTAGTAGATTTTAAGGATTAAATACGAGAAGACTACTGTTTGGATGTAGGTTCACGTAAATATACCATTAATTACCTAAACTGTTATCTAGAAATTAATAATGCCTTATCTCTGAAATTAATTATACTTAAACAAAAGTAACAGTACAGAAGGAAGTAGGAAGTAGTAGTACAGTAGGAAGTCTAATGCAATATAAATAATAAAAGGAAAGCCTTAGAAATTTCTTTTCAATGAGATAATGCTATATTAACTCAGAGAAGATTTAGGAAACCGAAAATTCAACAGTCTACGTTTTGCTTGTGTCACCTTTTTAGAAACTCAGGTTTATCCTTCATCTTTAGATCATGAAAAGAAAATATACATTCATAATAGATAAAGAGTGGAATATTGATCAGAAGAAACTGTGGTACAACAGCAGTTCTTAAAAGGCAAACTACAAAGCATTTTCTAAGGGTCTGTGATGAACAAGTTGGTTGCACAATGTTTCCTTTCCTCTTGTTTTTAGCTATTAAATGACATTAGATACATAAATGTATTAGTCTAGACATTCAGCCTGGGTGATTTTTCATCAGATGAAGTGTAAATCATTACTGTCTTTCCTGAGCAGTTGTTGCATTTACTAGAGGGAAGTTATGCAGCCTCTGTCCAGCCCCAACATCTTCTTTTAAAAGGTACTGCAAGCCATGAAGAGCATGTATGATGCAAAACATCCTGTGGCCAGAAAAGATCAGGCTAAGATTTTAAAAGATGTCCCAGAATAAAAGGATTAACATGCTACCAGCAAAGGTTTCATGAGTTTTCTTACTTCATTTCAATATCCCCATATATTTTATTGGTAATGGAAAATTGTATTTGGGAATGTACTTTCCATTCAATATATCTGTGAAATACACTAATAATTACTACTTTGTGAGATGATCCAATGTGTCACAGAAAATTTTTTAGTTTATTTAACATAATACACTTCAAATTAAACAAAATAAGTTTCCATTTGGCTTGTGTATGTACAGAAAAACCTTACCTAAACAGGAGTCCCTGGCTCATGAAAATGTCTATCTGTGTTTATATGTAAAACACAAAAGTATCTATGCACTTGCTGGGTGATGAGTTTTTTTTGGACTGGTGTCAGTCGCAGGCACCCAACCTCATGGGTATCAATGTCTGTGATGCTAATGCCAGAATGTGCTCTGATGTGTTGGTGTATCTAGAACATCACACTGGTACATCTGATCTGGAGTGCTAAGTGAAGAAAATAAAGAATATCTCCTGCATAAAGCGCTGAAGAAAGAACTACTGTACAAGGAACTTGTCCCGTATTCAGCAGCAATGGGATCTTAGCGGACCACATACCAGACAGCAGTACAAAGTACCAAAAGTACAAAGTCCTCCATTATCTATCAGCTAGATTCTTTCTTCATTTGCTAAAATAATTAGGCTATGAATTACCTGAAATTGCATATTGCATGTTACTTCTTGAGGTGTTTTACTATATAGTTCTTTGAACTTTGAATTTCTTTGAAAAGAAATCATAGAGCTGCCTTACAAAGACAGGATGGAAAAAAGAAAACCAAAAAACACACACAAAAACACAGGCTTTTAGTGTAATCTGTTGAATTCTTGTTGCAACAAGCTCTCTAGCCCTGTCCCAGACGTAAGTATCATGAAGAGGTTTATTGGAAGGAAGCCTTCAGAGCAGCTGCTAGCCTTGACAGATGTGCCAGTGCCAGTACAGCAACAAGAGAAGCAGTTTCCATAGCAATTGCAAACTTTACTTATGTTCTTCTTTTTCTGTGCCACCAAGCAGTCACTGAATTACTTACTAATGAATGCAATATGCATATATAACTTATACAAGCAGCTTTCTACCAATATAGGCACAGGAGGTAAAATGGTTTCTGTGGAACACCTTACACTTCTTTTAGTCTCTTCGTGCAAGAAAAAATATCTCCTTTTAGATCTTTCTCAGTATATTGACATTATAACAGTCATATTACTGTATCTCTGACTATTTCAGGTTTATAATTACATCCAACATTTTCAAATGTTGCAAAATAAAGTGACAGTAATTTTAAGTGTCATGAATAGCAACAAAAGAAAAATGAGAAGAAAATACAAGTATCACTGTGTAGGAGAGAACTACTGCAAGATACTAGAGCATTTTATCACCTGTGTGTGGTTAGTTAGTCGTAGAAAAACATGTATTTATTTTTCTGTAATGCTTACTAAATGCAATAGCCGAGGCATGATCTTTAACCTCTGCTATCTTTCTCACTTTTATTCTTAATCCCCATTCTTTTCTCCTCTTTGTTAATGAATGTGTACATTGCTATGTGTGTCCTGTTTCAAAGATGCCAGCCAAATGAGGTAAGTCAGAGACATACACATAGACAAGATTCTAAGAGCAGAAAGAATGATCCACAGTGAATGATGAGCTCACCCGAACTTGTAGCACATAGCATGAAACTATGAACTATGTCAAGCAATCCTAGGATATGGCAAAAGACCAATATGATATAATTAATAGCAATAAAAAAAATTATTCACATTTCACAAAATTATGGATGATCTAAAGAGAAAATTCTTGTAGTGTTGCCTAATTTTATTTGAACTGAGAGGTTTCCTAACTTTTGACTGTTTGATAAATATTTAGATTTATATTTCTGGAAAGAACACTATTTGTTTTGAAGAAAATGATATTATTGTGCATTCTGCTCCTGTTATCTGTGTTTGGTATATTACTGTTTCAGGACTCTTCAGGTTTTTGATCAATTTGGCGGTTAGAGGAATGTATGACTTTTGAATTCGGGGAGCTTTAAGAAGGAGATGGATTTGCCAGTTCTTGGATTTGGGGTCATGATGTGTAACTAGGAATACAAAGAACTATAGATGTTCCCAGTGTACCTATGAGTGAAGTATTGTAGAAATTTAATCAATACAGTCAGTGGCATCTTGAGGGCTATTTCACTGATAGTTGAATGGGACCTGACTGCTCACACTGCAAACACATATAGCAGAAACCCACACTGAATGTCAAACACAGCGGTGCCCTCTAACAATTTACCTTTAAATTGCTTCTTGAAGATTCTTAGGAGCAGATACGGTCACAGTACAGTTCCAGATTTACCTGCTTCCTGGGATTTACTGTTAATTTGCACAGTGAAAAAATACTTTTAGTACATCTCAGGAAATTTAGCTAGGAAGTCCTCCCTGCATCAGAATTATCTCCCATCATACCAGGGAAAGTCAGTACCTCCTACATTGCAATGGTTGTGTGGCATCGGGAATGTGTCTGGATGATATGTTTGAAAGTTGAGTTCAGGTTCCCCACCTCGAGTGATGGTAAATCTGATTTTGAAGGTCACTAAAGTGTGCCAAGAAACGTGGATTCTACCAGATGGGCGTAGGTGTCACCAACGTTAGGCAGAAACTGAGCAAAATGTTCATAGCCATGGACTCTAGATACCTCAGCTTCCTTTGTTCCTGCTTCAGATGTCTATTTCAGGTGTAGATATTTGCATTTACAAACTAGAAAATTTTGCTATAAATTGGCTACTCACTGATTAGAAGTAAAAGAGAAAGAAAAAGATGCACATATTTGTTGATTATAGAATAACTTTGAACTATACTCTGTGGTTCTGAAAACAAACAAACATTGAAATCTTAGAGGGTAAGGTAAAGTATTTTCTGGAGCAATTGAGGAGTATTAATGCCTTTGTGCATTTTTTTTGCAGAGGTAACCTCATTCATGCCAGACCTTATCCACCTTCAAGAAATACTTGTTTCAGCTGGAACAAGCACGTAGAGTGAAGATGGAAAGGGGAATAAAACCTCTGTCTGACACAGGAGAATAAAAGTACTTAGCTTTTTTTAACCTAGCAAAATGAAGGCTGCGAGGAGATACTATTGCAATCTATAAATACATCAGGAGGTAAACATTAAGAAGATACGTCAGTGTTGACATAAAACCATATGGCTGTAAATTGGCTATGAATTTTGGGCTGGGAATAGTAAGAGTCAGTATAAAGTAAAGTACAAAACAGATAATGTGTCCTGGTTGGTCTGGACAATCATTTTCTCCTAAATGAAAAAAATTGTAGCAAGCTCAGTAACATCTTTCAGCGTTACGAGGCAAGAGAGCCGTGCTGCTGTGCAAGCTTTCCCTTTACAATCCATCCACCTCTTTCCTCTTTTAGAAAGGCAGATTTCAGCTCTTTCTGCTTGCTTTGCTTTAATGTCAAGATGCTAAATAAAATGTTTTCAACTGAAATCAAGTTCAGGTCAGAAATCTTGGTTGGACTCAGTTTCCTGAATGATTTGTACATGGAAATTGCCACCCTGACAACTGGTCTGGTCTTGTAACATCTTGTATCAAAGAACATTTCCTAACCTCTTAATCATGTGGAGCAGGAGTCCTTTTGATTTTGTCCTTTAATTGACTAATGCTTGGTAGCAGCTTAATGTTACTATGTTCAAATGCCATCTCTTCCAATAGCTCACACTCTCAGAATATTTCCTCTTCTTTATGTTTTCTCTTTGTAATCATAAAGTAATAATGTCTAATGAAAATACATCACCTGCATGACAAAGAAGCCCTCCATCTGACAAAGAACCTGTTTACCTGTATCTAGCATCATTATCTGCCACATATAATAATCATTTTGTGCCGCTGGTGACTTCCCTTCGCACTCAGGATTACTACTGTTCTGATCTTTAACTCTGCTGATGTTTGCTACGCTGTGTTATGTCAATGGTGAAACTAAGGACAAATTAATCAATGGAGATATTTTAAAAACTCATCATGCAGTAGCTTATTCAATTTCATTAAGGATTTACCGACTCACTTAGGGGAGCTTACTTTTTACATTATTGGTATGAGGCCTAATCTACAGGATTAATTTATAAAGCCATTTACAAATTTTTCCATCTTGTACTGATATAAAAAGGAAGAGCAAGAAAAACAAACAAACCAGAAAAAGACAACAAAACAAACAAAAAAACCACCTTAACCCCACAAACCAAGCCCTGCTTAGTCCTGTCAGAGCTTGCAGTTCAGCTGAGAAAACCATGTCACTGAGATCAGATAACCTGAACAAAACATGACCTTTTTAATATTTCAGTAAAAGAGAAGCAGTCAGATGAGGAATAGGCCAGATTGCTGATATGTGGCTGCCATCTGCCCTTTTCCCCATCTCACTATACGCTGGTCATGCATACATTACATAGCAGTATGTGGTGCTGGGCTCCCCAGGCTAAGGAGTTAGAGCCCATTGATCCTCAATGCACGCCACTGCAGTTGGGCTGCCTGGTTCACAGAGATATTATCAGTTTGTCCATAACTCCTAAATCTCAAGGCAACAAGATTTTGCCAAAATTCTTACAAACAAAAATATAAGGCATTAAAATGCAGTCTTATTTTAAGCCTTGGAATTCTCCATTTTTCGGATTCAGCAGAAGATTTGAATGGTTATTTGAATATGAATGGATGTAGGTTCCTCTATTTTGCAATATCATAAAAATTTCAGAAAACTTTTGGAGGCAGAGGGTGATTTAAAAAAAAAAAACCCTAAACCAAAAGAGAATTTTCAGTCTTGCCCATGCCTTTGCCACAAGCTTTCTGTACTCTTGGGATCATGGGACACAGCTACTAACCTACCTCTTATTTCATCTTCTAAGGCAGACTTAACAGCAAGGCAAACTCCTTTGTCATGGTTGCTAAACACTGAATAATGTTTATTTCCTCTCAGCTCCTTGAAGCTTGATATTACAAGAAGAGGTCACTTCATATCTCATCACAAGAAAACCAATCTGCTACTGCACCGTTGTTCACTTTCACATATGCATAATTACACAGGACATTACATGGTAGCAAACATCTGCATCCCACTTTGCATATGGGGATGTGGAATATGGACTGTGCACAGAGTTGTTTCTCTGTGCCTGTCTGTGCACAGATAGGACTGTTCTGTTTGGGGATGTGTCATGGTTTCTGCTTCCTAAGAGGGGCCTCCTCAAATTTTCATGAGCTCATATAAGTTGCTCAGTCCAGTCCCATACTGGAATAGGTTTGCCTTAACCTCTGGCAAGGATTTTAACTATTTCAATGGTGGTCAGTGCTAGAATAAGAGGCAATAGGCACGTATTGAAACACAGGAATATCCCTCTGAATATGAGGAAGAACTTCTTGATTGAGAGGGTGATTCAGAGAGATGATCTCAGAGAGATGAGAGCACTGGAACAGGTTTCCTAGAGAGGCTGTAGACTCTCCTTCCTTTAAATATTTCGTGTGGAGATATTCCACCCATTCTGCCCACCTCTTCCGCCCACCTCTTCTACTCACCTATCCTGCCTAGAGAATTTGTGGAGTCTCCTTCTCTGGAGATCTTCCAAACCCTCCTGGATGTGCCACATGCCCTGTGCTGTGTGCCACATGCTCTGGATGACCCTGCTTGAGCAGGAGGGTTGGCCTAGATGATCTCTAGAGGTCCCTTCCAACCATAACCCTTCTGTGCTTGTGATTCCTGTGCAACATGTTCTAGGTGATCCTGCTTGTGCAAGGGTTTGGACTAGATGATCTCCAAAGGTTCCTTCCAATCTCAACCATTCTGTGATTCTGCAATTAGTTGGCAATTTTTAAAGTTGCAAGTTGTTGTCAAAAAAGAGTTTTAGCAGGTAGTTTCACATACTTAAAGTTTAGTAAAATAAATGGAGCTCTGAAATAGTTAGAAAATATGAGCAACTTTTTGAGAGAAAAATAGGTTATGGATATTCTCCAAAAGAAAGAAATCATAATGATGAGGTTTGAGATTGCTGAAACTAAATCCAAGCTTTGGTAGATTCTCCTTTACTAATATAAATACGCCCCAGAAGCATTAAAAAAAACCAGCCCTCTATGGAAGCTTTAATAAAAATGAAATTGATGTTCGCTGTTGCTGCATGCTTTTCCTGTGTATTTCCTTCTCTCCTTCCAAATACAGCCCCGCACTTTCTTTTCAAAAGTTGTTTTAAATATTTATTAACTTGATGTTGCAGCCTACTTATTAACACGGTGTTGGAGCCTATTTAAAGGTGCAGATAGACAAAAAAAAGACACTGTGAACTACTGCCATATAAATGGTAACTGCAAATTTACCCAGTGCTGAATGTCATACCAATAACATCTACTGTGACTACTGTGATACACTTTTCTGCAAAGATATGATATAATGTAGAAAGGCTGAATATCTTGTTGACTGAATAGGCTGAATATGGTTATCATATTCTCATATGCCACCCTTTCTTTAAAAACCCCTTAGAAACAAAGCAGCAAATACCAATGAGCAATGCTACTACATATTCTTGGAATAATCCTCTTAATTAAGATATTTGCCACCTTTTTGCAGAACTACTGTTGCAGAAAAGTATTTGTGAATCCAGCAGTTAAAAAAAGCCAAAGTTTTACAATGCAATGTTGAAAAGCTGTCAGATATCTGTGAAATGTTCCTTAAAATTTATATGCGTCTAGTCATTTGCTCAGCAGACTGCAGAGTAAGAAGACATAAATAGTTTAAAGGAAGACTTCTGCTACTCTAAAAGCTGAGACATAAGTCTTTTACTTATAACTCAGAAAAAAGCTTTGTAACTGTGACAAGCACCAAACGAGCCTGAGTGATCCAAGCAGTTGAGATTCTGTGTGGACAGAAAAAATTAATCTGGACTTTCTAAGGCACTGGAATCTTCATTCACACCTCACTGGGAAGGTTATTTGGTCCTGTAAATTAAATTATGGGTTTTTACATTTTTCATGCCCAAATGTGCATCCAAGCTCACCAGAGCTTTGGAGAACTAGATCCTTTGTGGGTAACTCAATATTTACCTTCAGCTTTTTCAAAGAATAGAAACTCCTGCTGCATGCTAGCAAGGGCATTTTGATTCATTACATTGCTCTTGAGTGGTCATTCCTGCCCTCTCCCTAATGTCTGTGTCAGCTGCTTTACCCGGCAGGAAGTGCTCTTCCCAAAGAGCACTGAAAAGTGCACGTGTTCCTTTTGTCCCCCACCTTTTGCCCTGGGGATCAGCATCCAGGATGGGCAAAACAGACCCTTTCCTCATCCTCTCCTCTATGTCAGCCAAAATTTAGTATACCTCTAACGGGGATTATGCCATACACACCATCCACTGGGAAATAGACTGAAAGCACTTGGCTATTTTACTTAAATCTCTGCACCTTACCAGTACATCCTCTATTAAAATACGAGAGTGGAGCCAAGTAGAATGAGCAATATCCTCATAAAAATATATTAATTTACAAGAAAGAAAGAAATGAAACCAGCTTGTTAAAAAAAAAGTTTTACATTTATATATTGTTAGTGACTAAAAGAAGCAGAGACATTCTATAACACATCACATAAACTCATATTCTGAGAGCCATAACCAGTTTTTGCATGTTACCCAGATCTCTCATCGGTAGAAATAAGTTGGAAACAAGTGGATCTCCAAGACACAATATGAATGGAAATAAATCTGAGAATAAAATAGAAAGCTTACTATTGTGTAAATTCCACCTGATCTCCACATGGGAAAGTTTTGGGACATTGATGTTCACATTATGCAATTTTGGGGTTTGATTTCCCAAAGGAGTAAAACTTTATGATGCTCTGTTTTGTGTACCTTACTCCATATAGACTTAAATTCTATAGGAGATCATTAGTTCTGCATAATCTTTATTATAGTGACATCTAAATCTCTTTAAAAACCATCATGCTTTGAAGATTAATTGAGTTGGATGGGCCTGGAAATTTAAGCCTTTTTATATGCCTCCCTAAGGTCTCTAACTCTTCTTAAATCAAGCCACTCAAATTTCTTTTTCCCACTTATCACTTCAGTCTAAAGAAATATCAGGTATTTGTCTTTTGTTCTATTCCATTCAAATAAAGATAGGTAGAAATCCCTTGGGGCTTACAGAATCATTATGTTCTCCTTTGCTTGGAGAGATATTTCAAGGAAAACCTTTAATTTCTGCCTTGTAATGTAGGATACAGTGTTCTTCACCAGCAGGATTTAATTTGTGGTATTGTGGTCATCTATAACGGCACAAGTTTTATCACTACAGAGAACAACTACAGGTACCTTGAGTCTGTTGTTTAAAGGTTCCCATACTTCTTTTTCCATTTGACAGAATCTCTAACATTGAACTCTACTTTAAGGAAGAGACCTAGTAATATTATCTCATTTCCCTGCTTTTAAGACCTATTTTTTCTCTTTCTTGCCTCTTTACAACGGAAACAGAAATAAAAACAAAACCGCTGACTTCAGCTAAATGCTTCTCAAGATACAAAATTTGCATTACATATCTTTAAACAGATCCGTGTAGCAAAACAGCTATATGTAAGAAAAACAGAAAGAATCACTGTCTCCAAACATTAAGTCAAATTTGTGTCTGGAATGGCACAAAACAAGGGAGCATACCTGTAAACCTACAGGACTTCAATTTTAACAATGACACATGAACGAGCTAGTTTGATCACCCTTAAAAGTGCAAAGTTTTGAACTCTAACAAAAAAGGTGAATGTTCCCTCCACCCCTATGGTTGCCTGCATTAGTTTTCTTGTAAAATTTCAGAAAACTATTTTTTAAAATAGTGTCATCTATATTTTCCAGCATAAAATATTAGCATTATTTTCTTCAAATTTTAATGGATGCAATGAATGTTTAATGAAATCCAGATGTGTTTAATGAAACACAAAACTTCCTGTGTGTTTCTACCACAAAAAAATGATGTGTTGCAGCAGTTATTAGCTGAAAATTATCCATGCAATAGACTGTGGACCAATTCACACTAACATAAATTACTGGCTGCACTTATTAAAATGTTCATTTGTCATTTAATGATGACTTTAAATGATAAGTCATCTAGTTTAATATATTATTACAAATTTAAGAGATACATGCTTAGCCATTAATTCATATAATATCAAAGCTAAAATGTAAGGAAATAAATTCAGATAAATGTATGGGTCTATAGAGCTTAATCATACTAACATCTCTGTCTAGGCTCTGCCTGCCAAAAACCGAATGTGTCAAACAGAAACTAAACCAAAGATCATACCGTGATATTCCTTCCTAAAGATCTTCATCAAAAAAACATTTCTGATGCCTTTAAACAGAGCTAAATCAAATGAGTGTTCTGGAGAACTTTTGAAAGTGGCTTTTTTTTTTTTTTTTCCCTGAGACATAAAAGTAGAGATTTAATACAACTGCAAAGAGGAGTAATTCCCCACAGGAGATATCTGGCGAACAGATCTCTCTGATATGAAAAGTACTCATATGTTAGGCTTGTGAAGAGGTAGTGAGAGAGCAGTGGTGAATCCACTGGCAAGTTATCAAGGAGTGTCCACAAGCCTACGATTAATGGTGCTGAATGTCTTTTTTTTACAAAGGTTGGTAGAACTTATGGCAGTTTGACCTTACTTTCTTAAATCATTCAGAATTAGATAAGATGGAAGAATCGACAATTTAAATCTAGGTGACTGAGCAAAATAAATTGAATTTTGACAAAGGAAATTAATATATGCGAGCAAAACTGATAATAATAAGCTTCTCCAGTGCCTGCTTGGGAACACTTGGATACTGCTAAATGAAAGATTTTGAAGTAACTAGGAGCTGTGTAATGATAAGTAAAATGGTTAAGGCTATCATATCCAGAAAGATGTGTTTTGCATTCCCAGAATAAATAAACCCAGAGCAGTGGTCCTCTAGCTCCCTCTCCTTAATCTAGAGGAGATCAACTTGTGAAAGACTACATATTTGAGAGGACAGTTTGAGAGGAACTCTGCTACTGATTTTCTTTAAATATTATAGCTTTAAATATTTCCTCACACTAACACACACTTATGGTGCCCTTGGTGTTGCAAGAGTAACAATGGTTCTCTCGATCCTGCTAAGCCCCATCACCATCTCTGCTAGACACCACCACTCATGGCCACGTCCAGAGGCTAGAAAATGGAAATGGCAAGGGGCAGGGCTTAGTTATCCTTAGAGAGGTGTGAATCACACATTTTCTTCATCAAAATTCCTTAAAATTTGCCTCTACCAATAGTTAACAAATAAGTATGATTGACCTGTTTTACATCTATCTTGATATTTTTTTCATTCTTCTTGTTGTTGCTATTTTAAAATTATGAATGGATCTTTTTTAGAGAAATAACTTTTGCAGAAAGTTTCTGATTTGAAGAGAAATTGAGGCAAATAGAGACATCAGGGCCCTGTTATGTTTATTAACTTGGGAAGGTAGGAAGCAGTAGTGAAATATTTTCCCCGTCTGTGCTTTGAGCAAACTATTTTTTAGGTAGATTTTCAGTAAATCTTGACCTTGACAAATGCTCAGACATTGGCTTCAAGGGACAAATCACTTAAAAAAGAAATATTGCATTAAACTCTAGCATGCAATTTATGAAACAGAAAAAAAAACCCCAGTTCATTCAATGCTATGAAAGGGTAAGTGCAACCACATAGTAATCTATTTCTGTTTAACATAAAATTACCTTATATGTGTGTGGAGTAAAATAATATTATGTATAATTTGATCAAGCAAAAAATAATATACATCGATACTATTTAATGTACCAATTTTTGTATTGTTTTCTTATGTTATCCTTCTGTCTTCTAATCGCACTGGTATCACAAGCGGCTGTGCTGCATGACTCATGCATTTATCAGGGCTTCAGCTCCATGAAACTGTTTCATCAACATTTAGTCTGCGTCTTGGTTTGCTTTTGTACTATGGTTGTTTTTGCTTAATGATCTTGGAAAATGAACAAACACGACAAAAAGGAAGCAAGGAAAAGGTCTGAGGCAGTTAAGAGAAGAGTCTTTCTTCCTCAGTGTTTTTTTTTTAAGTCCTTTTGAGGCCCAGTAGTGAGACTAATGAAAAGAATTCTATTGATTTTTAGGAGGTCCCTTCTTTTTGTAGAAACAAATTTTCCATTTGGAATTACACTGCCTAATTTAAAAACTAAAATAGACAGCTTATAAATCACCAGCAAATATGAGATGGTTTGCTCTCTGTGGTCTGTCTTTCTCCAGAAAGGATGAGTCTTTATGACTTTATACATTTTTATCCTTGGATATCTGTGGGTTTCTGGAGGTGCATCTCTCAAAATATGCATGCTTTTTTTCCCCTTGACATCATTTGTAGAGTCAGTTCTGCCGAGGAGAAGCAATCCAGTAACAGCAATAGTCTGTAGTAGTTTGATTAATGCAGACGTTCTTGACATTTGCACAAAATTTCTGGTTTATTGTACCTCACTCACGAGTTTATGTTCCTTCAGGAACTCTCAGAAATCTTCCTAATATTTTTTAGTGCCTGCTTTTGCATTTGGATTTCTGTCTTAGTGAAAAAGAGATCACCAAAAAGACCTCTGCCATTCACCCAGAAAGCTCACCAACATATTCTAAAATTAATGATTTGAGGGGAAATGAAACTATTTTAGCAAATGAGTTTTGATACAACTTTCAGAAAATTCCCAAAGCTAAATATAAGCCCCAGTACTCAGCAAATCTGTGATTTTTGACTCTGTGATTTGTGACTCTATGTCCATAAACAAATGAATGATTAAAATGAAATATAAATATTGAGAGTTTTAGGAGTCACTGAAGCCATTAGTAAAATAAAATTTTGCCTCAAAGGAGGCAAAGGCTTGACTTTTGATTCTGCTGCTGGTAAGTTCTTTGGTACCTTCAGAGAAAAGTCTTTCTGAGCAGTGTTAGACCCTTGGAGAAATGGGAGGTGCTGCCTCAGAATACAGTGTTATTTAATCTTTCTGCTGCTCTGCTTGTTTCTTACTTTTCATCAAAACATTCCCAGCTCAGATGCCCCTGATGACCCCAGCTGTAATAGTATTACATAAAACAGAGACATCCTTAACCATTTAGACCTTCCTTCATAAAAGGCAAGATGTAAAAGTCCATCAAGGAAAACAGCAAACAAAAAAAGAAATGCAGGCACAGATAATGTGGAATGCTTGTGTCAGGTGTGCGGGTAAGATTCTTGACTCTGTAAGGGAATTGCCCCTTTTTGCAATAATTAGGTCCCATGTTAATTCTCTGTTTTCTTTTGCAGAATGTATTACATTATTACAACTTGGAATATAGTAGTTGCACTGTGGACAGAGTTCTCCTGCAAATGAAAATGCTTATATTTTTCAGCATTGCCCTGCTGAAGAAAGCTCTCCTTCACATTACTGCTAAGTACCTTATTACTCAAGAATGGATGGGACATAACACTACACTTTCTTTAGGAAGATCTCTTGATTCTAGAGCTCCCTATTCTTTCCTCCACTATTTAAGCAACATCTTTCTCTCAGGACAGGGAATTTCTGAGTTAAAAGAAACAACATGACAGACTCGTTCCAGAAGAAGGACATTCCATATGCTTTCTATATAGGGCAGACTCTTCATAGTCAGCTTTAGTACACCAGCATGACTATTTTAATCTTTAAAGGGCAGAGACATTTACCTGGCTGTTATTCTTGCTGTAAAGAAAGCTGGGAGATCAGACACAAATTTGTGCCTATCGTTCCTGTTGACTGGTTCATGATAGCCTCTAAGTAGCATGTGCATTGCACTTCAGGGACATTGAACTCTCTGGTAATAGAAGCATGAGGATGGAGGAGTTTCACAACAGCGCTCTGAGTCACTGTGTTTTCTCAAGCTGGAGATGCCCTAGTACATATTCTGGCAATCCAGAGGCAGGGGAGCAGTGCATTCAGTGAAAATGACCCTGGTTTGTTTTCTATTACCCAGAAAAAAAAATAGGCCTGGGAAAAAAATGGCAGACAATCTATTCTTTTTAGACAACTTACTAAAGTGATTAATCTCAATAGATTTTCTTTGTGAGACATAGGGTTCTCCCCAAATTAGATGCGTATTTAGAGCAATACCTCGGAGGAAGGGGGAAAAGGAAACAAAACAAAAAAAAAAGCCCCAAGCCCTCTGTAAATCACCAATATGAAAGGCAAATTTCCTGGAAAAATGTTGTGTCTATCTTAAATATGTTGTAGGAAAATTGTCAGGCTAAAATTCTTCTGTAGGAAGCTTTGCCCACTAGGTCATGTTTCTCAATTAATCCCACTAGGCTATTTTCGACTGGGGGGGAGGGACACCCTTAATACATTGATTCTGAAGTAGAACGTGATTTTGCAATCAATTTTTTCTTAGAACCATACAGCCTTCTGGAGAGGTTTGGTAACATTTCATCATTTTGCCTCATGAGGCAAGTCAGCTTCCAGGATCTGCTGATATACATTTCTACCTCTTATATCTTGTAGTCCTCTAAGTGACTATTTATTGGTACAAGAAGGTACACAGCTATATTGCTTAGGGAACTATTGAATTTTCCTCCTAAGCAATTCTAAGTACAAAGAAAGAACAGATAATCATTAGAGAGTAAATCTACTTTTGCTAAGGTGAACTAGACACCTGTGTTACTGTCACAGATTTATCAAGCACAATGGTATAAATTCAACCAAATTATCTTTACCATCAGTGGGAACATACAAAATCAAAGAAGTCCTCAGGTGAAAAAGCTCTTTAGAAAATTTAAGAATTTATATGATATGTGTCTTTGAGGTGAAGAAGTTAGGAAATAAAATAAAATAAAAAGAGTCTTAATTCTGAGTGGATCATTTTTCCTTTCTTCCAGGCTTCTGAGACTTCTTCCCAAGATCTTTTGCATGATAAGAAATTCAGGAAAAATATTCACTGAGAAATAGATACCTGTGTGCAATTTTTTTGTTAATTAGACCCAAATACTTTGCTGTTGCAGAGAAATGTGTAGCCTTTGGAATGACTACTTCTGAACACCGGTGAAGTCAAACTGCACTGCTCATGGAATTAATCATATTTAGCATTTACCAGTCCATGACAAAAATTATTGCAACAAATGTCTGTTAATATGCAAATGAGGCTCTTATTGCTTCAAGCATCATCCTGTAATTACTCAGCTGTTTCTCAAGTGTGATTTATTGAATCAGCAATTTATGAAGATGGAGTGGTAAAGCCTAATTTACTTGTGTAGCTTCATTAATGCTTAAGGGATAGGAAATATGCTTCCTGTCACTTTCACGGCAGTATCTGTTACCACTAGAAGCTGATATGGGTCATTTAATTTGTCTATGCAAATTCACTTACAGCATGTTTTGGGATCAGCAGCTTCTCAAGAAACGTGTTTTTCAAATGTTTCCTGCAGTATTCCAGCTTGTGACTTGAGCATTTAGCTTAAACACAAGCTCTATGAAAACAGCAACAGCTGGTGCTAAACAAAATGTAAATGGTTAGATTAACTGAGTAATACAAATATTTGATGATTAGCGAGTAACTGACTTAATTCTTTCCTATGGTCCAAGTGTTGAACACAAAGATGAATGAAAACTGCAGAAATATGTAGTCTCAATTTTGAAACAGCACATATAAAAATTTTGTTAATGAATGATCAATGCTAGGGAATGGAACATAGAAGCCAATCACAGTTTCTTTTAGACAACCACAAAAAGATATGTAACTTTTGTGGCTTTAATTTTGTTCCTTCATTGCTTCCTTCCTTTACTCTGCAATGCTGAAAATCTCAGCTGGAGGAATGGATGAAGAATGCAGATTAAACTGCACAGTCAGGTCCTATAAACAGATATATATATTTTCAAATCACAAAGGATCTTTGATTTTCAGGAAATCATTCTGTTCTTGAATCCTTTTTCAGTATTTCAGTCTTAGCCTTTGCTCCTTACAATAAAAATTATTTAACTGTTTCTCCATTTATATTTCTCTATTTCAAATTCTTTCCTATATAAATTTATTTTAACAATTAAAAAAAAAATTGTTTTGTGATGCAGGTTTGGCAAATCTGCCTATATCTGCAATTCAGCAGATAAGGTTAATGAGGACCTCAGAGTATTTCTCATGATGTTGATAGCAGTATTAAATAGGAAACTCAGATCTTCAGGAAATAATCTGTAGTTATACTATTAGGTTTTATACTCCAAATTCTGGGGCAAGAACTTTCATGTTTATCTGCTGCATAGTCAGCAGAAGGAAATCGTTCAGACTTTGAAGAATTTGTTGCTGTTCTTCGGAACACGCGGGATCAAGTTCTGAACAGCAAATTTCCTCAAGCTTTCCCTAATTGTTTATTTCTTTATTCTAAGAAACAGGCTTTTGATTAACTAGAGATCAATTACGGTACAAAAGGTTATTCAGCCCAAAAAAATGATTATCCAACCTGGCCTTAATTTAAAGAGAATATACATTTAAAACATATCTTATTTTAAAATAGGTATAAAGAATAATCACCAGGTTACAGTGCTAGTTAAACACTGTTACTGCTATAGAAGACATAAAGTTTTAGAAAGATGGCTGAAAATTTATGCTCCAAGGCTAGAGAATGATTATTCTTTCCTTTCTGGTAAATTATTTTAAAACCTCTGACTTTGTGCAGGCGGCAGAAACATTCATTATTACACAGACAAAGAGCTGTCTTTTCAAAATGTTTCATTTAATCGCCAGCCAAGTTTAGTACCTAGTTTTAGCATGTTGGAATAATGACAACCAACTGCTTAGCCATGTATAACAGATGCTACCCCCTTACTAAAGGTCAAAGGAAGATTACAGGATGGCAGTTAATAATGCACATCAGAAGAGATGAACCTTATGGGACCATCAAATCTGCAATGGTCTGTTGAGAGTTGTGTTTTGTTTTGCAAATCGGGCACTGATACTTGCGCTTGTGTCTTGATATGAGAATATTTAAAGATGGCATTGGAAATATGGGTTCTGTATTTTACCTCTTCTTGCAAAAAAGGGCTTTTTCTATGTCTCAAGAATCATTTTTTTCTGTTTTTCATAAATGGTCACAATGAAAAAGTGAGAAGCAAGGAATTTCCTCAGAAATGTTTTTCTCTTAGACTCTTCCTTTCATCTGCCTGAACTTGCTCATCTGGCAAACACAACTTTAAGTATCATTTTAAGTAAATGATACATTAAATTAGGAATAAATTCTACTCACTGTCATGAGTGTGGAAGATGCGAATAGGAAGAGACATTTTGACATACTGGGATAGCTGAGCATGTATTAAAGAGTTGACTTGAGTCTGAAGCTAAGAAAGGAGATCTAAAAATGCTCTTAAATTCATTTCTCCCTTACTTTCCTTCCCTCCCCCTCACTCCCCCTCCAAGCGTTTTGTTTGTTGATTCCTGATCTCTAGGACACTGGCTGATGGATAAAGCTTGGGTATCAAGGAAGAAGGCTGTCTCTGTCGGGTTCTGTTGCCCTTCAAAGCACACTGTTTTTTTACTCATTTCACATGTGAAGCTTTACAGAAACACAGTGTCAGCTGGGGTGAAAAAGTTGGCCTGCATGGACCTGGTTCAAGTGAGAAATGATGCCGTTTGAAACTTTCACAAGACCAGCTCCAAAAAGTTCCTTCTGGAAGTCTAGGTACAACGGCCAAGCCTCATGAGAAGGGATTAGTGGGCGGGAGAAGGCTGGTGATGGAGAAGGTTGGACTCTGTTCTTATTACGCTCCTTTTCTCAAGATGACCTCCTTTTTATTATGCCACTGGCAACAAAAAACAAGGGATGTACTATGCAGTGGAAAAAGTTGCAGTGTAAAGCATGCTGAGATCATCTGTAACTACAGTACAGCTCCTTCTCCGATTCACCTGTAACATGGGTCCATGACCTCTTGTTGCTTCCACATGTGCCAGCACTAGTGCTTTTCTTCCCACACTATGGGATGGGCGAAATTGCAGAAAGGGCTCAAAGCATTTCTCTATTCCTCCTTCCTTACTGGTGAGCTGCAGCATCACAGAGAGTAGCAAAACAGGTGTTGAACTAGCTTTGAGATGTGTTACTATGCACCGTGTCCTCATCTAATTGCTTTGGCACCCTGCAATATAGTGGACAATTCAAATTGCGATAATCCAACAAAACCATTGACTTTATTATTCTGTTTCTAGCTCTGGTATTGACTTGCCTTGGGAAATTTGCACAACTTTTATGCCTCATTTTCCCCTATCAGGAAGCTAACATAATTCTAAAATTATATTATATTACAGTGCTATGGTGATAAAATATGTCCAGACTTGAAGCAGAACACTTCCATTCTCTCATGTGTAGAGATTGTCAAATTTTCTTAAGTTACAGCATCAGAATGCCAACAGCATCAATGGGAAGTACTAATTTTAATGGGAAAAAAAACACGCTATTTTGCTTGCATGCATTGCCTCAGAATCATAGAATCATAGAATCCTTAAGGTTGGAAGGAACCTTTAGAGATCATCCAGTCCAACCTCCCTGTACATGCAGGGTTACCTAGAGTACGTGGCACAGGATTGCATCCAATTGAGTTTGGAAGATCTCCAGAAAAGGAGACTTCACAACCTCTCTGGGCAGCCTGTTCCAAGTCTCTGTCACCTTCACTGTCAAAAAATTTTTCCTTAAGTTCCCATGGAACTTTTCATGCTTCAGTTTTTTGGCTGTTTCCTCTAGTCCTATCAGTGACCAGCACTCAAAAGAGGACAGCCCTATCCTCCTCACTCTCTCCCTTGAGGTATTTATAGACACTGATCAGGTCCCCCCTCAGCCTTCTCTTCTCCAGGCTGAACAGGCCCAGCTCCCTCAGCCTTTCCTCATAGGGCAGATGTTCCCGGCCCTTAATCATCCTTGCAGCCCTGTGCTGGACTCTCTCCAGCAGCTCCACATCCCTCTTATACTGGGGAACCCAGAACTGGACACAGTCTCCATATGTGACCTTACCAGTGCTGAGTAGAGGTGAATAATCACCTCTCTCAACCTGCAGCAGACTCTCTTCTTAATGCACCCCAGGATCCCATTGGCCTTCTTGGCCACCAGGGCACACTGCTACCTCATGGTCAACTTATCATCCACCATGACGCCCAGGTCCCTCTCTACAGAGCTGCATTCCAGAAGGTCAGTCCTCAGCCTGTACTAGTGTCTGAGGTTATTCCTCCCCAAGTGCAGGACCTTGCACTTGCAGTTGTTGAATTTCACAAGGTTCTTCGCTGCCCAGTTGTCCAGTCTGACCAGGTCCCTCTGGATGGTTGTGCAGCCCTCTAGGGTATCAGCTACTCCTCTTAGCTTCGTATCATCAGCAAACTTGCTGAGGGAGCACTCCATCCCTTCATCCAGGTTGTTGAAGACTGGACCCAGGACTGACCCCTGGGGGACACCACTAACTACAGGCCTCCAACTGGACTCAGTGCCACAGATCACTACCCTCTGAGCTCTGCCATCCAGCCAGGTCTCAATCCACCTCCTTGTCCACTCATCTATCCCACACTTCTGGAGCTTGCCCAGGAGGATGTTGTGAGGGATGGTGTCTAAAGCTCAACTGAAGTCCAGATAAATGACATTCAATTCTCTCCCCTCATCTATCCAGATAGTCATTCCATCATAGAAGGCTATCAGGTTAGTCAAGCATGATTTCCCCTTGGTGAATTCATCCTGGCTACTCCTGAGCACCTTCTTGTCCTCCACATGTTTGTAGACGACAGCCAGGATGAACTGTTCCATCACTTTTCCAGGGATGGAGGTGAGGCTGACTCCCCTGTGGTTGCCTGGATCCTTCTTCTTCCCCTTTTTGAAGACCAGAGTGACGTTGGCTTTCTTCCAGTCCTCCAGAACCATCCCCACAGGACATATCCTATACACGAAACTGAGAAGTTCTCACCTTCCAGTCTCCTCGACAATATAGCAGATATACCTTTCATATTACAACAGATATCTCTTTATGAGACTAGTGGTCACAAGAATTTTTCTGCCTCATCAAACCTGTGGGTGGCTCCTCCTTATGAAAGCATCTGATCTCATCTCTTGCTGGCCTAAAGAACTTGGCAGTGGCTTGAAACTACTTCATATACACTCAGAGCTATTGTATGGCAATTGAGATGCTTACACTTAATAGGATTCCTTTTGCGGCATTGACCAGGCTCTGATTTTGCTCACACTCAAGAGGAATCCCAATGGACTTCGACAGAGTTGCTCTAAACACATTTGTTCATACTTCTCTGTGACTGGGAGTATTCTCTTTGTGTTTTGTTCACTCAGATACATCATTCAATTCTGTTAACAATAGGTAGAAGTATTAGGAATTCTAGGTAGAACCAGGAATTCATCATTCCTGAAAAATATGCTTTTAGGTTTAGTTTTGAAATTATGCAATTCGTTGTCTTATACAGATGGATGGTTCTAGTATGATACTATGCAGACCTGGAAAACAGAATATTTGAATCCTCTGAAACAGAATATTTGAATCCTCCAATTAGACTCAAATATGCAGCCTGTCATAAATGACAAATTAAGAAAATAAAGGATAATATACCATCCAAATAATGAGAACCCTAGAGAAGTGAATCTAGTCAATTTAAATCAAGGAGGCAATGGCAGCAACTGTTTTTAATAGTTCTAGAGATACATGATTATTCCACAGGGATAGAAGATATCTTCAGGAACTTGTCTTTTATAGCAAAAAAAAAGTAAAAGGCAAAGAAAAAAAAGTCTACTTTTCCAAATAACAAGGAAGAGTAGAAAAAGAGTTTCCTCTTTCTAAACTAATATCACAGAGAAAATTACCAGCCACATTTTAGTAAGGAAGTACAGAAGACTCTATGACATCATACCAACACAAGTCTTAGGGCCAAAACTATAACCCATTTTTTTTTTTTAAAGGTTTCTCTTAAAACTTTCAGAAATTACTATCTTCTTTTCCAAAGTCAGGCTTCTCTAAAATCAGAACATGGAAATCTTTCAAATGTCTCATACATCTCCCTTTGCCTTTCTCCCTTTGCATAGAAGATGGCACCACTTTGAATAAGCATCATGCAGCTCTAGTTAACATAATGCTAAGAAGTGGAGCACTAAATCACATCCTCAGCATCTAAGATTTGATATTTCAAATTTTCTTGCCAAAACCAGAATTAAATAAAAATTATTAATTACTATAGAAATAAGGCCTTCACAGGATACTAAATGCATAAGGAGATTGGAATATTTGACAAAAGAGGAGGAACATTTCCTCATTTCATCCTTTCTTTTTTGTCTTACTGTCATATTACAAACAATATTAATTTTTGATTACAGAGAAATAAATTAACATAGTTTTATGCTGGCACTAATTCTAATGCTGAGCTAGCATTCCCATTCTTCAGAAATCTAGCACTATCTCTGAAACAAAACAGAATTTTAGAAGTTTAAATCTTAAATTTTTGAAATTCAAATCCAAGAGCAGATTTAAAGAAAAAAAAATGATGTATCTCATTAAATATCAAAGGTACTCCATTCTAATATTCTCAAATCTTGACTCTTTGGAAAAAAAAAAAACACAAAATCAAACTGTAATGAGAATTTTTGGGTTTTGACAAACTATTATCTCTAAGTGAATATATTTGATGAAAACAAAATATTCAATGATTATTCACTCTCTGAGTTCAACTTGTTTACATAAAATTCATTCAGAAGGGCCTAGACAAGTAGGAGAGTTGGGCAGAAAGGAACCTCATGGGGTTCAACAAGGACAAGTGCAGGGTCCTGCATCTGGGGAGGAATAACCCCAGACATCAAAACAGATTAGGGGTCGACCTGCTGGAAAGCAGCTCCATGGAGAGGGACCTGGGAGTCCTGGTTGACACCAAGTTAACCATGAGTCAGCAGTGCCCTTGTGGCCAAGAAGGCCAATGGGATCCTGGCCTGCATCAGAAGAGTGTTGCCAGCAGGTTGAGGAAGGGCATCCTGCCCCTCTACTCAGCTCTGGTGAGGCCACACTTGGAGAACTGGGTGCAGTTCTGGGCTCCCCGGTGTAAGAGGAATGTGGAGCTTCAAGAGAGGGTCCAGCAGAGGGCAACTAAGATGATAAAGGGACCAGAGCATCAATCCTGTAAGGAAAAACTAAGCAAGTTGGGCCTGTTTAACCTAGAGAAGTCTGAGAGGAGATCTGATCAATATGCATAAATACCTGACAGGAGAACTAGGGAAGCACTCTAGGGAAGGAAATGCAAACTCTTACATTAAACCAGGCCTGCCTGAGATTTCTGTTGATGTTTGCCAATACTGTCAAGGACATTTCAGGATTTTTACCTTACTATCTCAGATTTGTTGCATTTTTTACTTGAGCAGCTGAAGATATTTAGAATATTAAGTAAATATTCAGTTATATAATATTGCAAAGGTGAGTTAGTCATATTTGACCCAAGGTCACTATTCATATCTTCTATTTGACAGGAACTGAATTGTTAGCAGAGAGGGATGAATAAAATGCTTTTTTTTTTTTTTCTTTGCTAAATACAGTAGAAAATAGGGTGGACAGTTCTTTTGCTAATGTAGCTGCTTCCCTTTCAAAGATCGTGCTAAAACTAGTTAAAATTAGTTTGCCTATGTTCTCCTGAAGTTTGAATGCAAGTACCATAGTTGGATTTGTCACGGTACTCTTTGTCCTTTTTATATCTTATGCTTATTTCAAATACACTTAATCACCTACTTTTGATTTTCCTATGCAGTCTGACTAGAAGAGCCTCCTGTTTCCCAGTACTCTATATTTAGTTGAACAGCAGATGCATGTCCATATAAAATCTAAAACAGCATGCTTCACCTAAAGACAGAACTGAAAAGAAAAGTCCATTTAAGCTCCAAATCTTCCTTTGTGAGGTGTGGTAACTGCTCTTTTCGTCATAACTTGAACAGGGAGAGCATGCAAAATCTTATGAAACAAAATAGAGTAAAAAAAAAATGGAAAAAAAATATTGAACTCTTTCCCTTTCCCTTTCTCTTTCCCTTTTCCTTTCCCTATCTATTTCCCTTTCCCTTTCCTACACTGCAACTCAAAATATTGCATGCATCTTCCCTCACACACATAAGTTCAAGGGAACTTCCTTACCTCCTAGCTAGTCTGTGATTCTGACTCTCATCCATCTGGTCCTACCACAGTCATTAAACTAATTACCCTTCTCATCTCCCTCAGTCTTTGAGCTAGTTGTCACCCAACTTTTCCTAAAAGAAAGAAAGAAAAAAAGTGTTTGAGTAAGAAGAAAGATAAGCGGGCAGCAACAAGGGGAAAAGGAAAGAAAGACGGGGCATACCAATCCGTCATGCCTCTCCATTTATGTCAATTAGGAGATTCCCGTCTAGAAACAGGCCCTCTAGATCTAAACATTAATTTTGGTATAATCTCTGATCATTTTCATCTTGACATTGTTGTCTATGGCTCTCATCCAGTGATTTGAGGTTGGGACTTGATTGAATCCTCTGTAATTAAACAATTATTTGAGTAGTGTATGTAACTACAGTCATACTGTGCAGCTATCATACAGTCATAGCACCAAGTCTGGCTGCAGTATAGCTCAATATATTGCTCATTCAAAATCATACCAAGATTTTCGATTTTTACTGGAGAAATCATCTTGTTTTTGCATATTAGTATTAAAAGTAAACCTAAATTTATGAAGAAGGTTAAAGAAAATGTCACTCTGCTCCTTGTTTCCTTTCCCCATGGGGTGCTCAGTGCATTTTTTTCTCTTTCTGTGAGTCTTTAGCTCAGGAAAATGGTGACAACCAAACCAATACCTTTAGTATTTAGTATTGAATACCCTGAACCATGGGTTTTAGCTGCAATGGTCACTTAGGGGGCAGACACTCCCTACAGTGGTGGGACGGGCTCCCTGGGAGGTCCTGCTTCCCAAGCTGGCTGCTGGATGAGGAGTTTAAACTGTGCTGAAAGAGACAACCACTTCTCTACACAGGCTAATATGCCTTTGGGTTTACCCAGGGTGAACACTAGGCAGGACTTCAGCTAGATGTTTTGTCAAGTGTTGCTTTAACACTCTTTAGCAAAACTGTAAAAATGAATTAAATTTGAAAGGGTATTTAATTGTAGAGTATCTCATGAGTTTTCCCAGTGTTGAGTAACTCACATTTAAAAGAGTACTGTGTTACTTCAATAATTACTGACATCTGATTATTTTATCCTTATGCCAGTGATAAATTATAAAGTTTGGCTATAGTTGTTGTTTCTTTTTTTCCCAGAGTATCTATTTGATAAGCTATCTTTATATATGAAACAAATATAAAGAACTTATTTTATATAAAGAAGTTATTTTATAAACAAATCAAATCAATATTTTCCATAGCAACTTTACAAGATGAAATTCCAGCCTCCTTCATGTTTATGTATAGATTTCTGTATTTGCCATGCAAATAGCACAAATATCTTCCTCTCAAAGAGGAACTTCGATGAAGAACATATAGAAATTGACTGGCAACTATAATCAATGAAGTCACATTCTGCCTACATTTTCACTGCAACTCTGATCCATGTTCTGATATTCACTGCCAATGTAATTCTTCCTATTGTGCTAATATTAGGTATCAAAGGGGAGCTGGTAAAGCATTTGCAGTATAAAAAGAGAATACTAGAGCTTATATAACACTTTTGCCTCTCTCTCCTCCTGAGTGTATCATGAAAGATGTAAGATATGTGAGAAGCAAAATGCCTGAAGCATCTTTCATGTAAAATTAATTGTAAGAAGAGACATTGAGGAAAAAAATATCTCTACAATTATCTCCATTTTTAGTAAAAAAAATATGCCCATATAACTAATCTATACGATATGATTACATCAAGGTCTTCATTATTATCCTGGGCTTAACAAATTATCTGTTCATGTCCCTTTCCAATACAGTACTAGTATATATTTTAGCAAATTGTGAAATGTATAGAATACAGATGAAAAAGAGAGTACACTGAATTGCTCAAGGTTTTAAATTGCTTGTGAATTGTAGCATGGACATACATTAGTACAGACTAAATCACAAGTCCTCCTTCAGTCTTCCTCATCTCACATACCTTGTCTCTCACGTAGTTTTCCATCATTTATATTGTTCTTACTAGTCCCTCGTCATGCAGTCATCTGTATTCCTGAAAGCTAGGTTCAGAGGCAAATTGAGGAACCAGTGTGCTGACAGATTGTTATTAATCTCAGTAATAAAACAACTGGTATAAATGGCATCGTATTGAACTGCCCAAGATTCAATGGAAACCTCCTGAGTGAATCTCCTAAACATATCCAATGCTTCTTCCTTCTTCAGGAGTTGATACCACTTGAATACTCACATAGAGATTTTCCAAGAGAACTGTTTTGGTGGAAACTTAAACCCTACTCTCCATGACTGCCCAGTCATGCTTCTTTCTCTTTCACTCGTCATTTACATGACCATATACTGATCAAGCACATGCTCATACAATTCACATGCTCAAAGTAATCTCAAGCAGGCAACTTTATTTTAAAATTTAAGTGAATATTTGAAGACAAGCAGATACCTCAGATTCTATAATAATTTGTTTTTTTGAAGGAGTTGTGCTGCTAGTGTTGGGATAATTCATTATTATGGGTGATATTTACTAAAATGATAATTTAGGACAGTTGCTGAGCTATGAATTGACAGTCATAAAAATCTGTGGTTATAACTTGCAGCAGAAAAATTATTTGTATGTTCCCATCTGTGTTATAAAATATATGAGAATAGAATAACTAAACTTGCAAGTGCAAACAAAAATGATGGTACTTAACTACTCTTTCCATACACATTACTTTCAAGAAAAGCAAGGTACTTTACAAAATATAATTAACAGCAAAAATGTAAAGTTTGTAATTTCCCTACAGAACAAACATGGAGGAAGTTATCACCAAAATAGTCAGCAAATTTTACATGAAGTTGCACATATACGTGCAAGTTTGTGTATAAGTGATATACAATTAATGAATAGAATTCACTTTTCTTGACTCAGCTACCTCAGGTAATACAGTTGTTTGTTTTATAATGAAAGCATCTGAGCAGACAATGTGAAGGAAAATGCTTTTGCTGAGTAAGTCATCGTTGTTTGTTACATAGATCCTTATTAAGTCAACAAGTGGATTTTTTTTAAGGATTCAACATTCTGCTGCTTTGAAATATGATGACAATGTAATTGTAAATCCTAGGCCTAAAACAGAAAATGGAACCTGACACTAGCATTAAATCACTGTACATCTTAGACTGCTAACAAGCTCTATAACATCATGACAAGTGTAGATGAGACATGTAATATCTAATTCATCACTTCAGTACTTACAATAAATATTCCTTTAATCTTAAACTGTTTGTCACAAACACATTATGTGATAAATCATCTATACATTTGTATCTCCTGGGTGGATACAAATTTCAGACAAAATTTTCAGAGAAAATAAATGTATAACACTTATTTCTTACAGAAAAACTTGATAGGAGCAGTGAAGATACCCACTGGTGGTGGGGGGAGGAGTGGGTGAAAAGGCAGTTTATCTGTTAGTGGGTTTGTTTCTTCATAAACAAGTCTTAATAGCAAAAATACTATATGAGGCATCATTGACTATTTAGTGTCTCAGTGAAGTCAATGAGTTTGTACATGCACCCTTAAAATCTGTGCAAAACCTCAAGCTCTGCAAATTGTAGAATTCATGTTTACAGATTTGTCTCCACATTCATTTGTTATTAACTGAAATGAAAATGAAGTTAGACATGAAGTGCCTATATGGCTATCATTAAGTGTCCTTACATAGATGAATGAGTCTATCTGCATGAATAGCAACTACAGAACAAAGTAAGAAATTAAATGGTTTCCTATGGATATTATAGTGCATAATTTTTGATTTTGATTTTGATTTTGCTCAAAGCTGTTTTACACTAAGGGATGGATCTTCCCTACAGTCCATTGGAATTATCTGGCTTTTGGAATGAAGGATACAATTATATTTTATGACTTTCCTATGTCTTTCACTTTACATATTTATAATGGTCTTGGCTTGCTTCATAGAGTTAATGAAAGTGTGCACTTAAGAGAATGGAAAATGAGTCAAATCTCTTTAAAGAAACACAAGGAGGGAAGATTCATTGATGGCTTCTCTTGATTGAATTTATTCAAGTTGATAGGAGACTCCAGGATCAAAGGACCTATATATTAATGAATGCAAGAGCCTCAGAAAACAAGGTGAGATAAACTGAGAGTCAGCAGCTGAAAATAGGCAGAAACTCAGAAGAGACTTGAAGATAGAGAAAACATAGAAGATAGTAGCTTACTTGTCAGTCCAGAAAGGAAGGGAAACATGGCTGATGGCAATGCACCAAAACTTGCAAGACCACGAGTTAGGTAAGGAAAGATATGAATAACCTTATCAATTTGCTTGTGTGTGAGACACAGCTTTCTGTGAAAAAAACCCAATATGATGACATTTACAATTGAATGAATAAACATGTATGAGTGAATAAATCAAAACTGTGTTTTGAAAAAGCCATATTCAAGTGGTAGTGTAGTTTCAAACCATAGATTACCATAGATTCCCTGGATAAGGGAATTGGGCACAAATCTGCACAAAATGCATCCGACCAAAGAGGAAATGTCAATAAAAGAGATCATTATATATGAAAGTCTAGATAAGAATGAAAAAGTTTAAATCCTCCAAGTAAGAGGAAGTAAGTAGGCCTGAAAAACTGAGGGACTTGAAAGTTCTTAAAGTTACAGAAAATAAAAGAAACTAAACTGGATAAAAAGAAATGATTAATAAGTAGATCTAGCAGCTGAAAAAGGGAAAAATATGAATAGAGCATTGAGAAAGCCCAAAATAAACAAAGACCCAAGGGAGAGGCAAAGAGCTCAGGTCTAGACAGCAAGCATCTTGGACACAAAGAGGGAAAAGGGCAATTAGAGCTGCTCTTAAGAGACAAATGGATGACTCTATATTATGATATTATGATTATATATATTATTATGAATAGCTGTCAAGATACAGCAGAAATGGATCTAAATCATATATCCTATATGTTTTGTAACTCCACTGCATCAGGAACTGTTCTATCTCAATGACAATAGAAGACAGATGTTTATAAAGGAATGAAGAGAGAAGTCTGGATACGTCCCTCACTCTACTACAAGACTACTATTTTTAGAATATGTTATTATTTGTGTCCAAAATTCAATTTTACCTGAAAATTTCAGACAGTCAAAAATGAAACTTTCAGTAGAAGTAAACTAGCACTGAGGAATGGTGAAATTTCTAGGAAAAACAAAAGACAAAAAAAAAAGAGAAGACCATGTAGAAAAGTCAGTAGCTCAATGGCTTGAACTTGGTATTACTTAAGATGTACAAAGCTTTATCATATTTATGACTCAAGCAATTAAAAAGTCCAGAAAAGGAAATCTGCAAGATTGTTAAGAATCTTTTTCTTAAGAATCTTTGTCTTTTCAAGTCTTTTGAAAGAAAATTGAATGGTAACATTACAGTGTTACCAGTATGAAACAGAAATTCAGCACTGTGAATAATGTTGTGGAAAACACAATTTGTTCCATAAACATTTATGTTGAGAATTTCATGAAAACAAAACAAAACAAAACACAACAAAACAAAACAAAAACAGATTATGAAGCACTTCCAGCAGTAAGGAAAATGTTAAATATAATTTAGACATTTTAAAATTACCATACTCATGGATCCTGTTTATAGAAATATTATCAGAGCTCTCTCTGAAACACTGACATTTGATTTCAGTTGAAAATTTCTGCAGATATTGTAATACGTTGGAGGAAATCCACCATTGTGCCATGTATTTAAGAATTGAATGGGACTGTGAAAATACCTATAAGACTATCATCTGCCTCACACCAGGTAAAATAATGGAAGAAGTAGCATGGGATTAACTTTTAAAAAATTGAAAAATAAAAATTCAAATCCATTATCTTTTCCCCTCTCGCACCTTATTTTTTCATTCCTCACAGTTTTGATCCACAGGCTTTTTCCCATGCCAGGTTAAGGGAGCCACAGATGAGATGTTAGGGAGCAGAGGAGCACGCCAGTTTCTTACAAGTGGTGAGGTTTGGTGGATATTGAGGTGCAAAGGGAGATGGTCAGTCTTCAAAGAGAAGAGAATAAACAAGGGAACAGGTGACCTGGATACAATTTAGGAGTGCAAGTATGGGATCATACATTTAAAAGAGGGAGTCTTCACCTCATAAATAAAGCAGGGCAATACAAATCCAGAGAAGCATAAACTCTAGAAGCAGCAAACAGCTGCTGATCTGTGGAGTGGCACTGGTCCATTTTCTAAAGGGCTTCTCATGACTCAGTCAAGAAAATACGGGGGCAGCCACAATAAATGTTTCTAGCAAGCCATCTTCTCCACTTGTAAGGTGAACATGACTTCTCATATTGGATTATATTATATAGTGCATCTTTTTGTTTTGTGTTTGAAAAGTATACATAGAATATTTATTCTTTCCTTTAGTATCAAATGACTAGGCAAGAGCTCTTGATATTTTTGCTAAACCCAACAAATTATAATGAAAATCACATTCAAACTTGATTCCGTAGAGTTGAACGGTGCTATTAAGGCACAGGAGAAAATTAAAGAAAATTACTATCAGAGAACAACTCACCAGATCAATTGCGTTTTCTTGGTAGCTGCTCTAGATTTGCTAAGACAATGCTATTCGCATGAAAAACAACTTTTGGAAAAGGAAAAGACTGAGTTAAGGAAAAACTAACATAATTTTCAGAGTAGCAACATACAGCCCTATATGAAGAATAGTAACACTATGAACAATAGTAACATCTTTTCCATATTAACAATGAAAGGAAAACATGCATTTTAACAATACGTGGGCACTCTCATTGCTGCAAGTTAGCAATTAAAAACCATGTCATCACCTGGCTGCATTGAGGTTGCTTGTGCCTTTCTTAACTTTTGCATCCATTCAACCTTCTTAAAAATAATATAAATAGTAATACATAATATATTGGCTTTACCTATCAAGGAAATAATCTATTCTTGGGTACCAATATAATGTGAATATATAGTCGGTGTAAAATTTACTGTGGGGGAACACACTTTTGCTCTCGAAATCCTTCTGTATTCAGAAATATCTAAACTTCACAGTGACTCAAGGGGCAGAGATACCTACTGAAGGGAAAGAGAGGGAGCCAGGAGTCATGGTGCCTGCTCCTTTTTACTGAATAACACAGCACAGTGCTTATCCAGTCTTCTTCAATTTGCTTGGTTAGACATACCAATACACCTGGAAAAACCTTTCAGATAGCTCTGTTGATATAAAGGGGCACTTAACATGGATTAATTGAATGATGCTTGGCTCATGCTTGTGGAAATGTGTGATTTTGTTGTAAATAAGAGTCAGGGAAAGAGTTAGCTTATACATAGTTCCTGTTGTTTCTGCATAGTGGTGAGTAGCATCTCTATAATGTCATGGAAAAAGCACTATGCCAGAATGCTGTGAGCCCTCCAGGTTGCCGCAATATCCACTGACTGGAGGTGGTGTGGGCAGATGGCCTGCCCACCAGCTCACAATGACCCACCTTTCACACCCAGATCAAATATGAAGATACCATATGGCTACGTTTGTCACACAGCTGCTGTTTGTACATTCACAAAGGAGGCCATGGAGAGCTGAATCAGAAACATCCTCTACACAAAGATAGCTGCTGTGCAGCGATTATGACAGAAGTTTATCTATGTGATTTTGATATCATCATCAGCCTTAACCTACCATACCTGACTGTAATCAGAGATCCCATGGTGAATGCTGCCCAAGTACTGCTCTACAAATAAAGTTAGAAATAAAAGCTTAATTCTCATTATCTTGTTAAAACATTATCTTTCATTACCTTTCTTAAAGAGAATTTCTAAATTTCTGGTTCCCTTAGATAATACACAAAAAAGTGACTATATTTTCTGGCTAGAGACCTAATTTACAGATAAATGATAATCAAGGGAGTTAAGACTCAATCAACAAGAATGACTTGGCAGAAATGAACATGTAATTTTATCAACTGCATAGGCACATAGCCTCTTCTAGTCACTCATGTGAATCAGATGTTGCCACAGATTATATTTTCATTCATTACCGTTGCACCTTCTTTCTCCCTTGAATCCCTTTGTGTGGTTCCTAAGCAACAGTACCCATGCTCCTATTCAGAGAGGCTCTATTCATGATCCCAAAACAGGATTCCTCAAGGTAGATTGGAAATGGTCTTGGGAATTTCAAATGCCTGCCACAGGATCTTGTCAGGTACTAAGCATTTCACATGGAAAGCATAAATTAGGGACACAAACACAGGGAGATAAACTAAACCTAGAGGCCTTGCCCAATCTATGCAAAGGATGTAATTGCATCAGTGATTTAGCTATCTGCTGTAGCACAGTTTTGCAGACCAAAAGAGACAACTTATTTATTTATCATGTACTTACTAGCCACCCAGTTAGTGGCTAGTAACCCAATTATAGCCACCCAGTAAGTGGCTGTTCAATTACTGAACAGTTATCAATGTTAGCGATATAGAAAGATAGTTATTCCTAGTAACTCTTCAGGAGCCAGGATTATTAAGATCTTTACTCCAATGTTGTAAATGACTGCATGATGGACTTTAAATAGTTTTTAACTTTGATTCTCCACACCTTACCGTACTATATAGAATCAAAGTACATTGTTTTCTTACCTCACAAAGTTTGTTTTAATGAGTGTATGTGAAGTTCTTTCCAAAGTTGTAAACAAAAGGCAAGGCACACATGAAGGTATTACAATTGGGAAAAGTCAGCAATATAACCCTTGAACTTTTTGATTCCTTTTTCTTAATGCACACATTTCTGATTAGGCAGGGAAAGGTCAAGCTCATTCAAGCTCATCTCCTTTTTTTTTTAAAATATATATAATAGCAATGAATTGATTTTTACTTTGGAATTTTTTTCCTTCTATCTCCAAAAGTAAGGTACTATTGAACAAGAGAGTAGAAGACATAATCCAACCTTCAGGGCCTTTTCTTTTCAAAAATCCTTTTTAAATGCTACTTTAAATTTTAAAAACAATGTTAGTACTTGTGAAGTAACTGACCCCTGAATGTAGATTTGCCTAGAACCAGAAGATTTCCTCTTGAGCAGAGGAAGAAATCTTCTGTTTCCAAGGCTACCTTTCTAAGTCATGTTTGATATCTTCAGAAATGCCTATTGCCAAAAAGGCAATAATATAATTTGCCTAATTATACTTCGCTACATCACTGCACACCCTCAATAACTTCCTCTGAAGTTAATGGCACTTCCTAAGGTTTTCACTGTTTCACTCTTTCCAGGACAAAAATTCTGAGATTTTAATAGAGTTCATCTAATAACTTAGAACAAAATTTCACCTTAAAAAAACAATGCTGGTTGGTAACATAATCTTGGACAAAGAAAAAATTACTTTAAATGGCAAAGAATACATTAAAAAAAAAAAGGAAGGAATGGACATTTTTCACAGTTTTCTCGATGGTACTTTCAGAAAGACAAATACTGCATTTCTCTTTTTCCCTCCACTGTGTGCAAAGAGAAAATGCATGTGGCATTGGACTTGTACAGGTTGAGGAATAGTAGTAAATGTAATTGAATCTAATAATGTGTGTTTTCATAGCCCTTTGGAACAACAAAGCAATAAGAAGGAAGTGTTTATTCTCTTTCTTTTACGAAAAGATATTTGAAGTCTTACTGCCACAGTGGTTTGCAGACTGGTGGTAGGAATATAATAACTGTAACACTGTCTACACTGTTTTTCTATACTATTAGTTTGAATAGAGATAGAAAAGCTTTTCAGGCCCTGAAGTCTCAAACTTGATTTTCCTCCTTTTTTTCCATGGTCTTCAATTTTTGCATTGAATGGTCTTTTTCATTTCAGTTTTTCAAGAACAAAGTTTCTGGAAAAAAAAGCATTCATCACCCTTGCTGATTTTTCTGTCCACTATGGGTTTTATGCTTTTGACCTTTATCTAGTTTCTTATTCTTGTTGCCCTCTGATCCAAATATTTTCTTATTAGTTAATTTAGTCAAGTGTTCCTGTGAATATAGGATCCAAAGCCGGACAGTTTTCCCTAGCTAGACAGCTCTGATTATGTCCTTTTGCTTCTGATCTTCTATCACTGCAGTCAGAAACAGTTTTGTTGTTGTTTATTATGAAACAAGTTTCAGACATTTATTCTGATTTCAGCATCATCTGTCTCTTGCTCTGTAATACCATATGTGGGTAGGGAAACTTCCACTTTAAACAGTCACCTCTAATTAGCTCCAAAACCTATCTTGTTGACTAACATTCATTTTGATAATGGCTTTCTATATGCCCTTGGTCTTCTGCATCTCCAAAATGTCCAAATCTGTTTAATAATGCATCATCTACAGTTGAGGTGTTTGACTACCATGCTGGAGGTTGAAAAAATTAACCCTAACATGTAGTCTTCTTTTCGTATTTCATGTTTCCACAGTATTGTTCAAATTATTCACTATCTAAGGAACAATGTCAATCAGCCAGAGTGGAATATCAAAGGAAGGCAGTAAGATTGCTTGGGCAAACCTACCTGTTTCTGAAATCTTTACATGGCTTTACCTTATGCTATATAGATATTTCCTACATATCCAAATGCAGCAATAATGTAATTCCTTGCTATTTTGATTTGTTTTGTCTTTGTTTGTTTTTGACTTACACAATGCCTAAATTGTGAAAGTCATGACACCTTCAAAATTGAAGAAAACACAAAATAAGCATTTATTCAGATGCAGTCCCTCCCTTTGAACCTCAGGAACAAAACCCTGTAATGAGACTGCATTACCCATATTTTCTAGCCAGGTATCTTTATTGACATCTCAGGATGCATGATTTTCAAGTCTTCATAGGCTGCATAGAACCTGCTTTCAGGTGCTTAGGGGAACCCCCAACTTGGGAAATTAGCCAAAGCTACATACAAGCCACAATATCTGCTGTCTTCATTATATCATTTCCAGGAATATGTGTTTTTTCCATTTTTAGAAGTATCCTGAATCTCCTGTAGTCTATCTTGACACTTGCAATCTTCCCTCGGTTTTGATTCCCTTTTCTCTCTTTCATTTATCATTCAGGTTCAGCTCCTCCAACCAGACTTCTTCATATTGTTCAATGTCAAAATTTGTGCTTTGTGCCAGATGCTGTAGATTACTTGTTTCTTCAGAATTTCTGGAGCACTGTTTGTGGAACTAGAAAAGTTGAGATATGTAAAAGTGATTATGTTTAACTGAGGCATCCAGGATTCAAAATAAAATGGACATAATATATGGAAATATGTGGTAGAAGTGACAAAGAAGTAAGAAAAGAGATTTTAGACCCTTTAATCTCTTCCTGTTTTAAAGTGAAGACAGTTCTTACTGGTTGACTGTATGATAATGGAAGAAGTGTGTAGGAAACATTCAAATGTCTTATTTTACTGATTTTCAATGGTAATGAGAAAATCATCTTTTCTATGATTTTCTTCAGACTGCAGCTGCTAATACTATTATGAAATATGTTTTGACAATTTGCATTTTATGTAATGCACTGTGATACTTTATGTCTTATGCTTCTTTTGTGAATGCATAGCCTTATTTACTTGATTAGAAAGGTTGCCTCTGTGATTAAAAAAGATTTGCCAGTGTTTATGTCTGAAAAAAGTTTGACAGCCCTGGTATTATCTGTTTGTTATATATATTGTTATTTCTATATTCTAGAAAATGGCACAATAGATTTTAGAATTACATAGACTTAAAACAGAAAAAGAGATGACAATAAGAAATCCTGGTATTGGATCTCTTTGAGTATCCAGATGACCTAAATCACCCTGCCTTCTTTAGGTATCTATCGTAAGTATAACCAGGCACTATCAATAATAGATCAGCTAGGTGACATCCTGTTCCAGCTCAGCAGCCCTGAAGATGTCAAACATTAGTGTTTTCCTATAAAGATGCAATCTTAGGCAGGGTCACCAGGCTATAGTGTACTGGGCACAGCACCCCACAACTGAGATATAAAACAGAGATAGAAATGAAATGTTGCTTATTGAAGTCAATCCTAGCACTTATACCTCTTGTTCAGTTCACCAACTTCTTGGATAAATTTTGTTTTGTAATTCCCAGCATTTGTTTACCTGTAAAAATATCCACGGTACAATTATATTCCATTCTTCTTCCCAGTGTCCACTGGCTGCTGTGAAACTATGACAGAAGACATATTTTACAGAAATAAGAACTGCATTCCCCAGGAATTGTTTTTCTCTAAATGCAAAGAGGAAAACGAAATCCTATCTTATGATGGTATTGTACTACTAATGCACATAATTCATAATTCTGCTTAAGTTTTTTCATCTGAGGCACACGAAAGGTGGATTCAAAGTGGATCTAACGAGGAGATTATGCTGTTTATACCCTGTATGGAGGGAGACAAATGGGGCAGACAAACAGGATGGTGAGTTATAAAAAAGACCATTCTGGAAAAAAAAGTGTCTTCAAAAGTGTTGTCTAAGAACCATATCTCCTCAGTAGAGTAAAAAATAATCCTTAAATTAAAGCAAATACATTCTTCCAAGTGAGAGAAAAAGTATATCATATGAAAATCTGCTCACTATTACAAAGTTTGAAGCTAAAGAATTTCAACTGGTCGATCACCGCTTTGGTCCAACACTGCCTACACATGAGAAGAGCCATTGGACTTTGAACAGCCTGGGTAATCTCAGATTGCATTTTTAATGGATCAGTACAAAAACTGTCCTATCTCCTAGGAAGCACATAGAGTTTATCCTGTCAGGCATGCAATCCCTTTCTCGACAATTTGGAGAAGAGAAGCGATATGACTTATATAGGCTTAGTATTTTCCTTTGCAGGTGATTTATTTGACTGCTATCCCACTTCTCCTAGAATATTGTATTTTCTATCTATTGTTTTGTTGCTGGAAGCAAGTCACTGCCCACGCACAAATTAAGCAAACCCCACATTTACTTTATCTTATTTAGTGAAATATTTTTATACGGTAAACATATATGCAGTACAGCAAAAGATTCCTGAAAGATATATATTTATCGTTGACATAAAGATTGCCTTGGATTTGTTTAGGCAGGCTTAGCAAAGCCAAGTTTAAAGCAAATGACAGAGGTTTTTTGTTTTCGAACAAAACAAAACAAACCCACAGTGATCTCAAGTTATAGGAGTGTTACAGAAACACCTTGATTTTTTTCTCGTTTTCCTTGGATTTCCAACAGTGCAGCTTTAGTGACCTCAGCAGACTTGTGCTACTTGTCAGAGGGAAAAGACTTGAAACCAATTTGTGTAATATATACAAATAATACTAACAATGATAGTTTGTTAATACAAACATTTACATTTTTTTCTTGAAAAAAGAAGAAAAATGTCTCATAGGCGGGGTAGAGGAAGTCATAGAAAAACTCTTAGGTTCTTAGATTTTTCCTTTGGGAAGAAAAGTCAGTACAGAAGCTTTGATTGACTTTTTTTTTTTTTTTTTTTTTTTTTTTTTTAGTATGAAATCGATCTCTCCTTTGGAATCTGACCACAGTCATTTGTTTTAAAGTTCTCATTACTATATTTAGACGTTTAGACGCAGCAAATATTGTTGGCAGATCTTCGAACACATTGAGAAAGAAAAGGATTGCACACTACTAAAGAAATATGCCTTTGCTATCTCGATATATCTTACTATGTTTAAAATTGATGATCATCTGCTTAGTACATTAATTCTTAGATAGCTTGTACAGTCTGGAAAGATTTTTTAAAGGTATAACAGGCACTTAAATTACTGATAGAAAATCAATGAGGTTTAAGAGCAGACAGAACCCAACAAAGAGCTGGTAACATGTGCTGAGGGAGACAAGGGTCAGATCACCACAATTCCCAGAACAAATTACTTTGCTTGGCCCTGAATGAAACATTTCACTTTTATTTAGCGCATTTTAGAAACTGAGGAACCTGTTTATAATTAGATCTTTGCTAAAGCATTGCCAATGTCCACCAATGAGGGGAAATGTGCTCCTTAGAGCTTGAACCACATAATCACAGCAGAGTCAAATTGCCACTAAAGCCAGATCTAAGAAGACAAAACAGACAGAACAAGAAAAAGAAGACAAAAGAAGACAGAAGAAGATAAAGTGTTTGGAATTTAGGATGCATATTTTGCCTTTACACTGGCAGTTACAAAAGCTAATCTCAGTCTGGTTGTTTGCTTGTATTTCCTGCACACAGGTGGTTAGCAAGGTGTTCCTAAAAGTTCAACCTTATCTTTACTGCGTGCTGTGGAGACTGCTAGGAGAAATTCTGTGATTGGTGCTATATAGGACTCAGGGCTATATAATCACAATGGTCGCTTCTGGTCTAAAATCTATGGATTTTTGAATAAAATAATTTAGGCAAATATGAGTTAAGGGAAAACCCGCCTCTCTGTCTTAGCTTAATAACTGAGCTATTGTCTGAGCTATTTGAAGGAAAGAGAGTAAGTGGAATGCAATGACTGAAAGAAATCATTGATATAATTTTTATAAGATCAGTATAGAAAATAACTTGTACTGTCAGTTCTGTCACTAACTGAAGGGTTCAGTAGGAATAGATGTATGTACTGGTGCATTCAGTATTTTATATGGGAGAAGTAGACAGAAAAAAATCATTAAAAATATAATTCAAACCTCATTAAAATGTGAAAAAGAAGTGCTTAACACTGAACATTTTCTCTTGAACATTCCACAGTGCAAAAGATCAAATTCTATATTGTGCATGTTATTTCAAGTAGGCGATATGGCAGTTGCCATGGTAACAAGCCTTTTTTTAAGACCTAAAATAAAGGATGTTGCTGACATGACCCTTCTTAACAATAACTCACATGACCATGGCATCCTAGAAGACATGAAATCTAGGGGGGGAAAAGGCATGGAAAAGAAATGAATCTTAGAACTGTATCTAATATTCTAAAGAAATTTCTTCTCTCTTCTCTACTGATGAAAATACATGCCTCTGCTACAAATATCTTTCAAAGTTGTAGGCTGACATGTATATCTGCAGTTAGTTTTTACTGATACAAAATACAAAACACAATGATATTTCCATTTAAATATATATAGTAATTCAGTTAACGAGCCATCCTATTTTCATGGTGCTTTGCGGCCTCTGCCCACAAGCAGCTCAGCCTGCACCTGCAGGAAAGAAATCCCTCCTCCTTGGCCTGCTCTCCTCCTCAGTGCTGCCTCCTTTGGTAGCACACACCATTGGTGTCCACTGCTGGTGTCTGAGAAAATTTATTTCCTATAATTTCTTCCACAGCTGCACATTTACCTGGAAGCTTGTTCTGCTATTGCTCACAAAGGATTTGTAGTCAGTTAATCAGTAACTAATAGATGTTGCAATAAAATTATTGACATAAAAAGTATGTTACAAAATGCAAGGAAAAGTACTGCCAAAGATATTAAGCTCATATGACTAAAGAGAACCTATGGCAGCTAACAGAGTTTATAATAGGTGTTCTTAATAAAGCCCAGTAATATGTTATTAAAGCTTTATTAGCCTTTCAAAGATGCACAGTAATGGATCTACTGAGAGACTTGGGTGGATGACTTGTCCTAAATTAATTCCTTCTGGGTTTATGACAGCTCTAAAGAAGCTCGGAAGAAGCTCTGCAGCCCCATTCCTGTAGTGGCAGCAGACACCTGTAATCTGTGACCCAGATACCTTTCCTAGACAAAGAACAAGTTGAGATCAAGACTTCTTTTGAGTAATCGCTAATATTCAATTAGCTTCATGGATAATTACACTTTTTTTCTAAAATCCTTTTATTCAGACTCATTTTGATTATGATAATTTCTTCACATTGTTATAACGCATTTCAGACCATCTTTAACCAATGATAAAAAGGGAATTTATATATACACACACACTTAAACACATGCACACAGACATATATATGTTCACACATATGCCTGGTAAGATTAACTTCTTATTCATTCTTTTTCTTCCTATATTAAATTTGTCAAATAGATCTTCTCCAGTATCCCTTATATAAATAAATATATATATATATTCTCTATCATTGCGACTGGGGAGGAAAAAAGAGGACCACATTAATTTTATTGCTTTGTACCTTTGTCTTTTTTTTAATTCCAGAACCAATTAATCGTTGTTTTCAATTTCCTGAATATTAAGTAACAGATACCCCTTTGAAAAAATAGGCACCACATGTTTAATTGCATTGCTAAAACTCATTGGGCTGAAAGTAAAATAAATAAAATAGAAGAAGCAGCAGTTTAAAGTTCATGTACAACTACTGATAAGGAAGTCACCAAAAGTTAGATCCAATTAAAAATGCTATCACAGTTTTATCTTCACACCATTAGTAAGCAAATATAAAACTCAAACTCAAAAAGATATGTACAACTAAAAGACTTCTTTCATCAATGAGCTCAGTAGGAGTTTTGAAGTGTACTCAGTTGAGTGTTCAGCTCAGCTGTAAAACCTTTCTAAACCTTTGCCTTTGCCTTCTCCAAAAGCTGGGAAGTGTACAGGACTGTTTATATTTTATTTCTGTTTACAAAGTTAGTGCAGAATTTCACTTAAAGACAAAACTGAAATTTTTGCCTATGCATCTAATTGGCACATTTGTTATAAGTCTGTCCATTTGGGACTGAAACTAGAAACTAAGCCAGAAATATCCAGAGTTCTCAGAGGAAAATGTCCATAAGTCATGTTTCCAAGCAGCAATTACAGACTATTTCCAGCCTATCTAGATTTTATTTTTTTAATGAACCTTTACTGTAAATCCTCCTTTTCATGTGCCGTAGCTAAAGATAAGTTCTCCTTTAGACTTGCTCTTTCTTTTTAAAGCAATAAACTTTTTTTTTTTTTTTTTTTGGTGAGAAGTGTTCAAGGGTGTGAAACTGTCAGTTGCCCCAAGGAAACGCAGTGGACTATTTGTGGGGTGAACAAATAGCCAATTTTACTGTCGAAAGATTTTCTCTTTTATCCCGTTACAGTCGACCGGATCACGCCCCTGACCAATCGTAAATTAACACACTCTCCTTTCATCCTTATCTTGTCACTTGTTGCCAGGTTGCATCCAATCATTGGGCTACTGCATGACCCTGAAGCTGATTGGATAGTTCTGATGTAATCCTTAAAAACTATGTTTCACTTTCTTGACCCAGTTCAGTCTAGCTGCATCAGAAGTTACTGCACACACTTACGCTGCATGAGCAGTTCACTGCATACAATTACAATTGTCTGTTAAGGGCCCCGACATCTCCCTCTTTTTTGTTTATTAAAACCTGTTGCATTTTAAATGATTCGTGCTGGATGATTATGCTGTGTACAAGGTCTGATACGTGGCCTTACCTCTTAGCCATCTCTGTAGATTATCGCTATGTTGTCTAATGTGGTCTAATGAAAAGGACAATGCCCGTTCTTCCCCTTTTGCTTCTTCCATTCCCATTTGCTCAGGTGCTGTAGCAACCCAGATTTGCTTAGTAACTCGGTTAAGCATATTGTGCAAGCATTGTAATGCACAGGGTACAATGAGTACAATTACTACAAACACAATCAAAATAATTATTCCAACCTTAGTGAGTTTGAGAAGCCATCCCGAAATCCCTAAACCACGTAACCAGTCTCCTAAGGGAGAGTCAGACACAGTGAACTTGCTCATACTAGCCTGCAACTCCATTAGTTTTGCATGAATAGATTTTGAATGGTCTGATAGGTTCATGCAACACATTCCCTCGAACTCTTTGCATCCGAACTCTTTCTCCGAAGGAGAAAACCAATTGCCACACGGTTTTGCAGTGTAGCATGCCTTATGCTATCCACATCAGTGGCCAGATCGTGCAAGATCTCGGAGATTCGATTCATCTGTTTCCCTACTCAGCAGGCTAGTTTGTTCAGGGACCTCAGTGCTCGTGCACTTGCAATGTTAGGTGAGAAAAGAGATACCAAAACAACAGCAGCCCTACTCCATAAAACCACATCATCATCACAGTCTCCTGATAGTATGGTAGTGGATCGTTTCTCCCTTAAAGAGGTCTTCTGCCTTTCTTTTAGATATGCGAAATGTTTTTTCTGGGGCATCAAAAAGCTCAATTTGCCAAAATAACATGGTCCACCAAAGGGTAATGCAGGAACTCTGGGCCAGGCCCTGTTGCCACATATCAAGAAATATCCAGGAGGCAGAGCCTTGGCCCTGGTTTCATTATAGGGAATGGGAAGTATGTAACCATTACAATACGATACATCCTGATACCACAGTCTTTGTGGTGTGACAGGGGTTTCCATTCCAGCTCCACTGAGGGTACTAAAATGCCAACACCCTTTTGAGAAGTCTGATCCCAAAAGGCTCAGCTCCTGAGGTGATAAAACGTTTACCTTTAGGTGTTTCACCAAAAAAAACATGGCTGTAGACTCAAATGTCCATTGCAAACTCAAGGCAGTAGAGTTTATGAGTGTTTTGTTCAAAGGTTTTAAAGTAATCCAGCCACGGAAATCATCCAGATCGAAGTAAGGAATCTCGATAAGATAGGTCTTAAATGGGTTACCAACCTGTTTGAGTGATAAACAAAAATCAGTGATGTTAGAGCGATGTGCCCAGGATACCCACATGTTTGGGGAGTTTTGAGAGAGAGACGTATCTAGATCCACTGTCATTCCAGTCTTGGGAACAAATATTATCAATATGAGATACACAAATTTTGCATGGTTTCTCTTAGGCAGCTTGAAGATTCTTGCAGTCAATATGTGTCCATTACTCCTGGTTCCCCTTCCTGGGACCCAGGCGCTGGTTCCGAAAGCACAGGCTGCAAGGATGCAAACTGCAAAGCTGGTTTTATCCATTGTGCTGGGATCCACTTGCTTCCTTCACCTGTGGAAACACAAGCATACCCTCGTCCCCAGGTTATTAAGGGTATAGGTTTTCCCCATTGGCGTGACTCAGGGTCTCAAAATTCAACCAAAGCTTTATTTAACTTTTCCCGAGTGGTAATGCCGAAGTGTCTTTGCACTGGGAGTATGTTGTCTGTTTCTTGATTTAAAAGGTTGGGTACATAGAGGGCCTTTCCTAACCATTCCTGAGGGGAGTATCCCTTGCTCCCTATTTTTGTTTTTTAGCATATTTTTCAGGGTGCCATGGACACACAACAATGGCTAGGTCCATTATCTGTTTTAACCTGGGCAGGTTCCCCTAGCATGGTAGTTTCAATCATTCCACGTAGTAATGCAATTACGCAAGGAATACAACCTATAATGCAAATGAATATTATAAACAAGAATGACAGTTCTAGTCACAGCTTTTGTAACCAAGGCCATTCCCATTTGCACTGTGCAAATGTAGCTCAGTTGTCATCAATCTGTTGTTCAGCTTTGACAGTTCCAGAAATGGCCACCTCCAAGTCCTTCCTGTCTTGAAGCCACTTTGGCAGAGCCTTGCTGCCATAGGAATTCCTACTTCTGTTTTGTGATGGATTCATTCTCGTGGTGCTCGGTGACCTTGGCATGGCATTTTGACTCACACATTCTCCTTCAGTTGTAAACTAAATAGGCTGGTGCCTAGCAGGATAGCGAGACCGATCATTCTCCCCATGGACGAGAGGTGGTTGACAGGCCCCGACATGAAACTTATTAAATTTTATTTAAGTGTTCCAAGCTCTTAGAAATAAAGAAAAAGATCTTTATAAAAATTATGAATGCTTTCAGAGATATTTGCTATTTTCCCTGCCTTCAATTTAAAAAAGAAAAACTATTCTTTCCTGCTTTAGATAAAAATTGACTGAGGAAAAAAAAAGTTTTAATTAATCTAAAGCATGTGAGACATAATATTTTGTTCTCCAGTACCATCTTGCTCTTGAATATCATCTTGCTTACAGTCACTGAGGTCAATTGATTTATACAGCAAACAATGTGTAAGAAAAAGTAAGTTCTTAGTTTTAAATACAGATGTGTCTAGTCCTAATCACAATCTCTTGGCTAATCCTTGAAGAAATCCTACATGCTCAGCAGAGCAGGTTGCTATTGTTTTAAATACTTTGATGAAAATACAAAGTCACTTTGATATTAAGATATTAATGGAATATTTCAGAATTAAAATTAATTTTGGTCGAAGGAATGGCAAACAGACAGAAAACATAACAGAGTTTATCGGTACTGTTCTGCTTCAAGGGAAAAGCCATTTAAGGAGAAATGCATACTTTTTTATATTGATTAACTTTGTATCACAGAAAGCCGATGTCAAAAACTGAAGTTGTTCATTCTGGTTAAGATCTAACAGAGGGCTGTAAACAGAGTTTTTGATGAAAAAAAAGAATATTAAAATCAAAATTAGTTGTAGTCAAACAAAACATTTACTTTGATCCTATACTATTGTCATATTTGATCTTCACATTCTATAAAAGATCTTCTGAATTTATAAAAAATCTAAACATAATTATTTTTCCTTTTTGAGAAGGAAACAAAGAGAAAATGGCAATCTACAAAAAAGCGTATCAGGAGGAATCATTGAAATGCTTAAAAGGTAGAGGAGAGAGCAAGAAGTTACCAGGATTCTCCTCCTGATAGGGCATAAGACCATAACTCCTATGGAGTCAAATCTGTGTCCTGTCACCCATGCCAGTTGAATGCCAATGAAAGGATATAAGAAAGATGTAAATTTAGAGTGATATTTCCCCAGAATGATCTTCTAAATTCCAGTTCTTTGTGGCTGATCCCAAGGTGGATATTGAAATACAATAGCCTTAACAGGCTTTTCTTTTTTTGAATCTCTCTGCTCACTTCTTGAGGCTATACTTTTTATATAGCAGAGAGACTTGAGCTCAACTATGATCTGCGTCAAAATCTATGTCTTTCTGTTTGTTTTGAACTCATTACTTGTTAATTAAATATGATTTTCTCTAGTTCTTCTTATCCTGAGAGATACAGTGACTTTTTCTTTCATTATTCCCCCCCTCACACTGTAGATTTTATAAACACATATATTTCTTCTTACTTGCCTCTTTTCCAGACTGTAGAAGCCCTATTCTAGTTACCCTTGACAGAAGCACCATTCTATACCTATACCACTTGCACTTGGGATTAATGATGCTCTTGTTTTCTCATTGCTCCTTTCTTAGTGTCCAATACTGCATCTTATTTTTTGGGAGACTGCTAAGCAAACCAAACATTAGGAATACTCAGGAAACGATTGTGGTGAGGAGGGGAGAGGATGCTATAGCCCAGTGGAAATATTTTGAGCAAGTGAAGGTGAATAAAATAAAATGGATTTCAAGAAGATCATTCTCCAGATATATTCAGAATTTCCAAGGAGACAACAGAGTGTTGCCTATCTCCTGCTTTATTTAAGTTCCTCATTGCACTATACGTGCAAGGATGACCAACACCTACTCATGTTTATGTTGGATTCTGGCCCGCCAGGTGCTGAACTATGACGTTATTTGGTAGGGTCTGTGTCAGCTTAAAATAAATGAAAAGATAGCAGTTGTCCAGATGTAAACTGTTTTTGTAGTGTTCACCAAAAATATGTGGTGGCAGAAATAGGACAACATTTCCCTTTGCTTCCTGAGACTGGTTTTGTCTCATCTTTCTAACTCAGCTGCATTGGGAAGAGTACTTAGTTCTTGTAATTTATGCCTCCCATAAAGAAAACTAATGAAGAAGAAGACTGAAATTTGACATGACTGGTAAAAAGTCAATACAGTTTTGAAAAGGTCCATTTTTCTAGAAACTGCATTTGATTACATCTGTTAAAAACTCTAAAGCAATGTTACTAATTCAGAGTTTTGTCCTCTGCATGCAGAGGAAATCTTATGGAAAAAAAGTCATTGCAATTACTCAATTTTCACTTTATATATTCTCCGTTGAAATTTTAAACTTGCATGTTCTGTCTTAGTAGGCCTGGAAATCATTGCTCTTCTTCCGACTCTCTTCAAACTGCATGAAATTCCAGATTTTTCTGAGTTCAGGTCTTAGGAGAAATTAAATCTACCAACAGTTTAATGAAAAGTACACATGTACAAGAAGAGGAAAAGGAAAAAATGTTTGGAAATAAATACTACTCTTTTTTTTTCTCTAAAGAGATTGTATTGTTCATATTCAACAAAGAGTAAATTTGGAGATTATTAAATAAGTACTTTTGAAATGACTTTTTTTTGTTGTTAATTAAAAAAAAACACTTAAACTTCCCTATTCTAAAGAAAGTCTTACTGTTCTGTTCATCCTCTGACAATAGCAAACTAAAAAAGGAAAATAATCACTTACAAGCAATATTTGGTGATGATACAAGCAAGGGATGAGGAGAGGGAAAAGGATGGGTGGAAAAAATACATGAGGAATGAAAACAGAATTGCAGGTGCAGGAGGGTGATGAGCTCGCGTGTGCAGGGGACTGGACTAGATGATCTCTGAAAGTCCCTTTCAAATGTAAGGATTCTGTGATTCCATGATTCCTTAGGAAATTCCTTAAGGATTCTGTTGGATTTCCTAAGGGATTCCTTAGGGATTCTATGATTCTATGATGAGCAGAAAGATGTTTTCAAAGAATAAATTCCCTATTAGCTTGCAAGGAAATGAAACAATATGATTTAAAATTAGCAAGATGGGTTGCTGAGATACAGAAGCAGAAAGTAGGGACTTCAGGAACTTTCGCAAGAAGTGCAAATTATCTTTTGAAGATGTGAGTGTCCTGCAGTCTTCCCAGTCTGTTAGTGAGCAGGGCTCTCTGGATGAAGAAAGAGCTGCAAATAAATTCATGTGCAGCCGTTTTTTTCTCTCTGTTGGATATCAAGTGACAATACTCTAAAAAGCACAGGCAGTCATGACCTTGCTGGTACCTTCTCATGTCTAGATCCCAGCTGAGTATTTAGCAGACCTTCAAAAACATGAGCCCTCCCATTCAGTGTACCAGCTGAGTCCCATGAAGCAGAAAAGTAAGCTCAGGGTGTTCCCCATTTTAAATTCGAATTGTTATCCATCAGTGCTTTAGTGCTATAATTTTTACAGGAGTGAAAAGCCACAGTGGCTTGAAAGAGCTTTTATATGTTTACAATAGCTCCTGGAATGTATTTGCGATTTTTATTCATGCTTTGCTTGTTCTTTTTTTTTTTTTTTTTTTTTTTTTTTCCCCTTTTCTTGACAGAGCTTTCTCTAACAGAGTGAAAGAATAAGAAAGCTTTCTGAGACTACAAAAATGTGCACGGCAGAATGCAACATAATATGAAAAAAATATGCAGAGGTCACAGCAAGTCCCAATGATGATATTTACTTTTTAATAGTTTTTTTTTAAAATTAATCATTATTCAAAGAAGTTAGAAGCAATTTCTCTAATAATGAAGAAAATCCATCCCCAGCTGAAAGAGTTCTTTTTTTCCTTTAAAAAGAAAGGAAGCTTTCTTGCAAAAAGGAAGGAAATCAAGATTTTTTCCTTCCAGAGGCATGTCATTCTCACTAAAAATGAAGTAATCGGTGCATGCATTTTGAGATAGCTAATGATGCTGAGGACGGATGCTGTGTCCAAGGATTTGGTTGCTGCATATGCAAGGTTTATTGCCTTTCTTGAGTGACCTTCAGGGTTTGAGAACACAAACAGTCCAGAAAGATGGATCTTTATTATCGATTTGCCTTCTGTTGAAGATGATGCCCATGAATGGCAGTTCTTTCTGCCTTGGGAATCTGTCCTGCTCTCAGTGCTTTTCTGATAGATGTTTAATCCATCATGTTTATGACAATGTCTGGGTTTCTCACTCTTTTTCCCCAAATGAGATGGTGGGGGAGAACATTTTTCCTGTCATGGTTGATTTCCCTCATGGGAATGTATTCATATTCCTCTTTCAAACAGCACATGAGACCAGGAGGCTCTGAGGAACTACACCATTTAGGTGGCAAGGAAATCTGAAATTCTAACATGGTAGAATAATTTAGTTCCATTGCCTAGGGAAGCCTAAAAAGATCCTGGCAGGCATAAAGTCTTTGATTCCAGATGGGAATGAAGAAAAAAGGAGGCAGAAAACTTGGTTTGCCTAAAGTCACAGTGGATATCAGGGAAGGGATAGACTTTGAATGGAAAGTCTCCTGTTTACTATCTCTCTCTTCTTCTTCCAGTAATCTATCTAGGTGTCCAGCTGGTCCCAGGCATTCTAAATGAAGCATCCAAATGGGAGGATATAATTACTGTGAAAAAACATAACTTTCTTTAAGGAAGAGGCCAGGAGACAGCTTTGTTGTCTCAGGAGTGCTCTTCAGTAGCATTAGGTACAAGGTTGTATTTCTCTCCCCAGCAGTCCTTCACTCTGCTCTCCTGCTCCATGGGTGTATCAAGTAGGCACCTCTCCAACAACAGTCTCATTCATTAGATGTCGCTGAGTCATCCTCTAAAAACCAACCTGAATGTCAGCGAACATGACAGCGATTTCTATGGAAAAGAACAAGTGGCTGTATAATACAGTAAAACCTTCACTGGGGCCCATTTTTCCTCCTGGATGTAGAGGATAGAAAGCAGCCAAATAAGATTTGCTAGCCCATTTAGATGGAAAAGCTAAACTACTGAGAGAATTGTATTATGCAAACCAGAACATAAAAATTCTAAAGCTTTGGGCAATTTTGTTACTTTCTATTTCAGATATCTACATGTCTCAGTCTTTTTAGCCTGAAAATTATTGATTTTCCACTTTTTATGATTTATCCTGCCTCTTTGTTACCTCTTTTGGACCTTTTTCCTTCTTTCTACTTTGTTTTTTATATTATATAATGTCATTCACACTGGAATTGTGAAGCTAATTGTACATATTGCTCTCCCCAAGCTCTGATTCTATGAATTCATTATTACTGAATGCAGCAGTTTGAACAAAAAATCAGCAAAAACATGTCAATTAAAATACCTTTTAAGCAAAATACATATTTGGAGCAACTGAAACAATTTGAGAATTCAGATCAAAATGCATTTACACAACTTTTTTATGTATAAGAAATTTGAGGGAAAAAAAAGAGAAAGAATGATGAATATAATCAGGTGTATTAAAAGCGTAAACCTATTTGGTTTTAAGAAGGTTTAATAGCTATATGATGAATTCACTTAAGATTTTAAAGGACCAGAATAATCCATAAGGTTCTTATTACTTTTAAGTTATATATTCCTATGATCTGTGGATTTTTTTTTGTATTTTTTTAATATGGTATTTCAAAGTATATCATCTTTTAAAACACACATACAAAAAAAAAAAAAAAATGAATGGAGAAAATTTGTTCAATTTATGGTCTTTTTTTCCACTTGGATTTTTGCTTTTGGTGAGAACATGAATTTCCATTTTAGATAGCTTTGAATTGACTTTTCATTTTGTCCAGATCCACAACTTTCAAGGCTTTTCTTTTAATAGCAGGAAGATGGCCTGGAGTTTAAAGGCCTGAGTCCCACAGCAGCTGTAACAGTATTGTAAAGGAATAGAAGCAGAGCATAAAATTCAGCTCTGACAATATGACTTCTACATACTAACAAAACACACCTTGCACGTTGTTTTTCTTGAATTTTTTTCTACTGAAATAATCCATCTGTATTAACATGTAGTACTGTACATGTTACAGTTTGTACAGACTTGTACAAATATATCTAAATAATTTGTTTTGTTTTTGTTTTGATGGGATGACATTTCTTATCAGAGCAATAGGGATAGCTATAATGGGACTTCATTTTGTGTGAGAAAGAGATGAGATTCTTCGTAAATCTGATTTTTGGTGAACAATTGAGCCTGATGTATATGGTAGAAGCTGGTAGAGGATAGAGAGAGAAAGTGAGAGGTGGCTTTTTTTTTTTTTTTTTTTTTTTTTTTTTAAAAGTGTAGACGTGTATTAGAGCATCATGGCATACCCAGAATATGACTTCCAGTAAATTCAGCCCAGCAAGCTTACAGAGCTCTCTTGCAGAGGTCCCTTAGAGAGGTCTAAGAGTAGACAAAATAATGCAGTGCATTTCAGAAACATACATGTTTGCAGATAGTACATTGCAATATTGAAGTATTTATCATATAGGTGCTACAGACACATGAATAGATTTTGGTCCATATTACATAAAGTATATATATAAATATATACCACAAGTGGTAAAAAACATCCCTACTATAAAGGTTCATCATCAGTTTGCAGCAGCTGGTGGACATCGGCGTATCTGAGTGTTTGTAAGTGTTTCTGTAGGAAGACTGGAAGACTTTAGCATTGAGAAATACACATATGTACACCTAAGTGAGTATTTGCATCTTTAGTTCATTTTCAGTATTCCTCTAAACTAAAATTATACAAGTAACAAGGAGGACCAAAGAACCTTCTTCAAGGTTCATATTTGCAAATAAATAAATAGATTGATTGTTCAATATTAAATGAAAATTGTTTTATTAGCAGAATAGGAATTCTGCAAAGAAAATTTTAAAGACTATTTCAGTAAATTTGATATATTCAAGGTGGTGGGAACTGAAGTACATTTTCTTTAGCATACTTAAAGCACTAGTAGGAGACATTTCCCAACCACTGTATGATTTTTGAGGTATATCAAGGCATGAAAAACAGCAGAAGTGAAATTGCAGCACATGGCTGTCTTTTGATAGCAATTTTTGATTCTTTTTATAGGATAATAGGAAAAGTCAGGAAATTTTGAAGCACTTGCTTATTAAATTTGACAATGAAAGGATCATTTGACAATGAAAATAGTCAGGTTAGAAAAATCTAGATAACACTAAGATTTTTTTAAGGTCAGTTAATCATTCATCAGGATAGATCATGTCAAACCAAACTAATTTCTTTGTTTTAACAGACAAACTAACTGGCCTAGTGGGTGATATGATGAATCTCCACTTTATTGAGAAGATTTGACATTTGTGTGAGATAACACTCTCCCAAGAAGAGTTAAGATTTACAGTGTAGATGAATCACCAACACGTGAATGCGTAATAGTTGCAACAGTACACAGAGAGTGTAGATGGCACTTCATTATTGATTTGGAAATTGTGTAAGTATTTTAAATTGAAAGCACTACACTAATTTAGCCCACAGTGGGAAATTAGGCGAGAGAGGATAAGAAAAGAGGAAAGGGTAAGAGTCATCATAAAAATCTGACAGCAATTTAAAGATTTTGACAAAGTGGAGTGTCTTTACTGTTCTCTGTCTGAGGACACTGGACAAGAAAAGGCTTTAATGCTAGGCAAAAGCCAAGCAGAAAACTTTCTGTCATGATGGAAACTCATAAAATCCATTGTTTAAGGAAAATTCGCAGCAGATTTCATCAGCTATTTACACATAAAATCTGCAGCAAATTTTTCATAAATAATGCATTTTTAGAAAAACTTTACACGGATATGGATAAAGATCACTATTGAGATACGTGATCAAAAGAGAACAAACTAAAGGATCATACCTAATTTTCCCAGCACCACACTTGTAGATTCACGCACTACAATTATTATAATTTTTAACAAAACACTCTATGATATGGCATAAGCACCATACTATCTGTTTTTGTTAACAAGTGTAAGTCTGATGTTGACAGACTTCATTTGATTTCTGAAGGAATCTCATGACTTGATACAAAAAAAAACTAATTCATGTTTAAAATATTTATTTTCTTCTTAACAATCAAAAGACTTAGAAAGCAGAACTTTCCAGCTAAGGAAAAATAAGAAATCTAGCATGATAGTTTTATTGGAAAGGTAGTTTCTGATGTTCTTGGTAACACATGGTAGAAATCACATAAGGAAGCCAAAGCATTCCCTAGGAGCTCTATGGCAGCTCTCAATGACAACTCTCTTTGTTTGGGCATAGTTTCTTAGAAGCTATTTTATGGCATTTATTTATGCCTAATTCCTAAGCACCCTGGCCTGCTTTAACTATCTTACAGAGCTAAACATCTCTAGTCTAGAAATCATTTTTAAAATAAACCCAATCTCCCTTTCCAGATTGAAAAATGAATTTCTGAGGTGCTAGACTGTGTCAATGTACTGTTAATTTTTAATTGGATTTTTTTTCCTTCTTATTCACATCTGGAATCCGTGGACTGTTTAAGATACTGGAGTGGAGTTATACACACATTGTATTTCTACACCTTTCCCCCAAAACTATCCTTCTCTTAAAAATCTTTAGGCTCAAAATTCTTCAAAAGATAAGAGTAACTCAAAAATACTGTTGATTACTAGTAAAAATTGGAGACTTTTCCAGAAATCAACAGAAACTAAAAACTATCCCAGTATTTAGAAATATCTACACTTAATGAGGGAAGTAATACAGGTCTAGCTAGCAAAGCAAGCATTTGACATCGAGTATTGCAAAACACTAAAACCTTGCAGGACATCTGGATCTGACAAAGTATTTTGGTTGTAATAAACAACCAAAATAAACAAATAGTGCAAATAGGTCTTTGGAAGGACATAAACATTGATGAGAGATGTAGTACTAGCATCTTTGGAAAAGAGATAATTTTGACATTATCAGTCTGAAATTATCAGCCTTGGAGCATGAGTTCATTTGTGAATGGAGATCACTCATTTTTCATTCCTGGCTTATTGACAATATGCATATCCTGAATTTACATTCCAAAGTACCTATTTCAGTGGGTCAGGATGGGTGATCTACAAATCCAGCAGTCTTTTCAGCTGACGTACTCTTTAAGTTTGATCCAAGAAATTCAGAAACAAATAAACAAAACATGTAGAGGGAACGGAGTTCAAGTTGGCTGAAAATATATTTTAGGTGCAAAAGCAGCTAACAAATGATATTAGGAGAGAAGAGTATTTTTGTGAATGTTAAAAAAATGTTTTGTGAATGTTAAAAAAATGTATCTATAAAGTAGAATAAAAAATACCAGGAAATCAAAGTAAGTCATCATTTAGAAGGAGAGAGAAAGGCAAGAGTTTTTCTATAAATACATAAAGAGTGATACATCCAAGTACTGAGTTTCTTTTTTTCAGGAGAGATTGTAACTAACAAACAGCAAGAAAGAGATGAGAATATTTATGGCTTTACTTGCTTTCCTTCTTCCTACATCTGTAAATATATTCCTACTCTGTGGTAACAATGTACTTATTACAATAAGTCAAGCACGGTGGTAAGGGAAAGATCAGAAAAGACATCTAAATTGAGAGTATAGAGAATTAGGTCTAAAATATGCTTCTCATCTTAGATATCAATTATGTGTGCATTACCTGAAAAAAAGCTTCTGATTAAGGATAAAGGCAGCCAGGGAAGCACTGTTCAGCACAATTTATTACAGCTAAGTGGAATCTCTTGGCAGAGTGCTACTGAAATGGAGCTGCTGCACCCTCCGATCATCCAGACTGGGAACTGGAATGAGTGTCACCATAAAACCATAATGCGCAGTGTGTGCATGGCAGCACCAGGAGAGAGCAGGGGAAGATGCAGACTTCATCATCATCATCCTTGTGTCACTTGCTGCAGACAGCAGCCACTGTGCCTAGGAAGCAGGCGAGCTTCATGGAGATGGTACACATGCAGGCACGGAGGGCAGAAAGTGAGCAGTTTCACATCTGCCTTGCCAGCTCCCATTGGCGTAAATGTGACACAATGATTTTGGGGTAGCACGTTCCTGTTCTTCCGAAAGTCGTACTATAGCAGAGTCCACTCAAGAGTCTTTCCAGAATGGCCCCTTCCAAGCCTGGCTGCCAATGCAATCAATGCTCCTCGCTGCTGGGAAACTGTGCCCTCTTCATGGGTGAAAATGCAGGTCCATCCAGCAAGGTAAGCACTGCAGACTGAATTTTATCTTTCTGTGACAAGAAGGCTGGGAAACATCTCCTAACAAAATCTAATGGGGAAATTTAGGCAAAGGATAATTCAGTACTAGTTAGAATAATTCAGGAAAGTGCAAAGAGAGGGAAAGAGAGACCTGTATATCAGTCACACAGCTGGACTAGGGAAGCATAAGTAAGGAGCTTTGTCAGAAAAACATGTTTCAGTGTCACACTGTCACTAAGCAGTTTTCAGCATGAAAGCAGAGCACAAGGGATTTTGCTCTCCTGCAGCAACTATAGATATTATCACACTGCTTGAGCACAGCATATACTGTTTCTGCTGTATGCAGCAGCAACATGGCCTATAAGAATTGATGCATATAATCCTAATGTAATGAAACAGTCACAGCAATTTTGTTTAAAAGCCAAAAACACTCGTCTTGTCTAAGCAGACTGATGTAACAAAGCATACATCGTGCTAGACTTTCTAAGATGGTCTTGATTTTTAAGATGATCCGTTGTTTAACTTTTCTGGATCACCATGGTCATTGCAAGCTTTTCTCTGAGTGGAGATTTAACATCTGAGGATCCCCTCTTTTTTCAGATAGTGAAAAAGGCTTTATTGACTGTAAAAACAGCCTTGCCCAACTGTGCTGTTGTTGATGAAGAGGTTGATACAAGAACTCCTATTCAACTAGTGTTGGCATATAGATAGACTTTCTCTCATGATAGAGTAGATCTGCATGAGTAGAGATAGTAGAGATCTTTACAATGGTTTTAGAATTAACAAAAAGGCATCAGATACAGGGAGAAAAACAAAGTCAGAACAGATTTTGCTGGATTTGAGAGATGATGGATTTTGTTCCCTAAATAAGCATAGAAATAATGAAAAACAATATTACTGAGCAACTGAAGAATGGCAAATTTACAGAATCACAGAAGCAAAGAATGGTTGAGATTGGAAGGAATACCTAGAGATAATCTAGTCCAAACAACCTGCTCAAGCAGGGACACCTAGAGCACATGGTACAGAGTTGCATCCAGGTAGACTTTGTAAGATCTCGAGAGAAGGAAACACCCCAAACTCTAGACAGTCTGTTTCAGTGCTCCATCACCCTCACTGTAAAGAAGTTCCTCCTCATATGCAGATGGAACTTCCTGTGTTTCAATTTGTACCCATTACCCCTTATCTTATTGACGGCCACCACTAGAAAGAGTTTGGTCCCATCCTCCTTGCATCCTCCCCACTCAGGTGTTTGTACATGTTGATAAGACTCCCTCTTAATCTTCTCTTCTCTGGGCTAAACAGGCCCATCTTTTTTACCCATTCCTCATAGGATAGATGCTGCACTCCCTTAATCATCTCCATCTCTCTACGTTGGGCCTTACCTAGAAGTTCCACATCCCTCTTGTACTGGGGAACCCAGAACTGTGCCCAATACACCAAGTGCAACCTCACCAGAGCTGAGTAGAGGGGCAGGATCCCGTCCCTTGACCTGCTGGCAACACTCCTCCTGAGGCAGGCCAGGATCCCATTGGTCTTCTTGGCCATAAGTGCCCATTGCTGCCTCATGGCTAGCTTATTGTCAACCATAACTTCCAAATCCCTCTGCATGGAGCTGCTTTGCAGCAAGTCAACTCCTAATCTGTATCGGTACTTGGGGTTATTCTTCTCCAGGTAAAATTGAGTAGCTGTTTTTGAGAATGTGGAGGATTTCAGACGACAACAACCCCATTAATCTAACCTTGGTGTTATGTGGGTGTAGATCAAATTGTAAAGCAAGGAATAAAGGAGTGGAAGGGAAAGAGGGAGTGGAATAAACAGCAGCAGACTAAATGAGGTTAATCTGATATCTTTCTGAGATATTTAAAAACTAGACTAAGCAGCCACAACTTGCCAAGTTTATGTGAACTTCAATAAAATATTTGAAGTAGACCTCACTGGAAAGGACAAGAATTAGTTAAAGCTGACTCATCAACTAAGAGGTAAAAATGATAAAAACGTGTGGGTGAACCACTGAATTCTCAGGACAGCTGTGATCTACCTGCATTGCAACTGTGAAAAAGAAAATCCAAGGCTGTATCACTTATAATATTTCCAGGGAGGTAAAGATGTGTTAATACCAGTGTACAAAGCATAGAAGAAATCCCACCTGGAGAAGAACTGGAGAACACCATGAAAGTAATAAGTATCCTTATAGTAAGAGAGAAACTGGCAGGAAAACAAATAGACAAATGCTAGATATTTTAAGTCACAGACAGGGACTAGTTATATCATAAAATGCACACAGAGCTGTCTTATGGGAAGTGGAAGAGATAATGAAATTTCCTGAAAACACAAAATTTGAGGCAAACAATAAAATGGGATTCTAGAATGGCCTTCTAAAATTAGGTTAAAGGAATAAAAATGAAATTAAATTAAAACCTTAGTACATTTCAGAGAGTACTCCTTGGGTTCATGAAAGGAAGATTGATGTGGCTGACTCTACTAGCAGGAGGCTGGATCTGGTGACCCCTGTAGTCCCATATTGCCATTTGAGAAATATTTCACTTGATGTTAAAGTCTTAAAAAAAGCAATGAATTATATTGGATTTCTAGAAACACCTGATCACCCCACCTGCTTCTCTTCAGAGGAAAGCAACTAAATGAACAGACATATATGCCCACAGACATATATCTATGCAAATTTAGATATCCCATCTTTTTGGCAGTTATGGAATAACATCAAGGGTGAAAAACAAAGTCTTTGTTCCCTTCCATTTTTCACTTGTAGGCCATAAGGAATTAGATATTCACTTCCTTGTTAAGTGTGCAACATTTACAAGTGTGCGATACTGTGGTTTATATCCTTTAAAGGGATGCTACAACCAAACACCTTTGCACCAGGCCTAAGAACATTGCATGTTCTTAACATGCGATTAATGTATGTTTCAAATTACTGGTTTTCCTTATTAATGCTCTGCTGTTACGCTTATCTGATGTTTCTTTATACAGAACAATGAAACAAAATAAATGAACCCTTGTTCAGCAGGAGCTGTCAAATTAGAAACGGTTATAAAGTAATAATTAGGGAAAATGGATCACAGTGTTCAGGCTTCAGCAATGATTGTCCCTCTGTGGGCCATTAACAAAATCTAGTCATTGGATCTGCATGCAATTTTAATGAAACCACAAGTAAACAAACTGCAAAATGATGTGGGCAGGAGTTGGTACACTTTATGAAACTGACTTGCATATTATACTTTCTGATTTGTTCTCTTTTCCTACTCTGTTCTCCTCATGTCCTCATGCTGATTCTGGTCAGGGTGGATTAATTTCAGACTTAATTCTCATGCTATGGCCTTTTTTTTTTTTTTTTTTAAAGTATCATCTCCTTACCCCTATAGCATAGCATAGATCAGCTGCAATTATTTTGGTGGGTGAGCCTGCTCTCTCTCCCTCCCTCCGTCCCTTCCTTCCTTCCTTCCTTCCTTCCTTGAAAGATGGACTCCTAAGGGCAAGTCTCTTTGCTCCCATCTTTCTCTCATCACGCACCATGGGCACTGTGGCTTGACCAGAGATGGAGGCGGTTTGATTATTTATTTATTTAGGCAGTTTTCGGCCAGCCGGCTATTCCAGGCTTGCAGAGCGAGCAGGGGCTCTGAGAGCTCGCCAGCGCCGGTGCCAGTGCGATGCTGATGCCGATGCCGGTGCCGGTGCCGATGCCCCGGGGATGGACGCACTCCGCTGAGAGGGGGCTCGCTGCCCCACCTGGTGGTGGCGAGGGGCGAGAGCCGCCCCACCGACGAGCAGCAAGGCCCGAGGGGCTCTCCCCGAGCCCTCCGTTCTTTTAACTTGGCTTCTCCACAAATCAGCTGATCTGCTCCGGGTCAAAGGGGTTTCTGCACTTACACTTGCCCTTGGAGTGCTGTCAAGTGTTGACAAGAGCAAGTGGTGGAGCTTATGAGGTTCCTTTATTTTCTTGGTAAGCTGCTAAACTGAGAGATGAATCCATCTATTTATTTATTTATTTATTTAAAGGAGCAATTCCATTGCTTTCAATATCTCTGATATGCCTTCAATTTAAAGACACATAAACTGGGTCTTTTTTTAATTTGTCTTGCTTTTGTTTTTGTTTTTGTTTTTCCCAGAAATCTTCCAGTAAACTGTCTACTGCTTTTGGAAAGGACAGGCCCATTGTCTGTTTATGGTATGAATGAAATTAGAAACTCTGTACTTGGATTTTTTTCTATAAGTTAGATGAAAAGAAGGTGGAGCCCTAATAATATTTAAAAACCCAGAAGCCTTGAGGAAGGAGATGTTTCAGTTACGGCATCTCCTGTCCCTCACCCATTTTTGGCTATGCATGACCCGGGCAGGCAGGTCAGCAGCTTCTTTGCTTCCTCTCTTTAGGACCACTATCAATAGAGTCTGCAAAGCTGCCAGGAATACAGCCTGGGTACTCAATCTGCCCCTGTGGGCAAGGCTGGCTGCACAGAGTGATTGCTTCATCCTGGATGCATTAAACACGGCCTACAACAGCACAAGAGGTTGAAGTGAAGTGCTGCTGGGGTCAGTTGCAAAGCGACTTATTCACTGTCTCTGAGAAAGCTGCTGCTCTCATCAGCCTATAAAAATGTGCTAAGGCAGCAGGGTGGACCCAGAGGCCAATGCAATGAAAGAGAAGCTGCTGTGGGGCTGCAGGAAAGTTTTTTCCTCCAGTTGCAGTGATCCACACTCCCAGGACACTACAGTGTTTGCGCTATACCTCTAATCACAGTAACTGTGGCAATGCAGCATGTATCAAAGTTCAGGAGGTAATAAAGATGGCAGAAAATGTTTGGATCTGGGTTGACTATGAGTCAAGCAAATTAAGTATAATTGCACGGCACAATAGCAGATAGTAAGTACTGAGGTTTACACATTGACTCCTGCACACCTGCACTGAGTCAGCTTGCTTGTAAAGTTATTAAATTTCCTCATATTGATTTAAAAAAAAAAAAAGTTGAATAACATACTCACCTGTAGATGTGCTGGATGAAGCTTTTATTACCTGAGCTGTCCATTGTGACAAATGTCCAAATCTTGGATAGCAGAGCATTATGAGAAAAGAATGAACACTTGTCATTTCTTCAGTAGCACTTGATTGTACTTCAACAATATTTAACAGGGAAATAGGCATACAGAGCTGAAGCACACAAGGGCTCTCTGCCTGGCAAGTCACTCCGTGTACATCACTTAGTAGTAAAGCTTGGGTCCAATTAGCCTGATTTATCCCTAATGCCTCTAGTCCCAGCATCACATTATATATTCCCTTGGATCTCCAAATACGTGCTTTCGTGCTGTACAATATGGCCAGTGTGTGCTGGCTATGCACACCTTCCCTGTTTGGATCACGGATTTCAAAGCCAGATTCAACAATCTCTTCTGAGAAAGAGGATAACTAGAAAAAAACATTTTTAATTGAAAATATAGAAGTATTAAAATTGTAAAGCTGACAGAAAGTTGGAAAGTAGTATTATGGAGCCTTCAAATGTAAGGCAATATTACTTCCACTGATGCATTACATCTAACTTCAGGTTAAGTTATTTCTCCTTATTCTAAAAGGTAGATTTTCCCTTCTTTTTCCAAGGAATGGCTGTTTTGTCTATTTTGTGTGTGTGTGTATAAATTTGAATATTCTAAGCTATATTGAAACTGCACCAATGAAGTAGCCTCAGAGAAATTAGCCATCTCCTACCCACTCAATCCTCCTGCAGTCTTTTTGAGCAAGAAAAGTGTACAAGCATTGAGAAAGACAGAGACATTGCAAACAAGATGTAGACATCAAAAAATCCCAAAAGGGAAATGAAAATGACATTGTTATTATCACACATTTATCTTTAGTGCTTGTCAAGTGCTCAGACTAATGGAAACGACTGTCACAGAGTTTTAAAGACTCTCTCAATCATTTTAACGTTAAAGAAATAGAATTAAAGCTATGAATTACAGTATCTCATTGGAATATATTCTGTATCTGAATACTCACAAAAACACACCCCTCTCCTACCATCATAGATTAGTTGAAACTAGAAACCTCCAAACTTCAGAGTAAGCTGCATCACTGCCATTGTTCTGTGCTGAGATCTGGTCATGCAGCAAGAGCATTAGTATCCATCCCTCTGTATCCTTGTTTACATAGGTTGAAATGGAAGTTGGACAGATGAGATAGAAGTTATAACCAGCTCCCGGATTTGAATCATTAGGAGACCATGTGCTTGTGGTAAGCTGCAGTGCCTTTCCAAAACTCAGTGCGAAAATGACCATGATGGCCTACTTCATGATATACAGATGTTAATCATGGCCAGAGAGATAGTGCGTCTTGGTGAATTCCCAGCTATATTATTTGCTTCATGTTAGAAAGTGTAAAAACGTATTTCATCTCATTTTAGTGTCATGGGATGGATTTGGGATGGATTTAGTTCCCACATCAAGATGAACAATCACATTTTGTTCATAGAGACATGTTTATTTCTGCTCTCATATATTTCTCTCTATATTTTCTAAGATATATGGGAAAAGAAAAAGAAGTCCCTCAAATAAGTGTGTCTGCCACTGGCATCACACACATAAATTCAAAGGAAGGGAACTTGTGCATAAGAAATCCAACATCACTGTGCATAAGAAAGCCAACATCACTACAGTCTTCAAAAAGGGCAAGAGGGAGGAAACAGGCAACTACAGGCTGGTCAGCCTCACCTCCATTCCTGGGAAGGTGATGGCACAGCTCATCCTAGAGAGCATCTCTAGGCATGTGAAGGAGAAGGAGGCGCTCAGAAGTAGTCATCACAGATTCACCAAAGGGAAGTCATGTCTGATGAACCTAATAACCTTCTAAGATGGGATGACTGGCCGACTGGATGAGGGGAGAGTTGTGGATGTTGTCTACCTTGACTTCAGCAAGACCAGGTGGAGGCCTGTAGTTAGCGGTGTCCCCCAGAGGTCAGTCCTGGGTCGAGTTCTCTTCAATTTGTTCATCAGTGACCTGGATGAACGGATGGAGTGCCTCCTCACCAAGTTTGTTGATGATATGAAACTGGGAGGAGTAGGTGAAATCCCAGAGGGCTGCATCACCATCCAGAGGGACCTGGACAGACTGGACCACTGGGCGGAGAGAAACCTCATCAAGTTCAACAAGGGCAAGAGAAAGATCCTGCACCTGGAGAGGAATAACCCCAGACACCAGTACAGACTGGGGACTGACCTTCCGGAGAGCAGATTCGTAGAGAGGGACCTGGGCGTCATGGTGGACAACAAACTATGAGGCAGTCATGCCCTTGCAGCTAAGAAGGCCAATGGGATCCTGGGGTGCATTAAGAAGAGTGTCTCCAGTGGTCAAGGGAGGGGATCCTGCCCCTCTGGTCAGCTCTGGTGAGGCCGCACCTGGAGAACTGGGGGCAATTCCAGGCTCCCCAGTATAAGAGGTATGTGAAGCTTCTAGAGAGGGTCCAGTGGAGGGCAACAAAGATGATTAATGGAATGGAACATCTCTCGTATGAGGAGAGACTGAGTTGGGCCTTTTTTCTCTGGAGAAGAGAAGGCTGAGAGGGAATCTGATTAATATGTATAAGTACATGAAGGAGGAATGTAGGGAGGAATGGGTCAAGCTCTTCTCGCTGGTGGCCAGTGATAGGACAAGGTGCAATGGGTGTAAGTTGAAACACAGGAAGTTCCATCTCCATGTGAGGAAGAGCTTCTTTCCTGTGGGGGTGACAGAGCCTTGGAACAGGCTGCCCAGAGAGGTTGTGGAGTCTCCTTCTCTGGAGATCTTCCAAATCCACCTGGATGCCACCTCGTGCCACATGCTCTAGATGTCCCTGCTCAAGCAACAGTGTTGGACTAGATTCTTCCAATCTCTAGATTCTTCCAACCTTAACCATTCTGTGATTCTGTGGTTCTGTGATACTACAATTAAATTCCCTTCACCCACCAGGGACCACCTCTTAATGTGCTACCTGATGCACCACAAAGATAGAGAATGGAAGATTCCAACAGCCACTACTTCAGCCAAGCACCTTCTATTTTCCCATAACTTGTTAATTTTTCACCAACTGTTTTTAGAGGATGGAAAAATGATACTTCAAGTCACATTTTCCTTCATCTGTTTTTAAAGGAAACAAGTTGAAAAGATTCTGATGACATGAGTCTGTATTGATGCACTGAATCATTAAATTTTATTTTGTATTGTTGAACTGATGCGTGAAAACAAATGTAAAGAAAGCCATGTGGAGCAAAGTCTGGTTCCTTTTGCAAATCCCCTTTGCTTTTGTGTATAATCCAAAGTGTCGGGTGGCAAAACATGCCACAGTTCTCTGCAGGAAACATTGAACAAAAGAAGGATCTTGAGTAAAATATTTCAGGAGACTTGTTCTTGTTGCTTGATAGCAGAGTCCAGGCTGTGCTTTCACAGCTGTAAAAGAAAAGAGTTCTCTTAAGGATGTCACTGTATGCTTCCTGACGTTTCCACTAGGAATTCTCTGCAACTGGCAGCTAAATATACTGCTTGGTATCACTTTTGACTTCAAGCCTGCTTCTGATGACCTAGTAGGAAGCAAATCAAATTCTATGTGCTGATGATTTTAAGTGAAAATAACCTGCTACAGTCTTCTCTATAGCATATATATAGTAGCACTGTTTACACATAGAGCACAAACTTACACGTCATTTTTTTTTTCCTGTTAGTTAGTTGTTTCTGGGGCTATTTTATTTGCAGTGACCTGCTCCATCACCTGTTCAGGGACGGAGATGAGACAGACAGGCTGTACTTTTCTGGCTCCTCTTTCTTGTGCTTTTGGAAGACTGGAGTGATGCTGGCTTTCTTCCAGTCCTCCAGGACCCCTTTTCTTCTGCAGGACCTTTCAAAGATGATGGAGAGTGGCATGGCAATAATGCTCACCATTTCTCTCAGCTCTCATGCGTGCATTCCATTGCAGCCCGCAGACTTGTGGGTGCCTAATTTGCCCAAATAACCACTAACGTATTCCTGCGCAATCAGAGCAGTCTTCCTCTCTCCAGCTTTTCTCTCTTCTCCTTGGCCTCTGTAGTTCATGGGAACTAGTGTTAGCAGTAAAGACTCAAGCGAAGAAGCACCTTCTCAGCACCCTCCGTCACAAAAGAACCCATCCCATTCAGCAGCGGGGCCGCATTTTCCCTAGTCTTCCTCTACCTGATGATGTATCTATTGATCTTGAACTCCAAGCTATCGTGGCCAGTACAGCCAAGACTGCTTTCTGCCTTCATGTTTCCAACCAGAATATCCCTGGTCCAGCAGCACCCCTCTCCTTGTTGGCTCGTTACATGCCCCCTTCAGGTATTTATGACCATTGACAAGATCCTCCGCCTCAATCTTCTTTTCTCAAGGCCAAAGAGACCTTTTATCGTATGAGAGACATTCCAGTGGCTTAATCATTTTCTGTGTTCTGGGAAGTAGGGTGGTGGGCAGAATGGATAGGGAAATCCTCAACTTAGCTAATGCTTTTGTCCCCCAACCCAGCTAATCCTCTGCAGTGCTGACCCCAGGACAGCCCCAATTTCCAATGTCCCTGACCTAGACCGGCCCTTGCAGAGCCGTCAGTCAAAACATTGCTCTTGCAGCCCTCTCCCAATACAAATATCTTCCTGAGATCACCCACATATTCAAACTTCCCTCTCTTCTCAGCTCACAGTAAACAATCTTCACTCTGTTTCACCCCACATGGCCAGACCACCTGCACCCAGCCATTTCTGAAATAGGTCACAACTGCCCTGATCTGATCCCCGAGGCCAGTGTCCAAAAAAGGCCCAGAAGGAAGGAGCCAAGGAAGAAATGTGGGACCTCCCAGCTGACATTAGCTGCCTCATTTATTATCTTGGGGTTTGGGTACTTGTGCCCTTGTTTGGGCCTTGTCCTTGGCTCCTCCCACGAGGTTTTCACGGCCTGCTGTAAGGATGTTGGGACCGTCATGAGAGCCTCCAGCGTGCTGGCCTTCGGTCTGGCCCGGTGCAGCCTAAGCGGCTGCTGCTCTAAGCAGCTGAATCAGTCAGACGGTGATGTTGACTCTGGCTGGCTGCTGCTACTGGTGCTAGCCGAGTCTGACTCTGTAGAGGAATCTTATAGGGAGCTGGAAGAGGAGCCCAGCTCCTGCTGGATGGTGATGCTGGTGCTGCTGCTGCTGGCAGTGGTGTCAGCAGTGGTGCTGGTGGGGCAGTGATGGTGGTGCCAGTGGTGCTGGTGGTGCCAGCCATGGTTCTGTTGCCGGCAATGGTACTGGTGCCAACAGTGGTCCCAGCAGTGCTCATGGTGCCGGTGATGCTGCTGGTGCCAACAGTAGTTCCGGCAGTGGTGCTGGTGCCGGCCAGCTCCGATGGAGCGCTGGGAGCTGCAAGGGCAAGAGCAAGGTGAGCACCACGGCCCCAAGGCCCCGCATCCAGAGAGGCTGCCGCAGTGGCTCCAGCCCTCGCAGCGGCAGGGACGCTCTGGCAGCCCCTTGGGGAGCACCCAAGGCCAGGCCTTGCCTGCAGCCTGGCCTGAATGCGCGGGGACCTGTGCACTGGGCCTCTTACCGGGACCCAGGCCAGCACACTCATCACACTCCCAGGTGTCAATGGCAGTGCCCAGGGCTGAGCAGCACCGATGGGTCCCTTTGGAGGCGCATGAGGAGCACAACAGCAGCTCCCAGGGCCTGTGGAAGCAAAGGTGGTGCTGGCGTTGGCAGCCAGGGCTGGCACTCGTGCCAGGAATGCAGCCATGGGCAGACAGCGGGGCCAGGCAGTGCGCGGCTAATATCTTGTGCTAAGTAAGTGCCCTGCATGCCCCTGCTCTCCCAGAGCCCTGAGTGAGGCCAAGAGCCCCAGCTGTACCCAGCAGCACCCTCCACTGTTTGGGAGACCTCTTGGTCAGCACGAGCAGGGCCATCCCTCCTGCCCGTGCAGCTCTGCATCCCCATGCCAACGGTATGTCCCTTTCCCTGTGCCCAGCCCCACAAGAAGTGAGGTCCCTCTCCCTCCTGGCGGGGCCTGCAGAGAGGTTCTGCATCCTACAGCATCCGATGCCACACAGGCAGGGGTGATGCTGCGTCAGGGGAAGATGTACCCGCTTTCCTCCACCTGATGCCTGCCTTGCCTGGAAAGGCATTGACTGGCGTCGCACCAGCTGTGCCTTTCATTTAAATCCTCGTAGGCCCCTTCCTCCTCCCAGGCTGGTGTCCTGCAGGAGGAGAGAGGGAACATCCTGAGGCCCTATGCATGGCACTGCAGGCAGATGCAGCACCTCCCTGCTCTCCTGCTGTCTCTGTGCCCCACTTGAGAGCCCATGGGGAAGCCAGGCAGCAGGCAGCAGCCGTGTGGGCCAGCAGAGCCTCGCGAGCCCTTGTCCATGCACAGCTCTCGGACTCTTGTGTCCTGTGAGCCCAGCAGTTGCACAGTAGCAACCTACCTGAGTGGTATGAAGAAGCCCATTCTGAGCATTTCAGGGACAAATTTACTCTTGTTATTGCAGTGGGGGCAGCGGAAGCAGGATCTGCCAGCACTCACTGCCTGTCCCTGCGGGAGACACACAAGGAGGGTGAGTGGGACGCCCCTGCTGGGCACTAACAGGGCCCACGGGGTGAGGAAGGGATGCAGGTGCAGGTGGAACCAGGCACCTTTGCACGCTGGGCACACCATGGTGGTGTGTGATATTTGCTCCTCCACCGGCTCCAGGTACATGATGCAGGTGGTGTCCGGCTCTGGCTGGTGCTCCCAGCAGAAGGACCTGCGGTGAGAATGGCAGAGTGACGATGCGAGTTCTTCAAACAACTGCAAGCGACGACCAATAGGATCAGCATGAGCCACTTTATTGCAAACCCCCACATCTTTTATACACTCCAGAGCTAGTCCCGCACCTGCTAACATTCTCCGACTGGTGCATTGCCAGATGTCCCGTGACCTTATGCTGATGCTGACAGTCTGGTGCAGGCTCTTCCAGGGAGACTTGCGGTTTCTGCCTGGCGACTTGCAGCTTCTGCCCGGCTGGTCCTTTCTGATTGGTGCATGTGGGAGTTGGTTACTTTGTGTTTTCTCCCCCTTCCTTGCCCTTGAGTGTCCTTCATCTAGGTGTGCTTTATTTCAAGTGCTGGTTTGCGCAGGGACATCCCATTGAGGCAGGACAATAATCTGAAGAACAATTTACCTAAATAAGGATTAGTGACTTCTTTGATCATGGCCCGTTCCATGCAGTTGATTACTCCAACCACATACGTGGAATCTGAAACCACATTTTGTGGTGTTTCCTTCCATTGAAAAAAATGCCCACATAACTGCTTTAAGCTCCAAGGTTTGAAGAGAATCCTGGGGTTCCCACTCAATGACATGGTCAGACCATGGTGAGATGGTCAGACCATCCTCATTCTGCCATGTACAGGCAGCCTGCCTTGTCCTTTTTCCCGCATTCCTAAATATCTTTAGGCCGGAGACCAGCGTCTCGGATTTCTACGGCTCCCCTCAGTATCTTGATCTTCAAGAAACTTTAGGAGTCGATGGCCGGGATATGAATTAGAAGATATTAGATATTAGATACTGGCCAATTAGATATTGGCCAATTAGATATTGGCCACCATAGCCTTGTAGGTCAACCTGTAAGGGCCAGGAGTGTCTGAGTCCCCACTCCAGATACCATTTCTTCATAGGGAGGAGGATGGTACTCGGCTCTGTACCTGCTATATCTATGACTCTCTCACGGCCCTTCATAGTAAGTCTAGCAAAGGCCTCCAAGCGTGTGTTTACACAATTCTGGGGCCGAATTGGCAAAAAGACCCACCCTAAAACTAGCAACGGATTTTGTCTACTCGGATCCCACTGGCATATTACGCCATAGGGATGGATTCGTTCAGTACCCATGGAATTTACCACCATATAAATAAGAGAGTTCCTCTCTAACATACGAGCTGTGTGACTGGTAGATATCTTTTCTGCTATTGTGTTCAAAGCCCGCTGCTGATTGGGACTTAACCCTCGTTTATCATCAGCTCGAGAGCTGGTGCTCAATAGGTCAATTAAGGGTTGTACATCGTCATATGTAGTTCTGCAAATGCTACGTACCCACTGTACATCTCCTACCAGCTTTTGCACATCACGAACATTAGATTCATTTTTTTGTAATAGTGAGCTTGATGGGTTTTACACTAGCTCCATGTAACCGATATCCTTCTTCACATGAAAAAGTAATACTTGAACCAAATTTAAGATTCTCTATATGAGCTGAGCCATGTTCTAAGTCTTCTGGATGACTACAACTTTTTTTCTGTACAGAAGGGTTCTAGTTCCAACCACTGCGAGTCCTCACAAGTAACAGTTAACGGCTTCCCAAGGATCTTCTTGTATCCTGGGCGGCACATTCAGGTACATCCCATCCAAATGCCTATTATCTTGTAAGAATTGCCCAACAAGAGGGCTGAGGTCAGGAAGGACCAGGGCCCTCCAGGGTGGTGAAGAGGAGGGCAAAGGGCCACAGAGGAGCCCTCCATGGCCGGGCTCTGGCAGCTGCTTGCAGGGATCGCTGCTGGGCAGCCAGGCCGCGTCCTCGGCTCTCTGGCCTGCACTGGAACAATGGGTGTCAAGACAGGGAGGAGGCTGTGGCATGAGGAACGACAGCCCTTACTTGAACTTCCTGAAGAACTGAGTGACACAGCCATGCTTGGAAGTGCAGGGCAGGTGGAAGCTGCGGCTGCAGCCCTTCACCTGGCAGCTGATGCAGGCGCCCCTCTCTCCACACGCGAAGCAGCGCTGCAGAGAGCACAGCCAGCCTGTCACTGACCTGCACTGGCCCTCCAGGGCCACCTCACTGCTCCGCAAAGGCCTGGGGGTCTGGGCCCTGCTGCCACACAGCGCCCACATCCCCCTTCTGGGGAGGTTTCCGCCTGCACTGGAGCTGCTGAGGGCATACCGCAGCAGGGGCTCTGCCCAGAACTAGCTGGAAACACTGGCACTTCTTTCCCATGGCCCTGGCTGAGCTCCTGTGAACCTTCCTGTGAGCAGAGGCCTCCAGGCTGTCAGGCGCTCACCTTATGGGCTGCGCTCTTGGCTTTTTGCTTGATATCCGCAGGCAAGAACCCGCAGATACCCTGCTCCTCGGTGCCACGCTGCTCGAGCCCGCTGGCAGAATACTGGAAGCAGAGAAGGATGCGAGCTCAGGAGGCCGTCAAGGCAGGGCTGGGTGCTGGCAAAGCTGCAGGGAGCCCCACCAGGCAGCACTCATGCACACAGATGCCCTGCTGCTGGTGTTTCGGCCCACAGACATCCACGCTGACGTCCGCGCGGTGACACAGCAGGTACGCTGCGGAGCAGAGAGCAAATGGGGCCACCAGCGAGCACCTCCCCAGGGCCTGGGGAAGTGTCCTGGAGAGACAACCAGCCCTAAGGAAGGCTTGGTTCTGACCCAGCCTGGCTGGGGCACAGGTGGGTCTGCTGCCAAGGTGCCCCGTGGCGTGAAGAGGACACGCAGGGACATTGATGGGGGTGTCCCAGTAGGCACCCATACACAACCTAGGCACCCCTTGCTGAGGGGAGCAGAGATGCTGCCGTGGGACCCTCGGAGAGCTCCTGCCTGCCCCTGCCTCTGCGCACAGGGCTCGGCGATAACCTCCTCCCAGCCAGGGGACACAAGGAGCTGTGGGATGGCCACGTTGCCCTCACTGGTCTCCCGCAAGTCAGGGGCCTTGTGCTTCATTGCGAAGCCAGGACAAGTCAGGTGAGCTCTCTGGAGAGTTCCCGTTCACCACAGTGTGGGTTTTCTCTTCCAACGCTGCTCGTCTGACCTTGAGCGGAAAGCGGGAGCAGGGTGAGTTGGCAGCACGGACACCAGAGCCCCGAGGCAGGGGCAGCCTCCATGCCATGGATGCCATTGGGCTTGCCCAGCACCTGTCCCTGCTGGGTCCACCAGCTGGTTAGAGGAGTAGGGCACAAAGGGTCCTGTGGGACATTTTGGGGCAGTGTGTGGGACACATTAACATAGTGGGAGAAGCTTGTGCCAATGGGCCAAGGGCTCAAGCCTTGACGCAGGCCCAGCTTCCCCACACAGACCCATGCTTGTGTCACAGCTAGATTTCCTTCCCCTGCCCTGCAAATCTGACAAGTTACCCATGAGGCAGCAGTGTGCCCTCATGGCCAAGAAGGCCAATGGGATCCTGAGGTGAATTAAGAAGAGTGTCTCCAACAAGTTGAGGGAGGTGATCATGCCGCTCTACTCAGCCCTGGTGAGGCCACATCCGGAGCACTGTGTCCAGTTTTGGGCTCCCCAGTACAAGAGGGATATGGAGCTACTGGAGAGAGTCCAGCACAGGGCTAGGGCTAGGGGGATGATCAGGAGCCTGGAACATCTGCCCTATGAGGAAAGGCTGAGAGAGCTGGGCCTGTTCAGCCTAAAGAAGAGAAGGCTGAGGGAGGATCTGATCAGTGTCTACAAATACCTCAAGGGAGCAAGTGAGGACGATGGGGCTGGCCTCTTTTCAGTGGATGCCACTGATACAACTGGAGAAAATGGCCACAAACTGAAGTTCTTTTGAAGCATCAAAAGTTCTGCAGGAACTTAAGAAAAAAATATTGACAGTGAGAGTTAGAGAGCACTGGAATAGGTTGCTGAGAGAGGTTGTGGAATCTCTTTCTCTGGAGTTCTTCCAAACCTGTGCCACTTGCTCTGGGTGACCCCAGGGAGCAGAGTTGCCCAGATCGTGTGCAGGGAGTTGGAGTAAATGATCTCTAAAGGTCCCTTCCAACCTTGGGGATTCTATGATTCTATGAATTTGCTGACAATCTGAGAGATTATTCTCCACTTACAAGGAAAAAAAAATAAGACGAAATTCAGCCTCTAAGTAAACCTAGAGGCTAATTTACTGCAGTTTACATCAATTCTAATTAAAGTATGGAGCCACTGTGCATATATTGGACATATCTAGATCTTCTTGCAAAATCTGGCCCCTTATAGTTTCCTTCATCTTTGTGTGAAATTTCCTTAAATGAAAAAAGGCCTATCCACTACTTCCCTGTATTTTTGCTGAATTTCTTGTGACAATGAGGCAGAAAATTTATTCAGGCTTATAAAGTAAACCAAGTCAGATGAAATGCCAAAAAGCAAGGAGGAAGACCCTATTCAGAAGCGTTTGATCAGAAACTGGAGGCAGCAGCAAAACACACATAACCAACACAACATGTGCAGATAGGCAGCTGCCCTAGTGATGAAGCTGTTGCTCTTGGGCAAGCATATGGAAAGTAAGAGAGGACCAGTGGGTAACCAGTGGGTTATCATTCCCTTAACATAATTTTAGACTTTCTAGAAATTCCCTATGGCTCAGGCTCCATGTGCGCTCATTTCTTATGAAATGCCAAGCTAGCATTGCCAAGCCAGGTGATAAAAAGCTGAAAGCTGTGCTGAAGTCTATGCACCATCAGGTGGAAACTACTTGCCTTTCACAGGCAAAAAAATACACACATGCATTCGCCAAAGCAGAGAGAGAAGTTGCTATGTTTGCGCAGGTGGCTCCCCTTTATCTCACTTTGTAAGAAACCACACATGCTGGAGCAGTGTACTCTGTGCCTTTATGAAGGGTTAAAAAGAAAGGCATATGAAGATTTCCTCCATACACTATTATCAGACAAAGAAGAAATAAAAAAAAAAAAAGGAAAAAAAGTTCTAAAATCTTGAACATCTGAACCTAGTAACCTCAGTCCTGTATTTATTGAAAGCTGAATCCTAGTTGAAATCCACATTCTTATCAGCCAGAATTCTGCATCTGGAAAGTCCTGAATTACAAGACTTGAAAATCCAGATCAGCCATCATGATCTAAGTCATCTATGTTCTTATCCATTCAACAATATTGAACGGAAAATGTTCCCTAAAAATGCTCATAACCCCCAGCTAACCCTTGTGTTCATGTTGCCAAGCAACCATGTTGTATCTCTGCACCTCTGAGACCCACAGGTCAAAAATGGATGTCAATAGAAAAGTTTTGGAGTCCAGCTAGGGCTATGGCACATGAATATTAATAAGGAAAGAGAACAGAGGAGGGTATTCACAGTCCTATTTTTGAATTAATATTGTTCTCAGTGGGGTTACTAGTATAAGAATCAGGTGCTTTTTAAAAGCTCAGGACAGACAGAGGTAGTTTTTATCTTGCCAGGATTTGAGTACTTCAGTTTGCAGGTCAAGCCAGTATTTGGCAAATACTATAGAAGCACTTTTGAAAACCCAGAGTCGTATCTTATCCCTCACTGATTTATTCCAGAGGGAAGCCATATGACTGTATTCTCTTCATGTCTGCTCTTGCTGAATGCTCTGGCTACAGCCATGCCATCTTAGAATATCAATTATTCCTGCAAATACATATCCAGGAGTGGCTATAACTTTCTTTTGCCCTCTACTCAGGTTGTATCCATGTTGGAGTCCAAAGCTGAGCAGAAGCAAAAGCAGAGAAAAATAGAGATTACCTGCTGCACCTTCCTTGGCAATGTATTTCACTGGAGAAGAAATGACAATTGGGAGAAATACAATTGAGTTTTAAGTGGATTACAGTGGGGCTCAAGAGCTCAATTATTAAGCTTAATAACCAGTTTGACTCATTTCCAGAACAACCCTTGAAGGAGTTGCATGGAGAAGGAACTGTGTTGGGAGATCACTGTAATTCCGGGAAATTTCAAAGCATCACTGAACAAGGGAATATCAAGAGCAGAAATTTAGACGATCTGTAAGAAGAGGAAGTGAAAGTAGATTAAAGCATTTCTGCACTGATGCTCCCAAGGTTTGCTCAACATCCTTGCTGAATCTTTGCAGAATCAGTCAGGGGATGATGTTGACTCTGCTACTGGTGTCAGTCGAGTCTGACTCTAGAGGAGCCTTCTAGGGAGCTGGAGGAGGAGCCCAACTCCTGCTGGATGGTGCTGATGGTGCTAGTGATGGCAGTGGTGGTGGTGTCGGTGGTGCCAGCAGTGGTGTTGCTGCTGGTAGTGGTACTGGTGCCAGCAGTGGTCCCAGCAGTGCTCATGGTGCCGGTGACGCTGCTGGTGCCAACAGTGGTTCCGGCAGTGGTGCTGGTGCCGGCCAGCTCCGATGGAGCGCTGGGAGCTGCAAGGGCAAGAGCAAGGTGAGCACCATGGCCCCAAGGCCCCGCAGCCAGAGAGGTTGCCGCAGCGGTCCCAGCCCTCACAGTGGCAGCGACGCTCTGGTAGCGCCTCAGGGAGCACCCAAGGCCAGGCCTTGCCTGCAGCCTGGCCTGAGCGTGCGGGGACCTGTGCACTTGGCCTCTTACTGGGACCCAGGCCAGCACACTCGTCACACTCCCAGGTGTCAATGGCAGTGCCCAGGGCTGAGCAGTGCCGATGGGTCCCTTTGGAGGTGCATGAGGAGCACAACAGCAGCTCCCAGGGCCTATGGAAGCAAAGGTGGTGTTGGCGCTGGCAGCCAGGGCTGGCACTCGTGCCAGGAATGCAGCCACGGGCAAAGACAGCGGGGCCAGGCAGTGCCCGGCTAAGATCTTGTGTTATGTGTCCGGCATGCCCCTGCTCTCCCAGAGCCCTGAGTGAGGCCAAGAGTCCCAGCTGTGCCCAGCAGCACCCTCCACTGTTTGGGAGACCTCTTGGTCAGCACGAGCAGGGCCATCCTTCCTGCCCGTGCAGCTCTGCATCCCCATGCCAAAGGTATGTCCCTTTCCCTGTGCCCAGCCCCACGAGGGGTGAGGTTCCTCTGCCTCCTGGCGGGGCCTGCAGAGAGGTTCTGCATCCTACAGCACCCGATGCCACACAGGGGTGACATTGCTGCGTCAGGAAGACTTACCCGCTTTCCTCCACCTGATGCCTGCCTTGCCTGGAAAGGCATTGACTGGCGTCGCACCAGCTGTGCCTTTCATTTAAATCCTCGTAGGCCCCTTCCTCCTCCCAGGCTGGTGTCCTGCAGGAGGAGAGAGGGAACGTCCTGAGGCCCCCGTGCATGGCACTGTAGGCAGATGCAGCACCTCCCTGCTCTCCTGCTGTCTCTGTGCCCCACTTGAGAGCCCATGGGGAAGCCAGGCAGCAGGCGTGCAGCAGCCGTGTGGGCCAGCAGAGCCTCGCGAGCCCTTGTCCATGCACAGCTCTCGGACTCTTGTGTCCTGTGAGCCCAGCAGTTGCACAGTAGCAACCTACCTGAGCGGTATGAAGAAGCCCATTCTGAGCATTTCAGGGACAAATTTACTCTTGTTATTGCAGTGGGGGCAGCGGAAGCAGGATCTGCCAGCACTCACTGCCTGTCCCTGCGGGAGACACACAAGGAGGGTGAGTGGGACGCCCCTGCTGGGCACTAACAGGGCCCACGGGGTGAGGAAGGGATGCAGGTGCAGGTGGAACCAGGCACCTTTGCACGCTGGGCACACCATGGTGGTGTGTGATATTTGCTCCTCCACCGGCTCCAGGTACATGATGCAGGTGGTGTCCGGCTCTGGCTGGTGCTCCCAGCAGAAGGACCTGCGGTGAGAATGGCAGAGTGACGATGCGAGTTCTTCAAACAACTGCAAGCGACGACCAATAGGATCAGCATGAGCCACTTTATTGCAAACCCCCACATCTTTTATACACATGTTTAGCAGCTGCTAACATTCTCCGACTGGTGCATTGCCAGATGTCCCGTGACCTTATGCCGATGCTGACAGGCTGGTGCAGGCTGTTCCAGGGAGACTTGCGGTTTCTGCCTGGTGACTTGCGGTTTCTGCCCGGCTGGTCCTTTCTGATTGGTGCATGTGGGAGTTGGTTACTTTGTGTGTTCTCCCCCCTTCCTTGCCCTTGAGTGTTCTTCATCTAGGTCTGCTTTATTTCAGGTGCTGGGTTGCTTAGGTACATCTCATCCAAATGCCCATTATCTTGTAAGAATTCCCCAACAATTCCCCCTATTTGTTTTTGAGCAACCAGGCTGTGTTGATCATTTTTGTTACCATCCCTTGAACCATCCGCAACATACAAACATTAACATTAGTAAGGTTAACAGATCTATGAACCATGCACAATATACACAGAATTAACATTATTAAGGTTAACCGAACTATGAACACAACACCAACTGCCTTTATTAAATCTCGGAGCCGTTCTGTTCCTAATGACTGGAGCCAACCTTCCAGCTAACCTTGGCTCACTGTAATGCTACTCATGTTATGCTATAGCTCCCTCAGCAGCTTCAACCATAGGTTGAGACAGGATGTCTGTGTTTGTATGCTTTCGATGTTCTTGGCCTCTGTTTGTCTGACACAGGGCTTTATCCATTTAGCAGGAATCCATCTTAATGCCTTCATTTGTAAGTAAACACATATAACCTCTGCCTGTTAATTTAACTTCTGCAGAGCCGCACCATTCACCGGTTTCCGGCTTCTTATACATCACCTTAGTGCCTGTTGATATTGGGACACTAGATCGCTCTTGTAGAAGGGCATGGTGCACTATCATAGGAGGATCTTTATGTTGAGTTAGAGCTAAGTAGTTTACTACAAATAATGGCTTAGCTAAGCGTTCCTCCTGAGAAAACCCCGAAGTTCACCCTTTTTGTTTTTGCAGCATGCCCTTCAAGGTCCAGTTAGCACACTCAACTATGGCCTGGCCAGCACAGGAATGTGGAATTCCCATACTATGCTTTATGCCCCATAAGTTACATAAATGTTTGAAGGCCTGAGAGATATAGGCCGGACCGTTGTCGGTTTTGATTGCAGTCGGGACACTGAGGACGGCAAAGCAGCTGTGCAGATGTTTAATAACATACTTTGCTGTTTCTCCTGTTTGTGGCGTAGCCCAGATAACAGAAGAAAAGGTATCAATGGAGACCTGGACATATTTTTTTAAGCCAAATTCAGGGACGTGGGTGACGTCCATCTGCCATAAGTGCAATGGTAATGTTCCCCGGGGATTGACTCCAAGGCCTAGTCCAAAGCCGATCTGCTGATAGTTTGGACAATACTTAACAATTCCCTGTGTGTCAGTCAGGGATAAACCATACTGGTGHGCCAGAGCCTTTGCAGGCTGGTGGAAAAAAAACGAGTGTGATTGGGAGGCCTGTTGAAATACATTAGGTGTTGGTGTTTGTAATGCTGGAGTAACCAGCTTATCAGCTCTATCGTTTCCTTGGGATAGGCCTGAGAGGGTTTTGTGGCTTCTTATGTGCATCACAAAATAAGGCGTTTTTCTATCATTGAGGCAGGACAATAATCTGAAGAACAATTTGACTAAATAAGGATTAGTGACTCCTATGATCATGGCCCGTTCTGTGCCATTGATGACTCCAACCACATACATGGAATCTGAAACCACATTTCGTGGTGTTTCCTTCCATTGAAAAAATGCCCATATAACTGCTTTAAGCTCCAGGGTTTGAAGAGAATCCTGGGGTTCCCCCTCAGTGACATGGTCAGACCATGTACTATCTTCATTCTGCCATGTACAGGCAGTCCGCCTTGTCCTTTTTCCCACATCCTTGCAAGTGATAACACTGAACTTTACCTAGAAAAGGAATCACAGCAATTCATCAGGCAGATGTTGCACTGTTATGACAAAATCTTACCAGCAAGATGAAAGTAGATGAAGGACAGAGCACCTGGAAAGCACAGCAAAATCATCATTGTCACTAGCAGAGCTGGAATAACCGGAGGGATGAAGATGTGTAACTGAAAGAACAGAGCAGCTGGTAGAGCTGTTCATGGTTTACAGGTAGTGGATGCCATACAGAAGTGATGTGGAAGACAGCAGAATGAATCAAAGAGAGATACAGTCATTATTCAGATCTCCGAAATAACAGGAAGAGGCAACAAGATGAAAGCAAGACAGGCCAGAGAGGAGGCAGAGAAATTCTTGAGGTGGAGAAGACTAAGAAAAGAAAAAAAAAAAGTCACGGGTCAATGAGAAAGATGTTTCATTTTATTTAGCATATTCTATATGAATTCCATTATCAGGAAATGAAGTAAATCCTTTGAATAGGATGTTCAAGTTCAGGCATGATCCAAACTAGCTTGTAGTAAAAATGTAAGTTACTGAAAAGGTGATTTGAAATAATCATGCAAGCACAAAAAAGCTATTAAGTCCTTGATAGCTCTGGCAAAGAGGGCAATAAGGGCATATCCAATTCAGATTACAAACAGCGACAACCATCATATTTTAGGCTGCATTATGCATTGCCTGTGGAGTGATTGATCACTTTGAAGTAAGACTGTTGCAAAATAGAGGTTCATTCTCCAGACAATACCGCTATCTCTCTATGTGACACACCATGTTTACATATACTGTATCCTTCCTCATCAGTAACTTCTTGTGGAATTATCCAGAACTGATGAGGCTCTCTCAGATTAGAGAGCTTCAAAAGTGAAAGCATTTGCTATGGTCAGTGGTCCCAGTCAATGATCTCTTTATGGAAGTGAAAGAGCACAAGAAATGAGAGGCAGCAGCAGAAAGGAGCATTGGAGTTGTTTCCATACCCAAATTTGCAATTTCACCTGACTTCAGCAGTGTCCATGGAAACAGGTTTGGTTTATGGAGCCCAGCTAGGGTCCCTATTTTCCTTTTGCTGCTGCATTTCATCCTTCTTATCCTATTTTCCCTCAAATTTGCCTCCCAGAGCAAAGCACTCCAGACTATGCGCAGAAGCATGGCATCGTACAACAAGTCACGCCTGGTGAGGCTCCTCCTGAGAGGAATATGGGTCTTAGGAGAGTGTTGCTATGTCTATGGCACTTGACCAGATGTTTGACCAGAGGGTGCCTCATTTTGACTGCTTTTTCTTGGTTTCCGGCATATATGTGTTTCCTCTGAGTTGTTTCTGAAGGAGGATGCCCAGTTTCCTGGCAGAGCTAGATGAAGAGGTTTGTGCATTTCACGCTCTGCAGGACCTTCAAAGAGCTGATGAACAATGTAGTTTGGAAACTCATTGATCTGTGGAGGCCAAACAGCCTCAACCAGGTAAAAACTCAGAAAGTGCTGACATTTATACGCAGCCTGACTGAAGAAGCATTTCACAGCAATAATCATGGGGATTTCTTAAAATCGTTTCATTCTCTGCGAGATGCTGTCCTGCAGTGCAGTTACTAGGTTTTTAAATGGAGAAGAATCATGACTGTGATGGCAATTAGTATCATGAGGATACCAGGACATTACTAGTTGTTGCAAGCAAGGCTGAAATAAACACTCTCAAGACCTGACGGAGAAACAGTGTCCAGTTCCTCAGCTAGCAGAGTCACTCTGATTTCACAATCAGGAGCCTATGTAGCGCTACAGCTATAGAGCTGAAGCAGGACTTCAGCACCTTGCTCCATGTAGGCTCAAGGACGCGTCCTCAGTTCAGGCCATCTGGACACCCTCAGGTCTAGCTCTCCCATCACAGACAAACCCTCAACATGAGCCTCTTCCGAGCTGGATGGTGGTAGATGGCTTCAAGCATCTGCCTTGTTTTTCCTCTTTTTTTTTTTTTTTTTCCAGAGATTAACTGAAGGAGAAGATGCAGAGTTTGCCCTGCAGTAAAGATCCAACTACTGTTCAAAGAACCCTTTTGGAAATTTCAGATAATTCAACAGATTTCAGAGGGTTGACAAATTGGACCTCAAGAGTAGTATAACCAGTATGGTTGTAGCAGTACTGCTGTAGCAGCACATTCCAAAGTGGAATTTGCATGGAGGTATGTGGCTTTGTTATGTATAGCCATTTTTGTTGTTGTTGCAAGTTGTAGGTAAAAAGGACTACTGATAGCTGTAAGAAGAAAGTCCAGGGGCCAAGGGAATAGAGATCAAATGTTAAAGAAAAAGTGATCACAGAATATGACAGTTTGAGAAGCAAATGACTGATTCTGGTGATACATTGGAAGTGACTTGAAGACATTCTGTTTTATCTCTTATTTTCCACATATGCTGCCTTTCCTGACATTTTTACACAGCCCGATGTCCCCTGATGATCTGGCTAAGTTTGCTAGGAATGATAGGTCAGACTTCCCACCATATGTTTGGATGGAAAGTTTTGGATTTTCCTTTGAGAAGGAATGGCTATAGGAGAAAGTCTCCAGCAATTTACAGGGAAGCAAGACTGAAAACTTGCAAAATAAATAAAACTTGCAAAATATTTAGTCTGAGTATTACAGCAAATGTTCAAATTATTTACCTCCAACTTAGTCTTTGTATGAGTACACTTTATGTGTTCTTCTGCAAATATTCATAAAGCTGAATTTTAGTGGCAGAGCTTTTTACAGTTACTTACATCATACTTACATCAACGTAACACACATGAATATTCACATTGTGACAAAAATTTACATTTACAAGCAGGAATATATACACCAACACATTAGTCAAACCAAAAGAAAAAAAAAGCCACATGGCTTATCCAGCCAGTTACAAGTAGCTATTACTATCAGCCACTGAGTGTTCACAAAATACTATAAATGAGCAGTCAAAAGAGACAAATCTATTAACATTTGCAGAATTCACCAGCTAATGAAACAGAATCCTGAAGTTATTTTTATAAATGTCACTTATGAATTAAAGTGCTTCTGAGAATATTGTAGCAGTGAGAAAACTGCTAGCCCACAAATAGAGAAACAGACTATATTCACAAAGTGTGACATAATATTAATAAACTCAATAGTTTTATTTTCACTTTATAGTAGCACCTATATTGAATTCTTCTCCATCTGTTATCAGCGTTTGCTGACTTCCAGTAGACCTAGGCATAGTCGATCACATATAATATCTCAAATCTCTGGTGTATTATTTACACTAAAGACAGCTTGTTCTTTTCAGCTTGTGCCTTTGTCTTCACCTTTACTGTGACATACCCAAACACTGCAAATACACACAAAATGGGGTTAGAAACAAATATTTTTAGGAGTCATTTCTTGATATGTACATTTCCATGTAACAGGAAATAAAAGCAGTGGTCCTAGAGAGCAAAAAAGAAAGCATTTGTAACTCACTCTCATGAGTGATAAAGGACTCAGTCTTGCAAACAACTTTATAACAGTTATGTTCTAAAGCAATGTTATAAACAACTGGGTTATCATCTCTTTATTTCTTTATCTCATCTTAAGTCTCTTCTAAAGCACAAGTAAAAGTTCTACCTGATAAGGACTTTTATGAAAATATTTTGGAGGAAAAGCTCCAAGCTATTGCATATGAATGGCTATGATACTGGATGATCAGCTTCCAGGCAATTTTCAGAGGAAATTTGCTGTGGAGACTTGCACTAAGGACACATAGAGAACTTGCACGTGTAGACCAAAGAAATTAATAGTACTCAGAATAATGTAAATAAGTTGTAAACAAAATCTCTAAAACAATAAAAGTGTTCATGTTCTTTACACAGACCTTTCAAAATACATCTAATGTAAACACATGCTGTCAGCTCATATTCTGTTCCTCCTTAAACTGTGGAAAATTTAATCTCCCATATAACATGCTGTGACATAATTCCCCAAATTTTCTCTTTTGGTTGTACAGTCCTTCTCCCCTGGACAATTGTTTTTCCCATTCTCCAAACCTCTTCAAACTGAACAATCCCTCAGCATCTGCTATGGATGCTCCTTGGACCTTTATTTGGCAATGTACACGATTATACAATATTTTTAATAAGAAAATCAGAATCAGAATCTCCTGTTTCACATTAGTGTACCATCTTCTGCACATGTTCACATTTTTAGTTAAATGGAGAGTCTGAAGGCATAGTTTCTGTTTCCCCCTGTTGATCATCCAGTCAGGATATTACGTATGCTACCATGTTTCACAAATTCTAAATAAACAATTTCTCTCTTATTTTGCTAGAGCATAATACTTTATCATATAAATTTAGCATTTAACTCTTTTACTTGTTGTGAAGACAAGAGAGAGAGGAATTTTCTAGTATCCCAACCTGTAGAAAGCTACTATACAACCTGTACAAAGCTATTGTTTGGGAATTACTCTTTTATTGAACAATCTGTATGCGTCTTTTCTTTGTTTTAATCCGAAGAACACAACATTATCAGTATTCAGGTTTATCAAATGAATTTTGAAGTACCCCTACTCTAATCTTCTTTTTCACTTTTTTTTTTTTTTTTTTTTTT
>NW_020454760.1:5425750-5451975 GCF_003342845.1 Nothoprocta perdicaria
GTATCAGTCCTATTTATCTTCCTCACATTCTTCACTAATCTTCTTTTTCACTTTTTTTTTTTTTTTTTTTTTGCTTAGCTCAGGGTCTGGAGTGGTAAGTGCACCGAAGTTTAAATTGTAGCACAGTACAGAACAAAGCCAACACAGGGTAGGTCCTTTACTTCACTATTAGCAGTTACTTCATTAATATTTGCTTTGCCAAAGTTTAACATATTTCAGTTTATTTGCAAGCCTCTGAGAAGTGTCTATAACCTTAAACATTTACAGCCCTTCATAAGAATGGTGAAAGCAGATTGTAGTTGGGTAGCACCATGAAAGACTGTTTGCCAGAGCTCCATAGAATGATCCTATTGACTTTGTATGTTTTGCTCTGCTTAGTCTATCTGTCATTTAATTTATTCTTGGCATTGGGTAGACATCTGTTATTCTAACAGTGCCCAGCTACTTGTAATAAATACAGATCTCGAAGTCCTGTCTAGCTTTGTGACTAGTACAACTGGTGAAGCAGGGACTATGAGACAGATAGGTTACTTAAACAGCCAAGATGCCACTCTGTCTCTGTCAGCTGCATTTCATTGGTGTCCCTTCTGATGGAGCAGAAACCATCCTATCTTTACCTCTAGTCAGATAGGATTAATTTTTAGAGAGCACAGGCTTGAAATCTCTCTCTCACATTCTCAGTATCTCTTTGATATCCTAGTTACTTTTAAGTAAATACACGGATTATACTTCTTGGATACCCAGCTGCAAAAAGTTTTCTCAGAATATCATGAAAATTGTTTATATACAAGGAAGAAATATTTTATTACTTCCTAAGTGCTAAAATGAGGAAAATAATAGATTTCATGGCACAATAGCATATCACAGTTTGGGACATGTCTAGTTCTCTCTCACTATTCCTTTCTTTCAGTATTTGTCTTCCAATTCCAGTCTTTCTTCCAGATATTCTTTCTTTTTTCCCCTTCAGTGTTTCAGACAAATGATTTCAGCAGGATCAGCCCAGGAGACACATAATCACTTAGTTTAAATGCATCCACATACAAATTAACAGATAACTCTTGTCCTAAAATCTATATCTTAGAATATGCCAAGTCCTGTTAGCATTCGTGGGTTTTTTTTGTTTTGTTTTTTTTTTTTTTTGTTTTTTTTNGTGCCTCAAAGCAGGAAAGGTTTCTGCAAAAGTTAAGGAGAATTACTGATCCACAGGTGCGTACAGCATTGGCATTAAAAATTGTGGCCACTGTTGCTCTGCATACATTTCCTCCTGTCATCTGTGGAGTGAATAACAAGAAGTTATCAAAGAACTGGAGATGAATCTCGTATTTGACTTATTTCATTCACTATTAAACCAGCTTCAATTTAGAAGTGCAAATCATGTAAAAAATGCTGGGAAGCCTGATTTTTATCTCTGCATGCTTTTACTGACTGTGATGAGCTTGAATAAGAATGTTCTCTTTCAATGAATTATTGAAACAAGGCTAAATACAGAAAACTGATGTACTAAGTGTATATTTCTGTAATACTTCACTCTCATTTGGCTGTAACTGTATTCTTCCACTAGCATCTTTTCTTAGCTATAGTTTCCTAGATGGATATAATACATAGAATTACTGCCTTTCTCTTGGCAGTATCCAGTTCCTTAATATATTTGCCTTCATAAAACCCATGTGAGGTAAGGAAATGCTTAATACATTTACCTCTGATGGATGCAGAGCTGAGACACAGGAAAACTAAATGTCTTTTCTCAGGTTACAAGAGATGTCTTTGGAAGAGTAGGAAATAGATCCCTAGACTAATGTCCTAACCAGAGAAATGCCTTTACCCTGTCATATCTGGCCATTCGAGTAGATAATAAGCCCTTGTTTACTTCTACGGATATTTTGATGATATAAAACTTGTTTCCCATTTTCACTTATGCTGCTGAAAAACAACATAGGTTCACATTTCATGCTGACAGTATCTTGGTATGGTAAGCTCCTGACTGCTTTGAAATCTAGTGAGCCTCATTGCAAGAGCCAGGGCACAGTAATGAGCATCTTTTCATAGAAGGCACTTAGATAGGGAAAAAAAAAAAAAAAAAAGCAGTATTTTACTCACTAACACATAGAGAGCTCAAGATTTTTGTATATCCAGTTCTTTATAAGAAATACAAACTTAAAAGGAGAGTATCAATGGCCATACCAGGGAAAATAAATTGAAGTTTCTCATTTCTGCTGCAGCTGATACCTCCTTCTGCTTCATGGCTACAGTGAAGTGCCCTGACAAATCATGTTACACATTGGTCAAAAGTAATACTTCTGTTCTTCCAAGGCACCACTTTAAAATTAGGAAAATAATGGACTTTGCAGCTAATCCTCAAAAAAATTTTGATGAAAGTCTTTATTATTTCAGTTTGCTATTAAAAAAGGCCAGCCTAGCATGGACCTGTCAGTTTTAGGACATTTTCTAGATAGAATGGTAGAGGAATAGGGCCTTAAAATGGGCTTCATCTTGAATTCATTTCATTGCATAAGTGACTCAAATTGGGTTAGGACCTAGGATCTTTTTCTTTTCTGATCTATCATACTAGTAGCACACAGGAGTTTCTCTGTATTTTTGGCAAAAAGCTAAAACCATTTATAGGCTACTTGTCATTAGTTATTCAAGCCTCATGAAAATACTGTCCGACATTAACACATCTGCATTGTTTCTACTACATCTTTCTGGACAGGCATCTCTTAGAGATACCGCTTCTTGTAGACAAAAAGATTGTTTTTGTTATGTTTCTCATAGTTTTAAATCTAGTGAGGGAAATAGGAGTTGATACATGCTACCATGCCACTAAAGTAAAAGTTTTTAAAATCAAAATCTTCCTTTTTTCATTTTTAAGCATAAAATTACTTTGTGAGATTCAAATTTTGTGTAGTCAGGTGGACATTCGGAATAATAATGCTAGCAGGTTTTATTGGATTTATAAATGAATATTAAAGTTACAAAATAAACCCTCTTCAGCTCTCACTGACTTAAGTGGAAGTGCTTAGTCCTGGACCCACAGGGATATTTAGAGGTCTTGTAAAAAAAAGGCAAAACAAGTTAGTAATCTCAATGCCTTTGTGGACATGGATATGAAGCTATCTATTTGCAGAAAGAATATAGCACTTCCTATAGTTAATTTAATTACATCTATCTTCTACTTAATGTATGCTCTTATAATTCTGTGTCTGTGTGGTTTTAAGATACCATTAAGTAGCATATAGTCTTTTCTGATATGCCATTAATTTTATACAGTGTTTTAAAAATAATTTCGACAGTACATGCAAAAGCACTGCACTTCAGAAATGCAGTGAAAACATGTGAGAATTCTTAGTAACACAAGATACTAATAAACTGAGCGTGTTAACTTTTCCATTCAGTAACATTTTGGAAATGGAAATTTATCTCTTTTTTTTTTTTTTTTGCCAAATAAAATATTCAGGGTTTTTTTTTTAAGTCTTAGATTTACCTTCAGGAAAGCCAAGAAAAAAAAAGAGGGTTTTTTCCTCTCCATTGCTTTCTTCTTTACTTGTCACAAGCTAAAGTTAAGTAAACAGATAAAAAGATAAACTAGAGGTGACACGCCAAAAATTGAAATAATAAATACTCTTAAAAAAATACAATTTCTTATTTTGGGTTAACTTTTAAAATTTTGCTGGGAAAAACAGAAAAGCCTAACACTTTGAAAGGTTTTTGAACATAACTGTTTATAATTATTTCTTTTATCCAACCTATCAAATATAATTACAAATCAGACCTTATCTGTGATGAAAAAAAAGCTTTGCTTTTGATTTTAAGAACAATGAATAGAAAAAGCAGAGATCAATAATGAGGTAATAATTATATATTCAGTTCAATTATTTTATCCTCTTTTTTACTACTGAAAGTACATATTACATATGGAACAGTACATAGTGGAATATGTACTGAAAGATGATGAGGAAGAGGAGACAGAAAAAAAGTTCTAGTAAGAATCAAAGACAGCTCCAGACTACAGTGTATTGCCTTCTTTCTTACTTTTTGAATTACAGGGTCTTTTTAAATAGGTTAAATAGGTTACCACAACCTTCCATGCAGTGGAATGTGCAATCACTGGTTTTTGTTCATAGAATCATAGAATGCTTAAGGTTGGAAGGGACCTCAGAGGTCATCTAGTCCAAACTGGGCAGTCTAGTTGGGCAGACTTCAGAAACAGGGACATGTCCTTACACTAAGGGAAAGTGCCTCTTCAAAATTCATAAAGACTGATATAGTCAGAAATCAGTAAGATACCTAAGTATTTCTTCTGCTGCTCTGCAGAGTTGGAAAGAGCAGAACATGCCACTGAGTGGCCCTACAGATGGTTTGGATTCAGGTAGTGTTCAAGAATTGGACATTACCTAAATATCAGTAATCCATTTCTTTTTGTTTGGTGTTGCAAGATTTCATACAACGCAGGTTCTGAGCAAATCAGCCCTGTTTTGTCGCTTTTTTAAGAAGCACACTGCTACCACTAAGCTATACTGATATAAGGTAGCAGTTCAGGTTAAAAGGCTTCCAGCTACACAACAGCATCAGATATTGCTGCTGCATGAGATTTAGAGTCCAACATCCCTTGTGTCTTTGAAATACTGTAGGTATAGCAGAGCTAAGCGATCCATCAATTTTAACCCTAAGAGGTGGCTGACTGCTGTAGCTCACGTTTCTGAGAAGGTTGCTCAGGGAAGGGCAATAGCTAATGACATGTGAATACTGACAATAATGACCCAAAGTAAACACTTAATAGTGAGCTCTTACTGGCAATTGAAGGAAGGCAATCCATTTGGATGAACTGTCTCTCAAAACTGACTACTTACAGTTGAGGGCAGGGATGCTCTATTTTTTTTTCTGAATATTAAAGAAAATGGATTATCTTATGCTCCCATTCTAATAGGTGCTTTACTGTATTGCCGACGTCCTTTTTTTTTTTTTTTTTTTTTTCCTCTTTATTTTTTTTCTCTTTTTTACTGTTCAGCAACCTTGGTCCCATGTTGATGGTGAGGACATTCAGTAACAGCAATTATCAGGAGGTTTTCTGCACAAGCTTTGCTCTAATTTATAGCATGAGGATTTGTTTGTAGACAGTTGAGAGCCTGCTGAATCTGTGAGCATGGCTTATTTGGAGACAAGCATCATCCGTAAGCTGAGAAGGTTACTATCTTTCAGATATCAAGATTTCCACAGAATCAACAACACTTCAAAAAGAGAAAATGGAAACATTTTGCACAATCTATTTTGGGAAATCTCTCTTTTCTTTCTCCCTCCTCCCTGCGTACTCACACAAGTTTTATTTTTAAAACTGCAGGCATAGTAGTGCAATCTTCATCACTACAATAGTCAGTGACTGTGGACTGGTAATTTATATCACACTGATATTCTAAGGGAATGAAACTCGGCTCCTCTTTAAAATGTTCTTTATAAGCATCTTGCTTCATCAGCAAACTGATATTTATAGCCTATAGCCTCTATTAACTGGTTTGTATTTAAGATTTAATGCAATTTCTACTCTAGTCCTGTACTCTAGTCTGGTACTGTTGTTTTATTTACAAGTATTTCTATTCAAAAGAATATTCATACAAAGAAATAAAATGTAAATAGCCACAATAATATGTTTTTTTTTTTCCTTTTTGCTGCCCTTGCCAGTACCACATTTTGTCCTTCCAAGCATATCAGCCTTGCTCTGTGTGCACACAAAAAATCTGAAGAAGTATATCTCAATATCTGTGACATTTTTTGTTCTTTGTCTTGAAGACAATTTTGCATCTGGTCTCTCAAAGTATTTTTGCTCCATGATATTTGAGTAGACAGCCACAGTTCGTTCAAAGCACCCTGTTTGTGCTTCTACCATACCAAATTCCAGTGGTGTCCTGGGAGCACATACTGCTCCTAAGGACTATTTCAGGAATCTCAGTCCCAAATTTCAGATGAACTTAACTGCACCTGATTTACATGTCTGGCACAATCTCAGGTAGAGGATGTGAGCATAGCCACTTTAAATCACAAATTAACATAATTAGCATTGGAATAAGAACATTTTATTTTTTAGTTTTGATGTCCAAAACATTATATGAGGTAAGTGTATCTTGCACTGCAAACAGCACTTTTACAGAGGATCTTAACATTTTATGGGACATCTCAGCTTGGCTAAGCACAAAGATTCAACAGAAGTTATTTCTTTTGTGATATTTTTGTTTCCCCTACACTTCATAATTGCACTGTGAACCTCAATATTATAGACATGTTTCTCTGCTTCAGTGTTAAGAAGAAGAAAGGTTTCTGACCTCTTGATGATCTGTCCTAAACAATTCTTTTGTAAATGTGGATTCACTACTGTTTAGCAAGATGATGGAGATGGCAGGACCGCGAGCACAAGTGAATTTGCTGGCCAACATAGTCACTTCCAAGCTGTGAGGAGCAATTCCTCACAGGTCTTCACTACTATTAGCAACTGTCCAGCCAAATGCTCCCCTATTAATGATCATCAACACTGACGCCAGCACAAAAAAAATCACCCAGAGGAAAGCATTCAGTGCCAAGTGACAGGTAGGTGCCATTGCTTCAATATTGACAGACTAATACTGAACAGATTAACTTGAAGCAGAAATAAAACTTCTCAGAAAAAAATGAAATACACTCTGCTTCCAGTAGAAACAATTTCTCTTTACTGTGCTGCCATTACTCACCAACTATAATGCTTATATTAGTTTAGGTGTGAGACTCCATAGTTCATACTGCATTCATATTTAAAAATAAAACCAAAGCTTGTACTAGCGTAGATTGAGTGAGAAAGAAAAGAAAATCAGGTCTCTTGCTCTCATGATGTACCACATGTATGGAACATATGTGGTACATGTATGTAAAATCTTTGTGTAAAACCATAGGCATTTTCTGTCTCCTCACATCATTTTCTGTGTAGTAGAACAATACCTAATAAAAGCAGTAAGGAATCAGTGTATCGTATTCATACAGTAGGATATCATGACAAACTCAGAAGTGGATGACAAATGATCTGAAAAATGTTGCCACCAACACTATGAAGAGATTACTTGAGCTATTTCAAAAATACTGGCCATATCTCAGGTGCAAATAATTTTTCTGCTAAGTGAGGATTTAAAGCAAGTAGAAAAGTAGAAGGGAATATCTTAAAATGAGTCAATGTAATGAGAGTAATGATGATGAAAAATGACTTCACTGAAGACTTGTTTGATGTAGTAGGGTGGTGCTCTGCAACTGAGATAAAAGGAAAATGATCAGCTGGGAAGAGTGTATGTGAAAAATGCATGAAGGTCTTAAATTAAATTAGCAAAGTACACCAAAGGGGAAAAACAACAAAGAAACAGTGCTTTCAGCACACCATCAAAGTCTGTTGGGAATATTTGAATCAAGGCCAAAAGGACAGATATTACAGTTGCCTTCAGTTTCAGCCCTGCCATCAAAGAGGGACACCCTATGGTTTGCTTTTAAGGGAAATCTACTGCGATGTTACACATTTTGTGTAACCTCCCGTGTTCCTTTAAAGTTCCATTAAAAAGTACTAATCACTGTCAAAGACTAAGCTAGAAGTCCTGAATAATAGTTACGAGTTTCTGAGCAGGACTGTCAATTATATATGGTGGACCAAAGTCTTTTTGTCATAAATAGTCTAGCAATATAAAGGAGTTTTCATTCTGGTATAAGAGGTATTAGCATCACTTTCTTCATCTCCTTCAATGGAGAGAAAGCCTGGGTGTGAAAGCTTAAGGGGTCCGGATACGCTTTAGGTCAGGATCTCACAAGGAGTTCTTCTTGGATTATTACTGGTATGCAAAAAAAACACAATAAATAAGTAAATAAATAAATTTCCACGTGTGCACACCTGAAAAGAAATACAAGACTTGAAATTAAGAGCAAATAACTCACAAAGTTAGGCTAAATATTCAAAATTTGACTTAATCATTTTGGTTTAAACAAAGTCATTGGGGCTATTGCCAATAGAAAGGATTTTAATCTTTTTTTTTTTTTAAGATTACATAGTTTAATTATATTTTATTAAAAATTATGAAGGCAAACTGTTAGCTGTGTTGTAAGCACAAAATCTTGAGTGTGAGAGAAAAGCAAAGTTCACTAAAAGCCTCTATGTGTGTGTGCGTGCACATGCCTGTAGGTACGTGTGCCTGTGTGCTTGTATAGAATGATTCAAATCAACCACTTTTCATTAAGAAAAAGTAAACGCTGAACATCTGAGCATGGAATATCTGAAGCCAAGGATCATGTCTGCTGCAGCATATCTCTGTAGCTTCCTCTTTATAGACCAGCCCTATAGTTTTAAAACCAAAACAGAGCTCCCTCTTCCCAGATTGCCAGTGATCCTTAGCAATATCAGAGATTACATTACTTACAGTGTGAATAATAAATGCATATAATCTACAGACTATAAAAGATACAGCATGGACCACCATTATTACACCACATACCACACCTCGCGCCTCCTCGTCCTCTTTCCATGTGGTATAGCTGAAGCCTATAGTTAGAGCTTGCTATTTTGTGCTACAGTATCTGAAATGAATTAAAGGTTTGGCACTTTTCATATGTTATGCAGATATATTTCCCTTGTTACTACATTCTTCACCACACATTAGGTGTTAGAATGCTCAGCACATTGCAGCAAGATGGGTGTTGTTTCTACAGAAATAAAAACTGTGAAATGGAGGTTTTGAGAATAAAGCGTATTTTTGGATCATACAGATAATCTATGAGCCTCTTTTAAAATTAAAAAAGCAACAAGTTCTGCCTTTTTTTCTACTTATGTTGTAATGATTTAGTTTTCTACAAGCATATGGTGAGAATCAGAATTATCCCTTTTCCACCTACTACTCACAATTTCTTGCCTACTGATTTCAGCACCTAATCTATGGTGCTAAAACCAATTAGTGATACATCAAAGGTTTTTGCAGTTGTAAAGTTTGGACCACGACGGAACATTAGCACATGAGCTACTCATTATAGGCACAGATATATGTGATCTTTGATCTGTGTGATAAAAGATACATTCAAAATATGTTTTCTTTGGCAAGCTTACAGCCTCCTAATTGAAGAAAAAACTAATTATATAGCTCTTTACAAGGTGGAAATCTGCTGTAACAGGGATTGTACACAAAAACTAAGTAGTAAACGAGAGAGGTTAATTTTACTTCTTTTCTTTCACTGATTTTTTGGCATTCTAAAGTTCAGGAAAGTTATTTTTCAAAAACCATATGTTCTTGTAAATGGTTAGAGGTTAGAGAGAGCAAAACTGGAGTCCCACAGATATGCTTAACTTCTGGCACTCAGTAGCTCCACTGAAGTCAATGAAAGTAAGTCATGCCAGCTAAAATTAAGCATCAAAGTATAAATTAGTAAAGGCCATGTTCTCCTGTTGGCTGGTTGCCCGTATTTCCTTCCTATTTGCATGAAGTATGTGCACCTAAACAAGCAATGAAAGCAATGGTGAAGCTGCATATTGTATGCTTTACGGCTCAGACATCTTGATAGGCTATTCATTTTCTGCTGCCATTTCTCATCCCTCAACAAAGCACAAAGATTCTGCTTAGCCAGATATAAAAATAACAAATGGAGCATTGCCATTCAATATTAGGTCTTCTGGAACACTTATTTATAGTCCCTTTGCTTCTTCTCAGATGTATCCTGCTGTTTTTTGGAAATTGTGCCCAAGCCTGGAGCATGCCTGTGTCCCTCACCTTTGGTGATGCCTGGGAAGAGAGCCAAAAACAGCTCATAGCTGGCTGGGAAACATGCAGTGAGTTTGAAAGGTCTGATGTAAGTTGTTGCAGCCACAGTCTAAAGTTGTGGGATGGGAAGAATAGGGAAGGCGGCAGCACTTCTTCTTTGTGCTTCCTAAATGGAGAAATACGGTCTGTAGCAGGAAAGAAAAAAGGGAAAGAGGAGTGTGGAATGGAGAAGGGGAAGGCAGAACGGACGGAGGGTGGAAAGGAGGAAGGGTGAAAAGGAGGGAGGCAGGAGGGAGGGAGGGAAGGAGGGAGGGAGGGGAAGGAAGGAAGGAAGGAAGGAAGGAAGGAAGGAAGGAAGGAAGGAAGGAAGGAAGGAAGGAAGGAAGGAAGGAAGGAAGGAANGGAAGGAAGGAAGGAAGGAAGGAAGGAAGGAAGGAAGGAAGGAAGGAAGGAAGGAAGGAAGGAAGGAAGGAAGGAAGGAAGGAAGGAAGGAAGGATCTCTCTGCTCATGAAATCATTCATCTCAAATCAACTTGCTAAGGTGTCAACTTGCCTGCTGAGACAAAGATTTTAATTTCCTTTCCTAGGTAGAATCCTATCTAATCTTATCTCACATCTAATCCATACTGATTCAGAAAAGGAGAAAGTAGCTTTGTGAAATCCTAGACATCAATACAGGAATATTACCCACAAAACATTTGGTAATACTTTACCCCAAGAATTACACAAGTTTTTTAGAGGAGAATTTTGTCACTCCTGAGAAAAATTTTCTAAAGTTAACATGTAGGAGGTTGTTCCTTACAGTGTAACTTTTATTTTTTCAGGAGGGTGCAAAGATTTTTAATAACGAATTAAGTAGATTTCTCCTTTTTAAGGTGCTTTTTTTCCCTGATGAAGGGACAATACTAGAAATAGTGCAAAGTGTAACCGTACAGTAAATTTGTTTCTTAAATTTATGAGTTCAGTAAATTTGTTTCTTAAATTTATGAGTTCGAATCAATTCTCTTTTTTTTCATTTTGAAGTATAGTAGTACTCTTAAAAGGAGTCTTTGCAGGGGCTTCATTACATATCACACAACTCCTTTTGCTAGCTAAGCCTCCTACACTAATCCTCACTAGCCTCTTCCTGCCTAACTAGTCTACAAGTTAGGGTCTTTGAAATCTCAATAATGCCTAGGAAAGGCTTTCCCTGATATTATTAGGGTCACCTTACATTGAATACCACTAGTATATGCTGGTGAAGACCATAGAGGAGTCAATATCGGGATCCCTTTTCTAGATTGCTCCTCCCTAGCTTTTGAAACTCCCTAATTTATTTTCTGAAATATCTACATTAAAGGACAATTAAATAATCCAATCTCTTTGTCCATCTTTCCTGCAGAATGGCACAAAATAAATCTAATTCAAAAATGATTTCTCTGGTTCAGAGGCAGACACACAGATTTTTATATTCCTCCTCCTTTTTCAAGACACCCACTTCCTCTAAATTTCATTTTCTCTCCATGCAATAAAAAATGAAATAACATTGATTTCTTCTTTATTTAATCTTTTTCTTAGTGTGCCTATATGGCATGACAGTGAATAACTGTATATGCCAAGAAAACAATTACATAGCACCTCTATATTGATTTGTCTAATTATATCGCTTTACTAAAACCAAAGTTGTTTATGTGGACGTGACTGGCAAAGAGTAGCAGTTTCTAAACCTATTTTTATTTTCTCTTTAATTTAGTTAATTATTATTTTTTTACAATGGACATCCAAAGAAATATGTTCAAGGTGGCAGTCTCTGATGTTCATGCATCTTTCTGCCTAGCAGACTTCCGCGCCCATACCTGAGAGCAAAGCAGAAAGGCACCTGCAGGGATGTTTGTGCTGGTCTCACTGACATCAAGCAATTTAGAGTATTTCTGAGGCTCTATGTAAGATCCAAACTGAGCCTGGTTTTGCACACAGTATGGCCACACACCATAAGACTTGGTTTGTGCAATTAACCCTGCACTATGCTTTGCTACACCGCTTCCACCACTACTGAGCAAGCACCTCTGCATGGCCCCAGACAGTATTGCACACACTTACTTGGAGCAAGCTGAGGCATATCTCTGCAGTGCCATGCACACACCTAAGTTCATCTCAGGTAGATTTCACAAGCCAAACTGTTACTTGGAGGTACCCACCTAAGCCCCGCCAGTCAGGTACTGCCAAACACTTTAGGAGCAGGAAGAGCATCACCCAGCCCGATGTCCAGTGCCCCCAGTTGGGATAAAGGTGACCAAAGATGACTAAATACATCCTTTTCCTCTGCCTGAGAGAACCAGAACTCAAACTTCCTTCAGTGCCAACAGACCATCCTAACCACCATGCCATGCAATATTCTTGAATTTCTTTCAGAAAAGAAAAGTACTTAATATCACCATTAAGCAACACCTTGCTGGCATACATGACTATTCACTGGGGCAAAAGGGCAGTATAATTATACACTCAAGGACTGGGTCAAACTTGCAGTGAACAGAACATGGGGGTCACAGTTTTTCTCCAAAGGCATGGGGAAGTTTTATTGAGTGGGAGTATTGCACTCGAGCATGCAATAACCTGCTGGCAAGGTGGTCTGGAGGAAGGGAACAGCCTCTCCCTAGAAGAGAAATGCTTTCTAGTAGAGAACTTACAATGTGGGGCTGCTCTTAGTTCAGTCTTTGAGTGAAAAACCATGTTTTAGGGCAGGCTGAGTGGGCAAGCCCTACATTTTGGGGGGATAGTGCCTGATCTGTGAAACCTCCTGCATAAAGGGGTGCTAAGCTGTCATGTTCAGGACTGGGCCTGTTGAGCATAGACAATCTTAGGCCTGGTCAAGGACTTTTCATACCGATTTTCTGGACTTACAACTCCAAAATAGCAACAAAGTCACCCCTAGTCTGTTATTTTTACCTGAAGTTTTCAAAGTCACAGTAAAATGAAGCGGCAGATTAGGAAATACAGGTATCTTAGTTTTTCCCTGAGTCATTACACTCTGCTGCCTGGTGCTGATTCGTGTCTCTGACTCACAGGTCAGCGCTGCTGCTTTCCCAGGGACCTTTTGGGACAAGCTGACATGAGACAGCAGAGAGTTACAGTGAAAAATATTATTTAATGTTTCTGCGGCCAGTAGTTCAGTATAAGTGTTTTGCTACTGGACGAATTCCTTGCCATTGGAACAAACAAAAGTGGTATCTTAAAGACGCTCCTAATTACTTATAAATTGAAACGTTTGTCTACTTTGCCTCACAAAATTGGTTTCTCTCTTTCTCAGCCTTGTAAGATGGGAGGGAAGAAATCCAATGACATGAACCACTAATGACCTCTGTAAGGAAGTGTGTTTAACCAAATAATAAAGATAAACAGAACATGGCTGCAGTTAAGTAAGTTCATTCTATTTCAGGAGCTCATGAACTTGGAAAGTATTCAAATTACCTTCATGTGTTTACTTGAAAAACGGAAATAGAGCTAAATTATTTTGTTTTTAATATATATATATATATTTATATTTAGTATATATTTACCTCACCCAGAGAAAAGGATATTCTTCAGGCAAAATATATTCTAAATATGCTGTAGTGACTCTGGTCTAAATGGCTATAGTGCTTTATTTCTAACAGATTTTTAAGATGTCACTTTTTAAATAAGAAAATTTATTTATATATGTTTTTTCTCCTGCTCCTCTGCAGACTGCCTCTTGGTCTTTAATTATTTTTATAGGATTTAATATTGTTTAGGGAAATCTTATACATTCATTAATCTGCATTAAATGAACAGGTTTTAAAGCTTAAGTGTGGTGAAATCAGAATCTGCGCAGATACAAATAAATGAGTCTACATACTCTAGACTATGAGGAAAAGAAAAAAAATCAGAACTTTGTTAACACTGACAGGATTTTATCTGTCATGAAAAAGCTAAAGGATAAATAAAAAAAACACTGGGTGTTTTATTCAGCAAACAGCATGTTTAGCCCAGTTTCAAGAACAGATCCACTGATTTTCCTGCAAAATATCATAGCCTACTGCTGTATATATATACATATGTGTATGCATGCACGCACATATCTATATATATGGCTATATATATATGTGTGTGCGTGTATATATATATTTATATATGTGTGTGTATATATATATTTTTATATATATATATATATAAAAATATATAGAGAGCCTTTAACCATAACCTTCTTTGTGTTCTGCAGTGTCTCCAATCAGAGAAGCCAACCTCTTATTAAGGCTTTCTTTAATCAGGTGCAGCTGAGCCTATTTAAGCTCAATCATGTCCACAGAGGAAAATCTAGTAATGCTGCTTGTTTCTCTCAGCTTGGGAGGCTGTCTGCCCTGGGAATTGAAGGGTCTGTTTGGAATACCTGCTGAGGTTTAATCTCATCAGCACCATCTGCCCCTCACATCACTGGGGCTCAGCTGGTCCCTTTGGGCACTGCAGTGTCTGCATCCCAACAGGGTCTGTGTGGGGTATGGGGGGATCTGTGCAGTCGGCCACCATCCTGCTGGTGGGGTCTGGACTTGCTGGTCCTCGTTCTCCTCTTGTATGCGTTAGGCACCGGTGTCAGTCTGCTGCCTTGAAGGAATTATTTCCAGTTTTCCCTAGTGTAAGAGAGCCATCAGTCCTCGTGCCACCTGTGGCAAAGAGAATTTATTAGGATGGACCTGGATTAGGATTTTAACCTCTTCTCCCTCAGCAACACTTCTCGGCATTTTCCCAGGTACCTTGAAAATGTGATGCAGCTGTTTTTTCTGCAGGAGTACATATAAGCTTTAGCTAATATGGCTGGAAGAAGCTAATCACAGCCAGAAGAGGGAAAAAAAGAAAGAAAAATTTTATATGCGTTAGGATTTTTCCCTGATCCCAAATTAGCTGTTATCTAAAATTATTCAGTGACTGGTTTCTGTAAACACATCAGCCTGTAGCCTGCTCAGGAGAGAGTTGCTCTATTTATTATTATTATTTTTATAATTTGCAATTTTCTATCTATGTGGTGGATCCAATCATCTGAATCATGTGATTCTCTTTCTACTCAAGACTCCCTCACTTGCAGTGGAGTTTTTGGCTCATGGCTGAAGAGAGTTTTGGCACACATATTTAGTTGTTCACACGCATTTTTCACCATTCCTTGAATGAATATTTTTAGAGCAAAAGTCACACCTTAGAATACTCTCAAAAAGCTACAAGGACAGAATTACAAATGTTGTTAATTAGGGAAAAAAATATATAGTGAAACAGCTTGGAAAGCTTTGCTTTACAGACATGAACAGTTCCTTCAGAAGCTGGAGAGGACTGGAAGAACCCAGCTGGCTGGGCACACTTCTGGCTGAAAACCAGCTTCTTGGCCCTTTTGCTTTCTCTCTCCCTTTCCTTTCTCTCTCTTTCCTTTCTGAGCTCTTCACAGGGCTCCTCAGAGTCTCTTGGGGGTTTCTCAAAGTCATATCTCAGTGACGGCCAGCCCAGACGATTGCTTCTAAAACCAAACCCTCAGCACTTCCCAGTCTGGGCCTGTGGGGTGGGCATAAAAGGTAAAACGGTCTGTGGTTGCAACTTCACTGGTTTTGATGCGAAATACTGAAACTGGGCAGAAAGGACAGAGACAGAGCTTTAATTCTCAAACAAAAATATGACAAGTTGTGAAGCAGATGAGTCCTCTGCAAATCATTTCTCTTACCAGTTGTAGCTACACACCCAGTGCAATCAAATACAAAGTTTGTTTGCTTGTTTGCTTCACAGACTCCTGCCGTGTTTAATCAGCCACTTTGATGATTTGGTAGTTTCTTCAAGGAGCAGACTTCTCACCCCTGTACCACTAGAGGGCTTTGCTCTTACTCTGGAAAAGAAATTAATAAGGGGATATTCCTCTCATATTTAACTCTAAACATACACACACACATACAAAATGAAAGGTGAGGCTTATACAACATGCCCAGCTTTTCTTTTCTTCATTGAAGATTTTCTTGGATATTTTGCTCAATACTCTCTTTTTGTATAACGAGTATGGGAATTGTATATGCGTCTTGGCAGAGACCTGTCAGACAAGATGATATTCACTGATGTCTCGTATCTGTGATCATCGTCAGGATTTAGAGGATTTACGAAGCGGAGATTTGTGGTATTATCATCCCTGCTATGCATCATAGGCTTAAGAAATCTTGCTTAAGTTGACTCATTTTTGGAAGAAAAAGAAAAGCTGTTTTAAAAACAGAGAGGCCAGAATCAGATACTAACTCTAATATTTTACATGTGCAGGGCCACAGAAACCCTGAGTTTATCCTCCACGACTAATTGATAATAATATTCTTAAACAAGTACTTTGGTTGAATGCATCTTGTATGCTATCCACCTAAGCAAGTTAAAGGTTTCATTCCCCCCCACCTTGTATTTTTTAATCACACGCTTTCTTTTTGCTAAAGTATCTCCACAGTCAAAATAGGAATCATCAATATCAATACAGGTAAAAAATGCAAAAATATTGAAATCTCTTAATATGTTTGCTAAGGGATTATTTTGCTTAGTTTAAACCAATACTTCAGCAGTCTAGTTAAACAGCTAAGCTTCCTTTTAACATCCTTCTTACAGTATCATTCCAATCTACAGTAAGAATGGTATTACAAGAATGAGATCCAATAAGGGATGAAAGCGCCAGAAGCAAGAGCAGGCAGTTAAGAACTTAAATCTAAAAACCAGGAAGCCTTGAAACCCACATGACTTGCTTTCTGACCACAGCTTTGCCTAAGTGTTTAGAGTTGCACTCCTATTTGCACACAAGCACCTTGCAGCAACAGTTTTATCCCTCACTCGAAACCAGCTGGGGCCCTGAAGCCATCACAGTTACTTCTTTCAAGCTGTTCTGCCCCAAAACCAGCCATGGTCTTCTGCCTTTGTTTCTTCTTCCATTGTTTTGCCTTCATCCTCACTTCCATTTCATGGCATATCAGTCTCTCTCAGCCTTTGACAAGCTGAGACTCCCTGGGACATCTCTGAAATCACAGTCCCTGTCTCTTTGACCCAAGGTCACCATCCTCTGAGTCCGAGCTAAAACTTCAAGTCTGAATCCTTTACTTTTTTGTTTGTTTGCTTTCCTCTCAGAATCTTCCTATCAATACAGCACTTTTTTGTTTTCAGGTTCTTTAAACCATCTGGTTATACATTTTCAACCAATTCCTCTACATTTGTGTTTCTTGCCTTTCCACCTCCAGCTGCAAGCATGTACCTTTGTTCTCCCATGCTGTCATCTTTTTGCTCTGGGAATCCTGGGCACCACACATGACTACTTGATACTGCAAAAGACATAGGTGCTCTCTTCTCCTTCCTGGTGCTAACCCTTACCAAATGGGGGCTGTAAAACTTCTTAAGTTGATGGACATTGGGCACATTTTTGATGGACATTGGACACATTTTTAATGGAACACACAGGACTAATGCATTTCTTGCCTCCAAAACACCGGAGGCATTCTGCTTCTTAAAAGTTCAACATTTTTTAATGAGGAAAAACTGTCTTACTCTCATTGACTTGCCTTTAGAAAGGATAATCTACCTAACCTATTTCTCCTCGTTAGATAAGTCAACTTAGTAACAGACAATGCAATCAACTTCTCAAAGAATGTAGACACACATGGACATATGTGTGAATGCAATGATTCAAAGCCATTTGAACAACTAGAAATGTTTCAAGTTCTGTAATAGAAATTTGTCTCTGTCCCTCCCCCTCCCTGTTCCCGTTCCTCAGCTGCAACATTTTTGCTTTGTTATTTTTCCTGTTTCACCTCCACACTTACTCACAGGTTTCTCCGGTGATACTTTACCAGCCTCTTCACTTTCTTCTGTCAAATTTCTCCTCACCTTTGACCTTTTTGTTCACTGAAGGCTTCTCCTGCTCCTCTGATATGGCAAGAGCAATAGTACACTTGAAGCTTCTGCTGCTCCATTGTGCAGTAGGACTACTGTAAGACCACAGCAATGAAGTAGAGGCAGGACGTTAAGTCCTGAAGACAAGGCCTGTACTTGTTTTTGTTGGTGGTGGTGGTTTTGTTTTCAGATGTGTTGGCATTACTTGCCACCTACATAATGCTTAATAAAATGAACCATGATACGAATAAACCTTTCCTTCGCTTGTTTTTCTGTAAGCTAGTGTTGCTTATATTATGTTGCAAAAGTAGAATTTACAGCATATCTTCTTTCTTGAATCGACAGTCGTGCTTTTTTTCAGCACCATTCATATAAATGAAGTTATAAAAAGGAATTAAAGACTCCCCAGTTCAGTCAAGTGAGATATACAGTCCAATTCATTCAGGTCTTATTGAACTTCTCCTCTCTTCTCCAATTTTCCCTGGAACTTGAAAAGAAGACTTCCAGAGAAAATGTTTGTGTTTCATGGCATTTTATTTTTAGTTCCATAATTGCAAACATCTTATCTTCCCCCTTAGTTCTTTGGCATTCACTGAGACAAAAACATGCCTTAATTTTCGCTATAACTCTTCTTAAGTATACTTAGATATACTTAAGTATCACCCACCATAAAGCACTAACAGGGAAGAAATGTTTCCCTTAGGGACTAAAGTTGTTTCTGTTGTGAATTTCTGAGTTTCCTTCTACTTTCACAAAATCTCACAAAAGAAAAGGTCTGTATCTCATAGGGCAGAGGAATTTAACAAGCTTTCTCTCTTTGTAGAAAGTTATAATCCTCTAAAAAGACGAATCCAATTAACTGTATTGCTATGTCAGAACAGCAATGCCTGAGACATATGATAGACAATGGGGGATTTCCAATTTTTGATAATTAAATGTCAGACTTTATAAATGTCACTAATGGTTGTTTTAGCAAGACATATGCAGTTCATGTGCTTTTTCCATTACAAGCTTCCCACACTTGATTGCTGAAATGCCCCTTTCCTAATCGCCAAAACTTCCTCTCTCCACTTCCTCCAACAACTCATGAAAAGTGTACTTCATTAATACATATTTTTAAAATTCAGTGCAAGATAAAAGGAAAGTAATATGAAAATACAAATTCTTGTGTTGCATTATTATTTGTAATATTTAATCAGAAGAAATCCTCATTTTAATTTACATACAACTGGCAGAAAACGCAGGAGCATTTGCCCAGATACTAAACTCTGTATGCTACAGAGTGCATGAACCATTCTCATCTGCCAAATAAAATGTACTAGTTTGCTGCTAGCATCAAAAGGAAAGAGAGTTATAAATGACAGGAAAGCATGAGCATCTAAGCATAATGTCAATAATAATTGATAATGTCAATACCAGACCATTTAATTTCCATTCTTCAGCATTTGTGCTTTTGTGTATTCAGGCGTCATGGGACGAGAATCGAAAGCAAGCATGCAATTCTCATGCCAGTTTCCTAGTGCTTGGCCTTTCTCAGTACATTGACTAGTAACATAATGACAAAGCAGACTTAGTCTTTTTAGCTTCTTACCTACTGCTGTCATTCACACCATGTAACTTCAAGCACCTGCTCACCTTCAAGTATCAGACCTGAAATCTGGCTTCCTTTTAAGGCATGCTAGTTGCAACTTGCTTATGTACAAGCCACTGGCAAAGCAGCTCATATATTGATGCAAATTATGCACCTATAGAAGTGTCCTTTATAATTATTACAGTATGTACACGTTGTGTACCAACATGGTGGTAAAACCAATTTCAACTGCTCAATTGTTTTATTTTATTAATAAGCTGCACAAACTACTTCTTTCTTTTCCCCTATAACTTGAGATTCCAATCTTGGCTTCTATTGATCAGAGATAAAATGTAAGTGAACTACCCAATTTTACTATATTAAAAACTGATTCATATTTTGGGAATATTCTCGAGTTTGATTTGCAGAAGAGTTGACCAGTTAGCAACTAGCAGCGGCATTTGAAAACAAATAGTTCTGCAAAGAGCCAGGTCCTAGAAAGCCTCACTCTTGCTGACTTTTCAGGCTAGTTGAATTTACAGGGGCATCCAAGAGCTCATGTCAGGGTTAGCATCTCATGTACCCAGAGGAAAGTGCAGGGAGGTCACCAGGGACACTGGGACCCCAAGAACCAACCAGTTGTCTTGTCCACAGCCAGCTTGCAGCCAACAGGGCATGTCCTGCTGATGGAAATCTAGGCATGTCCTGGGTGCCTAATGCAGTGGATTTACACTGCCCATGGCAATGCCAGGCAACACAGCCACTCAAGTCTTTTCAGCAGAAATTTTCCTGGGAAATAGGTGGACTAATGGAGTATAACTGAAATACAGTTGTGCTATCTCCACTGCTAAAGTAGGCTGGTTCAGCACTGCACAGAAATTTCATTCTGAAATAAAATAGCCAAAAAGGGAATCAGCTGACAAAATGTCAAGTTAACCTCCAAACACTGAAGTTTGGAGGTGAACAGTGATAACGATATCAGAGGGCATCTCTGGATGTAATCACCTACAGGTTATAAGAGAGTTATTAGAATCTTTGGATAACCACTATGTCAGTATGTTCTCTTCTTTGCTTAAAACCTTTTTGATTAATAAAGACTATCCAGACTATACACTATGCTTACTGATATACATTTAAAAAGCAGAAAATTTAGTTTTCTAATTTTTCTTCCCAAAAATTCACAGAGCTGATCTCTGGAGAAGTAGCTGGAATCAGCTTGAATGGCACTTTGGAGAACTGAATGCTTCTGACGGAACAGCTGAAAAACAAAACTAAAGATTAAAAAAAGACTCTGGCAGCTTGAGAGCCTAACCAGCTGGCTGGCTATGTACGAAGAATGAAAATATTCACATTTTTAACAGTGTGGAAAATCCACCAAGGAAAATCCACATCCTTTTTTGCCTTGCCATTCTTTTTGGGTCATGAGTTTTCGTGATTTCTGGATGAGGCAAGAGGCTGTCATGAAAATTGTCAAGAGACAGAGATTTAACACAATATATTAGAAATTCTGGGATAGGGCTTTATTGTCAAAACAGCTAGGCCATATTAAATCCCTTAAGCCATGCTGGAACAGGCAAACATAAACACATATAACACTACTCAAGGCTCACAATGGTTCTGAAATTGCTCTTCAGACCTTCCTGGCTTATAAAGAAGTGTGCAATGATTTATCCTACTACTTTGAAATGGATATTTATTCATCAGCTACTACAGCTCTGTGAGGCTATTTAAGCATACCTTCAGAAATTTAACAAAGAAAAGAAGTGCTGTTCAAAACCACAAAATTTTTATAACTTTTCACTTACAATAAATGTGTTTAAATACAAAGAAGCTAAAACATTTTAAAATGCTATTGAGTATGTGTTCATCAGTGCCATGAACTCATTTTAGAAACTTTTATATAGTACTTCAATAATATTTACTTTATTTGCTTTTACAAACACATATACACAGTGAATGTAGCAAACATCTGTCCAAACAGGGACTTTGGATTTCACAGGGACTGGCTCACTTGTCTTCCTCACCATGAAAACATACTTCAGTAAATTAAAATGATTATCAGAGAACTTAAGAGCAAACAAATGCATTCATTTTGATTTCAAAACACATTTAAATGATACAATAATTATCATTATTGATTTATACATAATTCAGTGCTTGTAATAGTGTCTAGTAAATTCCAGACTAGTAGGTAAAACAACACTAAGTACAGCAGATGCTCGGTTGTGATGATTCCCTGATCAGGCAGATAACAACCTTAAATTACAGCAGAACACAAGAGAAATGCACCACTGAGCATCGGTCCACAGTGAGGAGCAGGAGGGGAAGGGGAACTCTTATACAATTACTAAGGATGGTCCCATGTTACAATTAGGCTAGTGTTAACAGCAAGTAGACAGCATGTAAGCATCATGTGGTACAATGTATGGTAGCGAGCAGAGTCTGTGTATATGGTATATGTGACATGGCCATAAGCTGAACATGCAGTACTGTGCAGTTAGGTCAGTATGCCCCAGAACAGTCTGGCCACACCCCATTGCCTGTCTCTTCCATATTTTTCCGCATCCTATTCTCTACATGCCACCCCCACGATGGGAAACTTATTACAGATTGTCAAAGTGTTTAAACGTGTGTAATTTTGCAACACTTGAATTGAAGTAGGTGCACCTATTTAACACATAGTCAACAAATATTCCATAGAACATCTGCTGGTGATACAGATGGCAAACAGGTTAGCCAATTGCTAAGGCAGCCATATCCGTGTGTTCATGCGTGGTGTGGGACGTTCTGACAGATTCAGCGCCCTTTTCAACGATCATAGGGCGCTGCATACTCACAGGCCTCCAGGATATCCTGTGAATGGGAAGACCAAAGGGCACAGTACCATCATCACGAAGTACTGTAACAGTTGCCCCTGACCCATTCACCAGGGCAGGCCCACGCTATGTTTGTCCTTGTGAGGCATTAATATCCACACACTAGCTAACACATGGGCTGAGGGTAGTCCTTGTACTTGTGGTATGCTGGTTGTTTGGACCAGAAGTCTCCTCAGGAGTGGTTCTCCTTGGGGAAGGGTAGTTGGGACAGTCACAGATACCTGGAATGCCAAATCTTGAGTAGAGATTAATAGAAGTGGAGTTATTTGCATAGGTTTCATTGACGTAAAGAACAGTTCACAGTGAAGAGAGTATTCTATTCACAAATGAAAATTTATCTGTTCCTGCCCTTCAACGGCTACTTGCTTAAGGATATAGAATTCTACTTCTCCCAAAGAAAGCACACAAGGCTCTACTCTCCCTTCTTGTACAGATATACAGTTGGGATGTTTTGATACAGGTTTTCCTTGTATTCGTTCATAAGGGGTGAGGGTTCCCCATTATTTAGCATAAACAAGGTTTTAGGTAACACTCACCCATCTTTTCAAAGTTTGGGTTGGTATAAGTTTTCAAATGTGGTCCTTTAGTAGCCCATTCATTCTTTCCACTCACCTGAGGATAGTAGGGGATATGTAAAATCCAGGTAATTCCCAAGTCCTTGGCCCATTTTTGCACCATTTTACTCACCGCTGCTAGGTCTTGCATTGTTGACTTAGAGTCCCCAGCGCAGCACAGTGAAAATCACTCTTCCTATTAAGAAGAGTTTTAGGCTATTTGGGGCACCTTTCAGCAGCTCTGTCTTCATCTCACAAGTCAATTGTGCTCCATCTGGGCCGTACCCATGTGCCAGTCTGGTGGCAACACCCAGTTGCCTCAGTGCACTAATCCCCTCCTCTATAGCACATCATGTCCCCATCATAGATGCCAGTTCACCAGTGGACTGGTACCCCCCACTACTGCTGGTACCCCCCACTACTGCAGAGCACAACCACTGATGTGGTTGTTGGCACCGAGTGTTGTTAACTCAATGTGGGGTTGCGCACTGAGTTACCAGCACCATCGCACACATCTGTGACTTGGAGAAGGTTGTACTATACCTGGGCATCTATAGATATGGGGCTCAATAGGTTTAATTACTCCCTTAACAAGGTTACGCATCTGGCCTCATTACCCTATGCTCTCATCATCCAAGCTAACAAAAGCTCCCCCACTTCTTTCCCCAAACCCTTAACCTGCTATGGCAACAATACAAAATCATTATCCAAAGCCCTAACACTGGTTAACCCAGCCCAGCCACCCATCTAGCTTCCAAGAAGCCACCGAGCCCACCAGAAAGGGCAATTCTCTTAAAGAGGATTCAACTGCCTGTGAGGTGACACTACCTCCTCCTACTAGTTCAGGCCAGTCCTGACTGGCCAGTGTGCCAAGGAACACAGTTACCAGTCCCCATGACTCAGTTCCGAGCCATTCAGGCAGTCACAGAGCGGTGACCTTTGCTAGACCCTCACCTTCCCCTTTTGCCTTTTTTGACCATGGCCGCCTTTTTTTGTGGGTCCTGCAACCATGCCAGATGTAAGGGGCACTAAAACACATGAAAGTCTATATGTAGGGGCCCACTGCAAGGGTGGCCGGACAGTGTCTATTAGCAGGCAGGATGCCTTGTTAGTAGATAACTAACTTCAAGGCCAACAGTGTACTTGTTCCGTCAGCGGACCGAAAACAAAGGCAGCTGTCCGGCTGCTACGTGACCATGAAGCTAATTGGACAGTAGCTGTGACACACGTGCTTTTAGGCATAAAAGTTATTGTATCCGGGACCTTATAGGTAAACTTACAAAGGATTGGATGCCAGCCCCAGAGACRSTGGCAAGATAGGGATAAGAAGAGAACATGTCAAATCCTCATTGGACTGATGACAGATCAGGGGCGTGGGCTTACTGCATAAAAGTGTGCTGGAATCTGCAATAAACGGGCAAGGTGATAAACTCATATTGAGTCAGTTCTTGTAACTGGCTTCAATCTCCTACATCTATATAAATGCTACACGCTGCTATACCTGTCTACAATCAGCTCATGTGAGAGGCCAAGGCCCTTCCTGCTATAGGAAAGATGAGAAAGGGAGAGGCAAGGGTGGAAATCTGGGAGGTAAAGGCCTTAAGAGCCAATTTTGTAGTCTCCCAGTTAATTTGTAAGTAATGGGACTATGGTGGCAGTCATTGATTCCAAACTATCCTTTCCACACTCAAGTAATAATCTCACATCTGCTTTGCCACACAGGGTGTCCTCCGTGAGGCGAAACACCAGATATAGAGACCCCAGTTCTCTAGCAATTTGGCACAGTCAAACTAGGCAACAGAGCAATAATATTTGGCTTTTCCTAGTATTCCATTATTTCCAAGTATCTCCTTTGGCTTCTGGAGCCAGGATTGCCACTGCCTCACTGCTGGATTATCTGAAATATTTATAGATTTATTTAGAATGTCACATTCATATCTTTGACTCTTGCTACCAGCTAGAGTCTGTTTTCAAGATGTTCTAGAGTGTGGATGATTAGATTATGAGGACTCTGGATAATTTTCTAGGTAGGTATTTTCATAGTATTGAAGTGGTCTGATTTATAGTTGGTATGAGTTTCCAGTGTTTCAGAGTTCCAAGACTTACTAGCTCTGAGGTTGCTCCGTAAGTAAATATAGAAGCTTAGTTCTATATTCAAGACAAGTTGTCTGGGATGGAATTTACATCCCAGTTATTATGAAATATGATAACGTTAGTGGAATCTCTCTGTGGCCTGGCAGGCTCCTTTGAGTTCATAAACAGGATCAATTTTCTTGTCATGGTGTTTCTAGAACCTTCTACCTAACAATTTTAATTGTTTTCTCAGTGCCATTAATTACTCATGACTTAGAATATGAATTTGTTTAAATAGCAGGACTGTTTGATAGGTTCACTATGACTGTGCCCACTCTGCATTCCAAATCAGAAAATTCATAACTCATTAAAATACTTTTCTAAAATAGTGCTTCTGTAAAGTACTAGCAAATTTGTATTACACTTAAATATATATACATATATATTACATAATCTGATAATGAGCTTCTTACCTATCCAAGCTATCACTGATTTTGTCTCAGTCTCTTAAATCTCTGCAAATCTTGTCATTTAAAGATTTAGCATTGCATTCCCACATACAATCTCAGAAGAGCGGTAAAAGCTTGCATGTGAGGAAGTCCCTTTCACAGAGAAGTCTACAATGAATAAGCAGGCTTTGCTGCATCTGAGGGGAACTGACAGCTGAAGGTTACAAGGAAATAGTCAGTCTCCCATAAAGGCACCAAACTTGTCCCCACCTTGTTAACAGTGATGTTGGAAAAGACTTGACAAGGCAAGTGAATGAATTTAACTCACGAGTAGAAATGCATAACAACAATTAGAACAAATCCAGAAAATAATCCAACTGAAAAATGCTGGAAGTTTCACTGAGGAAAGCTGTTACTACTCAATCAATATAAGATGCTGAATTCTACAGTCATATGCCTTTTCAGTCACATTTTCAGTCACATGCTGATGAAGCAAAAGAAGAATGCAAAAGAACATAAAAAAAACATAAAAGGTGTGAAATGATAAAAGGTGCAGAAGAGCAAAGGTGCGAATCAGAAGTATCTCAGTAATCAGAAGATCTCCCTTCCAAAAAACAAAGGAAAGAATTCACAGGCATCAGGTATTGATTAGACTGCACTGTTTCAAAGTGCACTACTAATGGATCTTCATATTTTATAACATTGCTAGAGGGCAGTTAGGACAACTGCATATCTAAGAGATACCTGGGTAACAGTCCCTCCACTGGTCAACACCAAGTACTTATACAGCATCATCTGATAATCCTCAGCTTCAGGAAACTGTCTACGTATGTCTTGCATACCCCAGGTATTGCCCCCCAAGCATTTAGCTTAGAAATTTGTCCAACAAGGGGATGGACATCCCTTCTGGTTCATACGACTGGGTTTTCTTCCAAACAAAGAGAAGGAAAGTGTGCATTTTGTGGTTTTGATAGTCTGGAAATGCTTCTGACCTCCACAGATCAGCAACAGACTTTTGACCTCATTTGTTATTAACGACTAACGAGGAACATGGCTCCAACATGCTTTAAAAAAAAAAAAAAAAAGGAAGGAAG
>NW_020454760.1:5452205-5672902 GCF_003342845.1 Nothoprocta perdicaria
AGAAAGAAAGAAAGAAAGAAAGAAAGAAAGAAAGAAAGAAAGAAAGAAAGAAAGAAAGAAAGAAAGAAAGAAAGAAAGAAAGAAAGAAAGAAAGAGAAAGAAAGATATCACCAATCACAGAATCACAGGATGGTTAAGGTTGGAAGAGACCTCTAGAGATTATCTAGTCCAACCCTCTGCACCAGCAGGGACACTCAGAGCACGGGGCACATATCGGCATCCAGGAGGGTTTGGAAGACCTCCAGAGAAGGAGACTCCACAATCTCCCTGGGCAGCCTCTTCGAGGTCTCTGTCACCCTCACAGGAAAGTTGTTCTTCCTCACATGGAGATGGAACTTCCTGTGTTTCAACTTGTACCCCTTATCCCTTGTCCTATTACTGGCCACCACTGAGAAGAGTTTGACCCTACATGTTAAGTTCATGAACCATGAAGCTAATGGACAAAACTTAGTCATTTATTTATCTGAAATTATATTACTATTAGCATTTTGATATTTTACAGCTACATGGAAATGAAATTTTTCATTTTAGATCAAAAGGATCATTACATGTTAAGCAAAACTGCATTTTCAGTTACTCATTTTGCTGTAATTATACTTTGTTAAACCTGTTTCCCTGCACATTTCACACTGAAAAATCAACTATTCCTACAGATTAATGAATAAGAAATGTATAAGGATAAATTCCTTCATCCAAATTTCAAATTTATGTCTTTGTTATTATCAATATTTTACCTCAGAAAAAGATGGTATTATCCTTGTAACTTTTCCTGTACTAGATAACACAACAGGCAGTATAGCAGAAATGCATTTACGAAAGGGTGTTTCATTCTTTTTTGTGTCAGAGCTTGTTTTCATTTATTGATAACTTTACAATATTTGAAATGCTTGGGCTGGAATTCTCTAGTATTCTCTAGTAACAGAGCATCTATTTCAAGGCAAATTTTCACAGAAGCATAAACTCATATTTACAGATACAGCTGAATATTTTTGCTCTTTCAAAAAAAAAAAAAAGTGAGTGGGAAAGTTACAAGCCTATGGCATTTCCTGTGAAAAGATTTAAGCTATAGTTTGTACTTAAAATATAGCAATGATTTAATTTGTGCTAGGTTTGTTGCTCCTAACATCTGCAAAAAAAGCCTAACTATGACTTCTTATTTTAGAAAAATGCCATTTCACGTATGTAGCAGAAAGACATGATTTCAGCAGCTAAAAATGTCGCCAAAAAATCATGTTTTGCACTAAATAGGACTTTCTCCACAAATGCCGCTCAAGACTAAGATAGGGTGTTGTAGGTCTAGTAGGTACCAGAAATCAGTCCCCTTCTGCTCACTTTTGTGCAACACTCTAGAGTTTTATTTACATGATTACATTCTCTTTATTCTCTGCCTCATTTACTGTATGATATGGGATGAACCAGGGCTGTGAAGTAAAGGCAACTGTTGAATGCAGGGCCCTTGGAGAGACAGATTGAGGAGAAAAGAGTAAGGCCAAGAGAAGAGGACAGTCTTCTCACACATCAACTGCATCCTGTCCTGGAGAAATAGCTCTTTGTTTCAGATCTTGCCAAAAAAACATTATCTAATCTTAAGAACATCATTTTCTTGGGGAACTAGCTTAAACTTCTGATATGTGATTTTCCAAGGTCCACAGTACAGACAGGTAGACCACCTTGGACTGTGGTCTAAATGTGCAACTTTGGGTTATTATGTCCTGGAAATATTTATCTCTGCTATTTGAAAGTAGTTGTCCAAATGAGGTGATTAGGTTTTATATTCATTGACTCAATTCCCAAGACATAAAATTGAGATAATGTTCTTTCATACCTCACAGGAACTGTGAAATTAAGTTAATTGTTAATACATTATTAGATGAATTGGTTATTTTCTGGGATAATACAGTGATGTATGTCATTAAAAAACCTGTGAGAAAAGGAATTAATCTGTTCATAAACCAGTATACAAATAGTAGTTGGTACAGCACATGTAAGGAGAAAAACAACACTGAACACTGTGCAGTATGTATGGCAGGACACCTGTGGAAAGTTTGAAACATGAATATGTCAACGGGATGCAGGGTTAAATTAGGATCAGATAGACTCATCTACGTTCAACATTCCCTTACTTATGAGTGTTTGTTTGTGCAACTTGAACAATAATCTTAGTTAAATTTTGAATGATTCCTCCAATTAAAATATGTGTTAAGGAAAAAAAATCTCTAGGCAAAATTGCAGGTATAGACAGTGGAACCTAAACATTTCTTAAATTTTCTAAATAAGTCATATTACTTCAATTTTGTGTAGTAGTCCAATATTTGGAGTATTTCCTAGGCATTTTCTATAGTACATACTAATGAAATCCTACTCTGAAATCCTACTCTGATTTGAAAATGGGCATCTCATGCACTTAAACCAATTTAAAGTTCCCATTATTAACAGCATAATTAGAAAAATGTGTAAAAATGACCACAATGGGATGGAATCATTTAGAAGACTTAGGACACATATCAAAATAGCATTCAAATGTAATCTTGATTTTAACTTTAGAACTTTTTTAACTTTAGGCTTCTGGTTCAATTATTATTCAGGCATTTGCTGTGACATTGGGCAACAAAAGGCCAGGTACTATTATCCCACCAGCTCAGTGTGGATAGAAGTCAATAAATACAGTAGAGCTGGTCTGGATTGCCACTGGTTGAGAGCTAGCAAAGTCAAGCTTACTCAGTGCAAAACAGCAGCAAATATCGCTATTTGCACTAAATAATTCCAGTTGTGCAAAGCGTACTGAAGTTTGGGATCTCTTGTTTGTTTAATGGCCACCAGATGTCCTAAAGTACTGTAGATTCCAGTGAGGCCGTAAGAAGGAAGCATTTGAAATTAGAAAATAGAAATCATTTTAAAATATCTATTTCTCTTTTCTGTTGCTCATCTTTTGAGTACTTGGTGAGACTTTCTTTTTAAACACTTCTGTACTCACTCTTTCTTCTAGGAGAGTATTTCTGCAAACAGCCTGTCCTCATAAATAATTATAATCTACAGACTTTTAAAAATGCTTCATAAAATATTGATGCACTTTTAATGCCCATCACAAGTGAAATGCCAGTTGTCTCCCAGCCAATGACAAGCAAAAATTTGGTGTGTGAAGAGTTTCAAAAGCTTTCTGAGATAATGTGAGAGAGTAGAAAAGCAAGGGTGTGGACACTGAGCCCTAGGAGACCTTGCAGAGCAGCACAATTAGACAAGCTGAGGAGAAACATGTTTTGATTCACAGGCTGAGGAACTGCACTTTACAGACAGGCACAGAAATAACTCCTAGCCATCCTACTTCCTAAATGCAAGCATTGCTTAGAGTGTCAAAGTAAAATGAAGATGAGTTATCTCTTACTTCACACTGAAACCCCAAGTGATGCAGTGGGTCTATCACACCTAACAGTTAATCCGCCTAAAGGTTGGATCTCAAGTCTTTCTGCTTAACATAGAGAATGAACATATAATGTAACTACTGCACAAGCTGAAGAGGTGGCTCATCATACATCTTACAGATGCTATCCCTTCAGGCTACCCCAGTGCCTTTATGACAGTCAGGCCTTTTTGAACAAAATGAACTTGAAAGCATTGAGAATACATATAGCAGTAAGGAAATATGTGCTTTGCTAGAGGAAAAAGATTAGAATACCATGTAGCCTCAGCTGTGCCAAACATTCAGCTCCGGTTTATGTTAAAAATCTCTCACAGCTGGGAAAGTATTATATAATGGAAATCATATAAAAAATAAATACTGAAGAGTTTCTTTTTAGAGGAAGTGCAAAGGCCATCTTTTTTTTTTTTTTTTTTTTTTGAATCAACAGTTCTAGGATCACTTCTTCCACCTGCCTGCACAGGATAGTTCTGCTAATAGTTTCCTATGTCAAACAATACACTGACAATACTCAAGCTCTGTAAGTTGCTATTGTTTTTATTTATTTTTTCCTACTTTACTATTTTCTCTTTCCATTAACAGCTTGACAGTGAATGCCATAGTGGCAGTCAAGTTTACTATGCAGCACAAGGTGTCCCTTTCCAGTTGCTGCCTTATTCTAGCACTAATGAAGGAGTGTGAAATGAAGCACTTTTCATCACAAACCAGCAATGTAAAGCAGGTACTTTACAAAATTCATGTATGCTTCCCTAACACTACTGGATTCACTTGGAAAATACTCAAGTTTAGTTGTGAGAAGAAACAGGTTAAAGCCCCAAGGTGACTGAAATATTTTACTGACTAGCTATACCATAAAAATGTATCATAGTACTAGTACTATTGCTTTTGAGACATTTTTTCAGATGGATGTACATAATTTTCTTGCATCATTTCTAACCAACATTTTTGATTTAATTCTTTCTCACATGAAAGCTGCACTTTTTTTTTTTTCTATGCCTCCAGGGAGAGTGGCCTACTGGATAGGCACTATATTGATCCCATTTCCATAGGTAAGCAGCAACTTCAATTGTATGCCATAGGTTTCAAAAGTTGTGTATTACTGATGTGCATTTGCTTCCATTAAACCAGGACCAAATCGCTTCATAAAAATAATCACTTCATAATTAAAATTTTTCATGCTTTAGTATAAATACTCAGAAGAATTAACGAGTTCCTAAACTATTCAGATCTCACTAAAGTTAGATTTAGATCTTAATTCTCAAGTGAAATGAATCTGAAGGATTATTGATTTCTGATGTTTCTGCTTTTTTTTTTTTTTTTGCTTTTTGCTTTTTTTAAAGTTATTCTCTTTATTTTGTTGCTTCTCAGAATTTGATGGATTTGAGGGAAAAAATGTCAGTATAGCCAATGTTTACTTTCTCTAATCTTCTAAAACACATTGAAGAAATATAGAGCAGTGCAAAAATAGTACCGATAAGACAGCAGCTGCATCTAGTTTTGCACTGAATCTTTTAGATTCTAGGGCAGAGACAAGAAGATTTTACCTGCAGATTTTGATGTATAGAGACCTAGCAGGAGGTTAGAGAGGTAGGATTCAAAAGCATTTCATGCCTCAGGGTTTTGTTTAGATTTATATAATCTCTGTCCCTTTCTAAGAAAGGCTTTCAGTGAGGGATATATTGAATTCTAAAGCTATTGGTTATCTTTCTATAGAACATATAGTATTCAGTGTTGAAATATTTGTGATTCTAGCTTCAGATCTACTTTAATTGTACCATAGTTGAAGCTGCCCATCTCTAACTATTATATATATATTTTTTGACATTGAAGCTGGTAATACTGCTATGTACTGATAATTAATAGGTATGACTTTTCCCTCTCTCTCTCTCTGTCCACTGAAATAAATATGAAGAGTTAAGAAGAATAAAATAATAGCAAAATATCAAACTAAAAGCAGTAGGTAATACACAGGAGACTAGCAGATACTTAATAGGCTCATGGAATGATTTACTGTAGTTCAGTTTCTAAGTATATTCTGTACAAAATGAGACTTGTAAATGGTCTATAATAATAAGGTCTTTCAGTCTTTTCTGAAAATAGAAAAACAACATGTCTGTTATTATTTGTCAGCACAATATGTTTCTTTGCCATTGCCCATTGTTTTGCATGGCATGTCAAATCAAATTCACATATAGCTGTATACATGCACATAGAAATAAGGTGGAGAAAAGGAACATGCAGTTTGATCAAAGTTTCTTTTTTTTTTTTTTTTTTCCATTTGCAAAGACAGCAAACATCAAGGCATCTGTGCCTGTCTAAATTCAGCCAAAACCATCTGGCAACAAGTTGCAAGTAAAGGGTAGAAAATCTTATCATGACTCAGACGAGCTAGAAAGGAATGCGGGAGCCAAGATCCAAGCAGTAAGCTGTGGAAATTTGTAACAGTCTTCTGAAAAGGGGTGAGAAACATTTAAATGAATGGGAGCCATTTATTCTTAGGGCTTTTATGCTACGTGAACTTAGTAATTAAGTGAACAGTTAAAGCAAAATGTATTGCAATACAGTTACTTTTTGGGGGATTTGTGCACATGCTCTTTTTTTTCTCACATCTCTCTCTTCTTCCTCATCTCAAAATCACAGGCAGTGGGAAACCTGCAGCACAGTAAACTTGGTAACTGTATATGATGATAGTTACCTGAAATCAGTGCTGACTCTCAGTTATGGTGGCATCATAAACTGATTGCCTTAATGGAATTGTTTTTCATTGCAATTATTTATTATATATCTTATCAGCCCATAAGGTATTCCTTGCTATTGACTGTATTACTCTATGCAATTTATATTTCATTTATGCTATCCTCATTAGCAACATGTCATTCAGAGACACCTTAACAGACTGGAGAGAGGCACAGAGGTGAAGCTGATGAAGCTGAAAAAGGACAGTCCTGCACCTGGGGAGAAATAATCCCAGGCACCACTACAGTTAATCTGCTAGAAAGTGCTCTGCAGAGAAGGACCTGGGAGTCCTGGCGGACAAGAAATGGACTATAAAAAAGCACTGTGACTTACTGGCAAAGGAGGGCAACGGTCTCCTGGGATACATGAGGATAGCACTCACAGTCAGCAGGCTGAGGGAGATAATCATGCTCCTCTGCCCTAGAGAGGTCACATATGGAGTGCTGTGTCCATTCCTGGGCTCTCCAATGCAAGAGAGACATGGAGCTACTGGATTGAGTCCAACAAAGGACTACAAAGATGATTAAGGACTAGAGCATCTCTTATATGAGGAGAGGCTGAGAAAGATGGGCCACATCAGCCTAGGCAAAAGAACACTGAAGCAGGAAATATCTTGTCATTAACTATAAAAACCTGAAAGGAAGGTTGACGACGAGGGCACATTAAAGGACTGCATGTGACGACCAATAGAATCAGCATGAGCCACTTTATTGCAAACCCCCACATCTTTTATACAGTCCAGAGCTAGTCCCGTGCCTGCTAATATTCTCCAACTGGTGCATTGCCAGATGTCCCGTGACCTTATGCCGATGCTGACAGGCTGGTGCAGGACTGTTCACAGGGCGACTTGCGATTTCTGCCTGGCGACTTGCAGTTTCTGCCTGGCTGGTCCTTTCTGATTGGTGCATGTGGGAGTTGGTTACTTTGTGTTTTCTCCTCCTTTCCTTGCCCTTGAGTGTCCTTCCTCTACATCCGCTTTATTTCAAATGCTGAGTTGCCCAGGTACATCTCATCCAAATGCCCATGATTTTGTAAGAATTCCCCAACAGAGGGTGAAAAGAGAGTGGGACAAGAGATTGCTGGTACACCTGACAATGACAGATCCATCAGCCTAGAGATACTGTTCAACCTGACAAGCACCAGTGCCTTTATCTATGGCTGCCTTCCTGGCATGAGTGCCAGACCTGGCTGCCAGCACCACCAACCTCTTTCCTTCCCTAGGCCCTGGATGCTGCTGTTGTGCTCAACATGCACAACCAAAGGGACCCACTGGCGATGCTCAGCCCTGGACACTGCCAGTGACAGGTTGCAATGGGATGAGTGTGCTGGCCTCGGCCACGGTAAGAGGCAAGAGCTCTGCAAACTGTCAATAGAAAAGCACAGGTAGTAAATACACTATGTCTTTGTCAGAAGCAAGATGTGGAGGGAATCGGTAAGACTGTTGAAGGCCTCAGGCCACTTCTTTTTTTCTGCAGCCATGGAGTCATCAAGCCTGGCTCTGCTTCAGGCCAGCAGGAATGCACCAACAGAAGCCAGAAACGCTTGAGGAGCAACTGGCCTCCCTCCTGTGGGGTAGACCAGGGCTGAGGACATGCTGGGATGCTCTGCATGGGCTGTAGTAACACAGTGGCAATGTCATAGTGGAGAGCTGGCTTTTACATCCATACGTGGCCAGAGAGCTCAACAAATACAGGGGCCATGTCACAGCGGTGCTCTGTGACATGGCCACCCAGGGTGGATAAAAAGAGCGTCACGCCTCCCAGCTTGGTCCCAGGTTGGGAGGTAGGTAGGTGAGGGGCGAGGAGGCCACCGGAGACAGGCGTTGGTGCGGGGTGCCCAGCAGGAATGGCCTCCCCTGCCTCGAGGCTCTGGTGTCCGTGCTGCCAACTCACCCTGCTCCCGCTTCCCGCTCAAGGTCAGATGAGCAGCGTTGGAAGAGAAAACCCACACTGTGGTGAACGGGAACTCTCCAGAGAGCTCACCTGACTTGTCCTGGCTTCGCAATGAAGCGCAAGGCTCCTGACTCACGGGAAAACAGTGAGGGCAACATGGCCATCCCCACAGCTCCCTGTGTCCCCTGGCTGGGAGGAGGTTATCGCCGAGCCCTGTGCGCAGTGGCAGGGCCAGGCGGGAGCTCTCCAAGGGCCCTGCAGCAGCATCGCTGCTCTCCTCAGCAAGGGGTGCCTAGGTTGTGTGTGGGTGCCTACTGGGACACCCCCAGCAATGTCCCTGTGTGTCCTCTCCATGCCCTGGGGCACCTTGACAGCAGACCCTCCTGTGGGTCAGAGCCAGGCTTTCCTTGGGGCTGTCTCTCCAGGACACTTCCCCAGGCCCTGGGGAGGTGCTCACTGGTGGCCACATTTGCTCTCTGCCCTGCAGCGTGCCTGCTGTGTCACCGCGCGGACGTCAGCGTGGATGTCTGTGGGCCAAAACACCAGCAGCAGGGCATCTGTGTGCACGAGTGCTGCCTGGTGAGCTGCCCGTGAGGCTCCCTGCAGCTTTGCCAGCACCCGGCCCTGCCTTGACGGCCTCCTGAGCTCGCACCCTTCTCTGCTTCCAGTATTCTGCCAGCGGGCTCGAGCAGCGTGGCACCGAGGAGCAGGGTATCTGCGGGTTCTTGCCTGCGGATATCAAGCAAAAAGCCAAGAGCGCAGCCCATAAGGTGAGCGCCTGACAGCCTGGAGGCCTCTGCTCACAGGAAGGTTCACGGGAGCTCAGCCAGGGCCATGGGAAAGAAATGCCAGTGTTTCCAGCTAGTTCTGGGCAGAGCCCCTGCTGCCGTATGCCCTCAGCAGCTCCAGTGCAGGCAGAAACCTCCCCGTAAGGGGGATGTGGGAGCTGTGTGGCAGCAGGGCCCAGACCCCCAGGCCTTTGCCGAGCAGTGAGGTGGCCCTGGAGGGCCAGTGCGGGTCAGTGACGGGATGGCTGTGCTCTCTGCAGCGCTGCTTCGCGTGTGGAGAGAGGGGCGCCTGCATCAGCTGCCAGGCGAAGGGCTGCAGCCGCAGCTTCCACCTGCCCTGCGCTTCCGAGCACGGCTGTGTCACTCAGTTCTTCAGGAAGTTCAAGTAAGGGCTGTCATTCCTCATGCCACAGCCTCCTCCCTGTCTCAACACCCATTGTTCCAGTGCAGGCTGTCACGGAACGAGCGGTGGCGGGGGTGAGTGACAAATGCACTTCACTCGTATGAGAGAAATAATAACAGGATTTATTAATATGGACAATGATTTCACGAGATTCTATGGCAAGGTCACTTATTATTCACTACATGGAGGCACAAGATAATACAAGATTATCTTGGGATACCCTCCCGTTGGGTCACGAGGTTCAGATTGGACCCCCTTGCTTTCCAGGCTCCTTCTGAGAGGAGTCTGGGTGCGGCTGAATCCAATCCTAGTCCCAGACCTGGTCAACGGTTTATGACTGAGGGTACTTATGTTACAAAGTAAAGTTAGAGAGAGAGAGAGAGAGAGAGAGAGAGAGAGAGAGAGAGCAAGCAAGGAAGAAAGAAAGAAAGAAAGCGCGCTATATTCACTTACCACAAATCTGCGATGGAAAGGAAGATCTCTCGAGGAACCTCGAGGAGTAACCTTGAGAGGCGTCCCTGCCCAAGGGGAGATCCTGGTGTGCAGGCCGCAGCCGTGTCAGGAGAGCTCAAAGGGGCTCTCAGGCTGTCCGAGTATTTATGGAATAAGATGATTGGCTTGTAGTCATATTTTTAACTTCAAAGACTTAGGTTAGTGTGTTGGCCTTATCTCCCTGTTTACGACACAGCCTTGAGGACTGTTTTTGTTAAGTCTCAGTGAGAACAGAAATCAGGACGATGGCGCCTGCCAGAATTAGATCGGTCGCCGGTGGTCAGCAACAAAACAGGGCTGCATGTAAGGTACAGGCCAGGATGAGCTGGGAAAGGAACGTATCCGTCACACAGGCCAGAGAGCCGAGGACGCGGCCTGGCTGCCCAGCAGCGATCCCTGCAAGCAGCTGCCAGAGCCCGGCCATGGAGGGCTTCTCTGTGGCCCTTTTCCCTCCTCTTCATCACCCTGGAGGGCCGTGGTCCTTCCCGATCTGAGCCCTCTCTCCCATCCTCACCACAGGTCCTTCTGCTGGGAGCACCGGCCAGAGCAGGCAGTGCAGGCGCAGCCAGAGCCGGACACCACCTGCATCATCTGCCTGGAGCCGGTGGAGGAGCAAATATCACACACGACCATGGTGTGCCCAGCGTGCAAAGGCGCCTGGTTCCACCGCACCTGCATCTGGGTACGAGGCCCTTCCTCGCTCCATGGGCTCTGTTAGTGCCCAGCAGGGGCGTCCCGCTCACCCTGCTTGTGTCTCTCCCGCAGGGACAGGCAGTGAGTGCTGGCAGATCCTGCTTCCGCTGCCCCCACTGCAATAACAAGAGAAAATTTGTCCCTGAAATGCTCAGAATGGGAATCTTCATCCCACTTAGGTAGGTTGTTACTGTGCAACTGCTGGGTTCACAGGACACAAGAGCCTGAGAGCTGTGCATGGACAAGGGCTCGCGAGGCTCTGCTGGCCCACACGGCTGCTGCACACCTGCTGCCTGGCTTCCTCATGGGCTCTCAAGTGGGGCGCAGAGACAGGAGGAGAGCAGGGAGGTGCTGCATCTGCCTGCAGTGCCATGCATAGGGCCTCAGGACGTTCCCTCTCTCCTCCTGCAGGACACCAGCCTGGGAGGAGGAAGGGGCCTACGAGGATTTAAATGAAAGGCACAGCTGGTGCGATGCCAGTCAATGCCTTTCCAGGCAAGGCAGGCATCAGGTGGAGGAAAGCGGGTACGTCTTCCCCTGATGCAGCAACATCACCCCTGCCTGTGTGGCAGTGGATGCTGTAGGATGCAGAACCTCTCTGCAGGCCCTGCCAGGAGGGAGAGGGACCTCACTTCTCGTGGGGCTGGGCACAGGGAAAGGGACATACCGTTGGCACGGGGATGCAGAGCTGCATGGGCAGGAGGGATGCCCCTGCTCGTGCTGACCAAGAAGTCTCCCAAACAGTGGATGGTACTGCTGGCCACAGCTGGGGCTCTTGGCCTCACTCAGGGCTCTGGGAGAGCAGGGGCACGCAGGCCACTTAGCACAAGATCTTGGCTGGGCACTGCCTGGCCCCACTGTCTTTGCCCGTGGCTGCATTCCTGGCACGAGTGCCAGCCCTGGCTGCCAGCGCCAACACCACCTTTGCTTCCACAGGCCCTGGGAGCTGTTGTTGTGCTCCTCATGTGCTTCCAAAGGGACCCATCGGCGCTGCTCAGCCCTAGGCACTGCCATTGACACCTGGGAGTGTGACGAGTGTGCTGGCCTGGGTCCCGGTAAGAGGCCAAGTGCACAGGTCCCCGCACGCTCAGGCCAGGCTGCAGGCAAGGCCTGGCCTTGGGTGCTCCCCGAGGGGCTACCAGAGCATCGCTGCCGCTGCGAGGGCTGGGGCCACTGCAGCAGCCTCTCTGGCTGCGGGGCCTTGGGGCCGTGGTGCTCACCTTGCTCTTGCCCTTGCAGCTCCTAGCGCTCCATCGGAGCTGGCCGGCACCAGCACCACTGCCGGAACCACTGTTGGCACCAGCAGCGTCACCGGCACCATGAGCACTGCTGGGACCACTGCTGGCACCAGTACCACCACCAGCAGCAACACCACGGCTGGCACCACCAGCACCACTGCTGGCACCACTGCCATCACCAGCAGCAGCAGCACCAGCATCACCATCCAGCAGGATTTGGGCTCCTCCTCCAGCTCCTTAGAAGGCCCCTCTACAGAATCAGACTCGGCTAGCACCAGTAGCAGCAGCCAGCCAGAGTCAACATCATCATCTGACTGATTCAGCTGCTTAGAGCAGCAGCCGCTCAGGCCGCACCGGGCCAGACCAAAGGCCAGCACGCTGGAGGCTCTCATGACGGTCCCAACATCCTTACAGCAGGCCGTGAAAACCTCGTGGGAGGAGCCAAGGACAAGGCCCAAACAAGGGCACAAGTACCCAAACCCCAAGATAATAAATGAGGCAGCTAATGTCAGCTGTGCTGGGAGGTCCCACATTTCTTCCTTGCCTCCTTCCTTCTGGGCATTTTTTGGACACTGGCTTGGAGGATGGGATCAGCAGGGCTGTGACCTATTCCAGAAACAGCTGAGTGCAGGTGGTCTGGCCACACGGGATGAGACAGAGTGAAGGTTGTTCGCTGTGAGCTGGGAAGTGAGGGAACTTTGCGTTTGTAGGTGATGATCTCAGGAAGGCATTTGTTTGGGAAGAGGGCTGCAGCAGACTAACCCTTAAGGTTACTGGACTGGAAAAAAAGACTTTTGGAAGTTCTTTTTAAAGTAATTTATGCATGACCATAAAGCACTATCCTGAACTCAGATTTTAAAATAATTATGAGTTGAACACAGAAAAACCTATTCCTTCAAAAATTTAACCTGGGACTTTTCTGAAGAAGACTTCATGATGTGCAGTTGCACTTCTAAGAATATTATGTTATTCTACTTTCTGTTAAACAATGCATCTGTTTCAAATAGTTGCTTTATTCACAGAATCTCTGCATCAGAATAAGAGTTCCTCAGCAATGCAATTCTGATATGATACTTTAAAGGCAGAACCCATCAATGTAGAGATCTTCTTGCCTCATTAGATACTATCTCTGAGGATTTTCTTATGTGGTAAAGGAAGAATTTATCCTGATGAAATGCCTACAAGATTCATGTCCTCTTATATTCTCTTGCCATTGATGGCTAACACGGTGTGAAGGCAAACCAATGCAGTTTGCATGTTCCAAAAAAAAATTTCACTGTCACATTCCTCTTCAGGAACAGCAGACCACTAGTTTCTAGCAAATTCTCATTAATATATAAAGGAATCTAAATAGAATAGCCCACTGGAAATATTCTGTTATTCCACTTTTCTTTACTGATCATAAACAAGTACAAGCAGAAAAAAGTAGGTGTAATTTGAAAATTTTAAAGCATCTTTTTCACAAATCTCTCTAACCAAAATCAAAAGAAGTTAGCCCCAATTAATTATATTAATACAATGTAGTAAGCTATTGAATGACAGAAATTAGAGTGATTTGTTTGGCTAATTTCAGGAATTTGATATGTAAGTCATGTAGTTTTGTTCAACTATTCAAACATTATTTTTATGCATCTTGAAAGAAACACTTGGCCTCTGGTTCAAGGATTTTTCCAGTACTATTCCTTTGAAAGAAATGTAGTACCACAGTGAACTGATTTTTGCTATGGTTTTGTTTTTAATGGCATATTTTTATTATTTTAAATAGTTATAAATATACATACATACAGCATTTTATAATAAAAATACTTATAAAGAATTCACTACCCTCTAAAATTTCAAGGTAAAACAGTATGAGTGCAGTCTGTTTCATGTCATAATAATGAAGATTCAAGCAACAAACATCTTATTAGCCTATTTAACTGATACCTAAATTTTCAATCAAATAAGCAGCAGAAAAATAATTATGCAGGCAGGAGGGAAACGGAGAAAATTTAGGCATAAGAGACCAAAAATAAATAAATACATAAATGAAATACATTTCATAGGACTTCTGATTTTCAACATATAATAAATTCAGGACCTCATTTTCATATAACTTATATTCAGTGAAGGGCTAACTTACCAGCTGGCTGATCAGAAAAGGACTAAGTCTCTCAAGTAATAATGACTGTGAAACATATGCTGTATTAGTAAGCTTGTGTTTAAGAATTATCAACTTAAAGATGTGCTGAAGCATTTGGATGAATCTGTGTCCAAATTAGCAATGCAAGCAAATTCTTTTAGGAGTCAGATTCGGGGTAGCTTTAGAAGACCTGGCACCTCCTGGCATTTTATGTAATTTGAATGCAACTTTCACAAACACGTTACTCCTTAAGTAGTATAGCCACTTCCATGTATCTGTTAGACTTCTTGACATATTTCCAATCAAAATAACCCCTCACTTTCCACCTTGAAAATGACAAAACACCAGAGCTGCTCTCTGCAAATCTGACATTTTAGGCTTAGTCCTTGTAAGCACACGCACACTTCATGTTACCTCTTTGAAGAATTCTAAAATACTTGCATGTCTCCCATGTCAAGCATACTTTTACTTGCTTTTTTTTCTTAAGGTCCATCAGTTTGTAATCATACAACCTCACATCCTGCTTAGCATCTCTCATCCATCAGCAACAGTTTGTTCCATGCACCTGATTAGTCAAAGCTTGTACCCTCATTGTCAGTTTGCCCCTTTCCAAATGGTGCCCAGCACCTTTTGCCTTCTCAGAGTCTTTGCACTTGTAAGAACTCTTATTAACACCTGCAGAAATTCCTCACTATTTTCTGGAAACCGTCCTTTCATTCTGCCTTTCAGAAATGCCAGAGCAGGCAAAGCCTTGCTTGTTGAAATAATGGCCTTCTTGCTGACTAATCCTTACTCATCAAATTCTCCTATATTTCTGTCTGCCTGTCTTTATCACTCTGAAAAGACAACCCCAGTATTTTGCACCCCGGTCTAGTGATTTACCACAAAGCAAGCAACTGAATAAAAAGAGAACCAGAACCATCATTTCCTTCTTGTGTGGCAGTATTTTAAAAGACTGACTTGCTCTCTTTTTTAAAAAGAAAGAGCAGAGACAGCAAAATCCAGGAGAAACTTCAGGGCTAGGAACTGTGTGTTGAGGGAGACATCTTCTTGCAACCTGCACGGAAATATCTCTGTCCTGGAGAAAAAAAAAAAAATAAGGTGTAATCCTGACCTCAGCGCTTCTTGATAGCTAACTTGGACAGCACCTACCCCAGAGTATTGGCTGATGTTAATTGGAACTGACTGACAGTTTCAGGAAACAGCAGATTTGCACACACAAAAAATTAAAATGGAACTTTGGGAAAATGATATTGTTAGAAAATGGTGACTGAATTCAGCAAATAGGCTTGGGCAATTAAAAACAGGGGATGGGAGGTAGAAAAACACAAATCTTTCATTTTGACTTGCTTAAAATTGTTTTATTTCAAAATTTCTTAAATACTTCCTATTTTATTTGAAAATTACATTTTTATTTTAAAGTGGCTTGATGTCTTGGGGGCAAAAAAGACACAAATAACATATTTAATTACATCTTGACAGTTTATATCTTTTGTTTTTTCTCAAAGTGAAATATTGAGGTCTTATAGATTGGAAAGTTTTAACAAAAGTCCTCCAGAGTTTCTAGTCTCATCTAATCAATTTTTATTATTATTATTTTCTTTTTATTCAAGTTAACCAAACCAAAGCATCCATCCTTCATGTAGCTTTATGGTCAATCCAAATCTGAAGCATCTAACTTCCTGCACAGTCTCACTAGTCTTTGCAACTAATGGTTTACTGTAGATGTAGCCCTTCTCCATGTGTGCTCAGCATTACTATAATTTGGAAGAGAATTTTACAAGTTCAGTCCAACTTTTGGAAAAGCTTAGTAATGTGTTTTTATGACACAGTTTCAGATTAGGGTATGAATTTATCAAGTCATAAGATGTTTTTTCAGGGATAAATGATAGATGTCAGTAGGAAAATAGATACAAGGGAGCTATTAAACTTACAATGAAACATCCAGGAGCAATGGATATAATAAGCAATTCTCCTACAGCTAAAGAACACACTTACTGTTGACATAGTTATTGTTTGCACACTACTCTGTGTGAGGATTTTTTTTTTTACTTCTAGAAGACACTCCACCATAACACTTGAAAGCTACTTAGGAAATATTTATGTATATTTTCAGTGCTGAAGAAACTTTTAAAGCCAAAGACATTATAAACATTTAAGAAAGCAAATTAGGAAAAGGAGATTCGTTTTAAAGAGCTGCCTCTCGATAGAACTTTGGGAACAGGTATATTAGAGCAGAAACAAGGTTATTTTGTTAGACTAAAGAGAAAGGAAACATCAAAAAAAATAATGAAGTTGAGTTGCTTGTGTCACTTCTGTTTTATAACCAGTTCTCCCCTCATTAAGTGGGATACTGAAAGGAGATAACATCCTAAAATAATTATTTACTTAGAAAGGAATACTCATAGATTGGAAATGAAAGTACTTCCACATTGGAAATGAAAGTACTGCAACATAAAGGAGGACAGCAGTGGAATATCAATGTTCCAAAAGATAAAGATGTTTCCACCCCCAGGTACAGCTAGTGATATAAAATATAAGTCCTTTAAATCATGAAAGCATGGAAAAAGGCTCTCAAAGCATATCTTGTATTACTGGGCTACACCCTGCACCTCAAAATATGACAGAAATGGATGTGCTATTTTTTTTCATTATAAGAAATGGTACTTCATCTTGTTAGGAGGCCTTACAGTAGACATTTGAGCCCCACTAAAAATGAACCTGGGCAGCTGGAGGCAGGGAGGGAGTTAGAGGAGATGCCTGATGACAGGTATGATAGAGAGTTAGAGAGCTGCTCTCACCGTGCTATGCAGTTTCTCAGTTGGGTGTATCTGGGGCCATCTGGTATTGCCCACTACATACTCAAAATATGGAGATTAAAGTCAGATAAGAATAGTGGGCGTAGCACTAATAATTAGAACAATGAACTTTTATAACTGAACTTACTGTAAAAGAGAAATGTTCTCGACATGACATAAAATTAGTTTGCGTAGCAGCCAAGGTCTTACCTAGTTCCGTATAGAGCAGAGGGGACAAAGAAGAAAATATAATTTCCTTCTTAATTGATACAAACACACAAACATAGAATCATAGAATGCTTAAGGCTGGAAGGAACCTTTAGAGATTATCTAGTACAACTTGCCCTGCACACGCAGGGTCATCTAGAGCATGTGGCACAGGATTGCATCCAGGTGGGTTTTGAAGGTCTCCACAAAAGAGGACTCCACAACCTCTCTTGGCAGCCTCTTCCAGTGCTCTCTCACCCTCACTATTAAGAAATTTTTCCTTAAGTTTCTGTGGAACTATTGATGCTTCAGTTTGTGGCTGTTTCCTCTAGTCCTATCGGTGGCCACCACTGAACAGAGGCCAGCCTCATCCTCCTCACTCCCTCCCTTAAGATATTTATATACTCTGATTAAATCCCCTCTCAGCCTTCTGCAGGCTGAGTAAGTCCAGCTCTCTCAGCCTTTCCTCACAGGCAGATGTTCCAGGCCCCTGATCATCTTCGTAGCCMTGTGCTGGACTCTCTCCAGCAGCTCCACAGCCCTCTTGTCCTGGGGAGCCCAGAACTGGACACAGTACTCCAGATGTGGCCTCACCAGGGCTGTGTATAGGGGCACGATCACCTCTCTCGACTTGCTGGAGAGGCTCTTCTTATCGCACCCCAGGATCCCACTGACCTTCTTGGCCACCAAAGCACTGCGGCCTCAGAGTCAACTTGTCGTCCACCATGACACCCAGGTCCCTCTCTGTGGGGCTGCTCTCCAGAAGGTCAGTCCCCAGCCTGTACTGGTGTCTGGGGTTATTCCTCCCCAGGTGCAGGGCCCTGCATTTGCCCGTATTGAATTTCACAAAGTTTCTCACTGCCCAGTTTTCCAGTCTGTCCAGGTCCCTCTGGATGGCAGTGCACCCCTCTAGGGTATTCGCTACTCCCCCCAGTTTCGTATCATCAACAAACTTGCTGAGGGGGTGCTCTGTCCCTTCATCCAGGTCAGTGATGAATAAATTTAACAGGATTGGACCCAGGACTGACCCCTGGGGGACACCACTAAATACAGACCCCCAACTGGACTCTGCACCACTGATCACCACCCTCTGAGCTCTGCCATCCAGCCAGGTTCAATCCACCTCACCATCCACTCATGTATCCCACACTTCCGAAGCTTGCCCAGGAGGATGTTGTGAGGGATGATGTCAAAAGCTTTGCTGAAGTCCAGATAGACAACATCTACCGCTCTGCCTTCATCTATCCAGCCAGTCATTCCATCATAGAAGGCTATCAGGTTAATCAAGAGTGATTTCCCCTTGGTGAATCCATGCTGACTACTCCTGAGCACCGTCTTATCCTCCATGAATTTGGAAAGAAACAGCCAGGATGAGCTGTTCCATCATTTTTCCAGGTTTGGAAGTGAGGCTGACTGACCTGTAGTTGCCTGGGGCCTCCTCCTTGCCCTGTTTGAAGACTGGTGTGACATTGGCTTTCATTCAGTTCTCAGGCACCTCCCCTGTTCCCCAGGTCTTTTCAAAGACGATGGAGAGTGGCTTAGCAATAACATCCACCAGCTCACACAGCACTCTGCAGTGCATCCCATAAGGGCCCGCGGATGTGTGGAAATCAAGTTTCCTTAAGTGCTCTCTGACCCAATCTTCCTCTACCCTGGGCAAGTCTTGTCTCTCCAGGCTTCTTCTCTTGTCCCTACAGTCTGGGATTCCAGAGGGCTGCCCTTGGTAAACACTTAAGCAAAGAAGGCATTCAATAACTCTGCTTTTTCTGTGTCTTTTGTAACCAGGGCACCCACCCTCTTCACCAGTGGACCCATATTTTCCTAATCTTTCTTTCGACATCATTATATTTGAAGAAGCTCTTCTTGTTGTCTTTAAAACATCTCTTTTCAGATTTAATTCCAAATGTACCTTAGCTTTCCTTGTTGTATCCATGCATTCCCTGACAACATTCCTATATTCCTCCCACAGGTCCTGTCCTTTTCTCCACATTCGGTATACTGCCTTCTGTTTGAGTTTTGCCAGTAGCTCCTTGCACAGGCCTCCTGCCCCCCACCTGTCTTCTTACTCATAGGAATGCACCGATTCTGAGTGTGGAGGAAGTGCTGCTTCAACCAGCTCTCCTGGGCCCCCTTCCTTCTAGAGCCCTAGCCCATGGGTTCCTTTCAAGAAGGTCCCTGAAGAGGCTAAATTTGGCCCTCCTGAAGTCCATGGGTGCAAGGCTACTTACAGCCCTGCTTCCTCCTTGTTGGATCCTGAATTCCACCAACTCATGATCACCATAGCTAAGGCTATCCCCCAACTTCACATCTCCAACAAGTCCCTCTGTACTTGTGAATATGAGGCCCAGTAGCTCACCTCTCCCCATTGGCTCCTCCACAATCTGTGTAAAGAAATTATCATCAACTCACTGCAGAAACCTATAGGACTGCTTGTGCCTCACTGTGTTGCCTTTCCAGCTGATATCAGGGTGGTTGAAGTCCCCCATGAGAACCAGGACCTGGGCTGTAAGGCTACTTCCACCTGTCTATAGAAAGCCTCATCAAATTCCTCATCCTGATATTCACATATCCACATAGATGGCCTTACATCTACAGATAGAGAGTGTATGGCAGGCCATACACTCTGCCTGTGCAACTGAATTATTCCTAACATTTTTGTATAGTAGATAAGAATTATTATCTGGGAATCTCCCATTGCTCCTTGTCACTTTTTCTCCTCACCTGTGTTTTGCCAGTGAAATCCATCTGATTCATGAGCCATTTATATGAGCCCTGTTTCCTGAGATTCCTTTGAGAGAGATCTGCTAGACGGATGGAATCTTCTGCTTCCAGCATTAGGGTGTACTTGGCTACTGTCTTTCCTGGGCAGTTTGCCCATGCAGATGATGATATGTAACAACTCACATGGCACCCTAGTCAACCTAAACCTAAAGAACCTAATAACAGCTGTTTGCCAGAGGCAGAACAGTTTGTCCTATTCACAGTTCACTTCATGCACTCATCTGAGGAGTGCTTGGGAAAGAGGGGAGTGGAAAGGAGTCAGCACATATTGCCACAGTGACACAGCGCACAACTTTCAGAGTCACCATTTTTATGTCTGCTCAGTCCAAGCAGGCAGGCATATCAGGAGCTCGCAATTCCCGGGTCAAGGGCAGAGATAGAGATTGACTGCATACCTCAGATGTATTTGTGTTGCGTGCAGTAAGAGAGGAACAAAGTGTAGGCCATCCATTGCCACAGAGAAAAAAAGATGTGAAATCTTGGCCAGGGCGATTGACTTGGACTGCCTCTTTGTAACAGCATTTATTTATTAATAAACAGCATTTATTTATTTATTTATTTACTCATTCCACCTTACTAGCTCATCCTCGTAGGTGACAGCTTTGGAGCGGACGCTCGCGCCGTAAGACCTACCCGAGAGGAGCTAAACCTGCGGCCCCGAGCCGCGTAGCGCAGCGCACGCACCCGAGCAGGGCGAGCGAGGCACCCCCAGCCCCAGGTGGCCCAGGCGCAGCGGGGGCGCAGCCGGCAGGGTGAGGCGGCCCGAGCCCCCGCCTACGAGAGCCGCCCCCAGGGAGCGCGAGCGACCAGGAGCGCGGCCAACAGAGCGTAGCGCGGCAGCAGGGCGTGGCGCGGCAGTTAGTGCGGCAGTTAGCGCGGGCAGGGCGGGCAGCGACCGCCTCCCCGACACACCCGCCATGGTAATCACCCGCCGGAGGGCTGCGTTAGCACCCGCTAAGAAGACAGGCACTCACGCAGAGCAGTTGCTCAAACAGGCAGCCGTGCAGGTGTCGGGCTGCAAGGAGTGCCTGAGCCTGACACTCCCGATGGATATCCTGGGGGAGCGCACCTGTGCATGGTGTGAGCAAGTGGAGGACCTGCTCCGCATGGTAGCTGAGCTAAAAGACAAGGTTGAAAAGTTAAGGAGAATCTCTAGGTCAGAGAGGGAGAAACAGGGGCAGGCACCAGGGAGGCCTCAGCAACAGGTTGATACAGGTATAAAAGTCCAGGGTTGAGGTGGCAAGGTGAAACCTTCTCCCATCTTACCCTACAGGGTGCCCCTGGCAAACAGGTATGAGGCCCTGCAAGAGGTAGGGTGAGGGGGTGGCTCCCTCCCCTCCAGAGGAGGTGCTGCAGTCAGAAAGGCCAACTGCGCAGGTTGTCACTGGGGACAGGAGGCAGAATAGGAGGGTTATTGTTGTGGGTGATTCCCAGATTCAGGGAACAGAGGGACCGACCGATAGCTAGACCCGACCCTTTCTCAAGAGAGGTCTGTTGTCTTACTGGGGCCTGGATTAGGGATGTCACCAGACGACTTCCAAAAAGGAAGCAGCGATGCATAGCCTGAGGGCAATCAAAAGAGACTTTAGGGAGCTGGGGCGGACGATCAGGGACACAGGCGCGCAGGTCATTTTCTGTTCGATCTTCCCAGCACTGCCAGCAATACAGAAATAAATCATAGGGTACAGTCCATTAACACGTGGCTCCGCGGCTGGTGTCATCGCCATAACTTCAGCTTCTTTGGTAACAGGAAGTCTTACATGGCACCAGGCATGATGGCACCCAATGGGGTCCATCTTTCTCAAAGGGGGAAGAGGGCCCTGGGTCAGGAGCTGGCTGGGCTCATCATGAGGGCTTTAAACTAGATTTGAGGGGGGAGGGGGTTATCCATGGGGTGGCAAATGAGATGGTGCCTGATGGCCTGTCACACCATCCACAGCAATCTAGAGCTGTGGCCTGTGAAGGGTCCTCTAGGACTGAATAGGAGAACTTCTGAGAGCCCGCCCAGTCAGGCTGCAGCTGTCCCGACTAGGAGGAGAGGCACATTAGGAGCCCCGCTCAAATGCCTCTACATAAATGCACGCAGCATGGGGAATAAACAAGAGGAATTGGAGATGCACGTGTGGCTACAGGGCCATGATCTCATCGCAATTACTGAGACGTGGTGGGACAGCTCCCATGACTGGAATGTGGCCATGGAGGGCTATAGGCTTTTCAGGAGGGACAGGGCAGGAAGGTGAGGTGGCGGAGTTGCTCTTTATGTGAGGGAGCAACTGGAATGCATAGAGCTCAGCATAGGGGAGGATGGAACGAAGGTAGAGAGTCTGTGGGTGAGGATAAAGGGGCAAGCCAGCAGGGGCGACACAGTGGAGGGAGTTTACTATAGGCCTCCTGACCAGGATGAGGAAGTGGACAAAGCCTTCTATGGACAGCTGCAAGAAGCCTCCCGATCACAGGCCCTGGTCCCGATCACAGGCCTCCCGATCACAGTCCAGGAGGTTCCTGCAGAACATCGTAGAAAACTTCTTGATACAGGTGGCTGAGGAGCCAACAAGGGGAGGGGCGCTGCTAGACCTGATCCTTACAAACAGAGATAGTCTAGTGGGAGATGTGAGGGTTGGGGGCAGTCTGGGCTGCAGCAACCACGAGATGTTGGAATTCACGATCCTGCATGGAGTAAGTGGGGCGAGAAGTAGGATAGCTACCCTGGACTTCAAGAGAGCCAACTTTGACCTCTTCAGGGAGCTCCTTGGAGCAGTCCCCTAGAACAGGGTCCTAGAAGGAAAGGGAGTCCAGGAGAGCTGGCTGATATTCAAGCGCCGCTTCCTCCAAGCTCAGGATCGGTGCATTCCCACAAAAAAGAAGTCGAGTAAGCGGGGCAGGAGACCTGTATGGATGGGTAAGGAATTACTGGGCAAAGTGAATGAAAAAAAAAAGAGTGTACAGCTTGTAGAAGAAGGGACAGGCCACGTGGGAGGAATACAGGCGCATCGTCAGAGAATGCAGATGTGAAATGAGGAAGGCCAAAGCCTGGATGGAATTAGAGTTGGCGAGGCAAGTCAGAGAGTCAGAGACAACAGGAAGGGTTTCTGTAAGTATGTCAATAGCAAGAGGAAGACAAGGGAAAATGTTAGTGCACTGCTGAATGGGGAAGGGGCCTTGGTGTCGGAGGATGCCAAGAAGGCAGAGTTACTAAATGCCTCTGTCTTTACTGCTAAGGCAACCCCCCATGAACTGCAGGGCTCCAATAGAAGAGATATAAATGAGCTAAAGGAAGACCTTCCGCGGGTTGAGAAGGATTGGGTTAGGGATCACTTAGGCAAACTGGCCACTCAAAAATCTATGGGCCCAGATGGAATGCACCCAAGAGTGCTGAGGGAATTGGCTGAGGTTATTGCTCAGCCTCTCTCCATCATCTTCAAGAGGTCCTGGAGAGCAGGGGAGGTGCCCGAGGACTGAAAGAAAGCCAGCGTCACTCCAGTCTTCAAGACTCCAGTCTTCAAAAAGGGCAAGAGGGAGGAGCCGGGCAATTACAGGCCGGTCAGCCTCAACTCCATCCCTGGAAAGATGATGGAGCAGTTCATCCTAGAGAGAATCTTCAAGCATATGAAGGAGAAGAAGCTGTTGAGGAGCAGTCAGCGTGGATTCACCAAGGGGGAGTTATGTCTGACGAACCTCAGCCTTCTATGATGGGATGACAGGCTGGCTGGACGAGGGGAGAGCCGTGGATGTTGTCTACCTTGACTTCAGCAAGGCTTTTGACACCATCTCCCATAATATCCTCATATGGAAACTCTAGGAGAGTGCTCTGGACGAGTGCACGGTGAGGTGGATCGAGAACTGGCTGGATGGCAGAGCTCAGAGGGTGGTGATAAATGGGGCCGAGTCCACTTGGAGGCCTGTGGCCAGTGGTGTCCCCCAGGGGTCAGTACTGGGCCCGGTGCTCTTCAATTTGTTCATCAGTGACCTGGATGAGGGCACGGAGTGCACCCTGAGCAAGTCTGCAGATGACACCAAGCTGGGTGGAGTGGCCGACACTCCGGAGGGCTGTGCTGCCATCCAGAGGGACCTGGACAGGCTGGAGAGTTGGGCAGAGAGGAACCTCATGAGGTTCATTAAGGACAAATGCAGGGTCCTGCAACTGGGGAGGAATAACCCAGGCACCAGTACAGATTAGGGGTCGACCTGCTGGAAAGCAGCTCCACGGAGAGGGACCTGGGAGTCCTGGTTGACACTAAGTTAACCATGAGTGAGCAGTGTGCCCTCGTGGCCAAGAAGGCCAATGGGATCCTGGCCTGCATCAGGAGGAGTGTTGCCAGCAGGTCAAGGGAGGTGATTCTGCCCCTCTACTCAGCTCTGGTGAGACCTCACCTGGAGTACTGTGTGCAGTTCTGGGCCTCCCAGTACAAGAGGGACATAGAGCTTCTCGAGAGGGTCCAGAGAAGAGCAACCAAGATGATTAAGGGAATGGAACATCTCTCATATGAGGAGAGGCTGAGTGAGCTGGGCCTGTTTTCTCTGGAGAAGAGAAGGCTGAGAGGGGATCTGATTAATGTGTATAAGTTCAGGAAGGGAGAATGCAGGGAGGAAGGGGACAAACTGTTTTCACTGGTGGCCAGCGATAGGACGAGTGGTAACGGCCATAAACTGGAGCACAGGAAGTTCCATCTCCAGGTGAGGAGGAACTTCTTTACTGTGAGGGTGACAGAGCCCTGGAACAGGCTGCCCAGGGAGGTTGTGGAGTCTCCTTCTCTGGAAGTCTTCAAAACCCGCCTGGATGCCGCCCTGTGCCACATGCTCTAGGTGTGCCTGCTTGAGCAGGAAGGTTGGACTAGATGATCTCTAGAGGTCCCTTCCAACCTTGAATATTCTGTGATGTGTGATTTTTTTTATACATTTAACAGTATTCATTTAACATGCCATCCAGTATATGAAGCTATACTAGTAGACAACATTGCTTCCCCAGTCTTGTACAGAACTCCTCCTTACTAGAGAGAAGATGAGGTATAACAAACAGTCATACTTGATAATTAGAAAGGCCAGTGCTACTTGCTGTATGGTAAAAGTAAAGGATAATCAATACATTTCTAGCTAAAGGTGTAAAGACCCAGTCTAGACACTATAAAGCCCACTTAGAGATCAGAAGCAAAAAATTCTTTCTGGAAGCATCCAATGGGATTTTTACTCTATTTTTCTGTAGTAAAAAGTCAGGGAAGGGAATATCCTTACATCACATACACCATTAGGTATCATACATTCTATAATGCCTTATATGAAAAAACTCCAAATTGTGAGTCTGTGATAAATATAACCTTTAGAAGAGCTGCATTTAGAAGCCTTGTAGAAAACTCCACAATTAACAGTGGTTTTAAAAAGTATAACAGGTTTTAAAAAGTATAACAGTTTCCATCCATGTGTGATAACAGGATGGAAATGGTGGCCCTAGCTTTCAAGTGGACAGAATTGCAATATCTAGAGACACCTCTATCATTACTCAGACAAGCCTTTAGAGTTACTTAAGGTACACCCAAAACTGGCTCTTATTGGAGCAATGTGAGAGAAGAAAAATAAAGGGCAAACTCATCCACTTTTCCTCTTTCTTTGAAGGATTTCTTCCTCTTTTGCTTTTTAGTTCTCTAAAGATGGTACATATTCTGTCAAACATTAAGCCTTCATGTCAAGAAGGGCAGTAACCCTGGGAAAAGAATTGACAGTGTGTTTTCTAAAACATGTAACTATAAGATCTCACTGGCAAGCTGAGAAAGAACAGATGTTAACCTACAAAATCAATAACGTTAGAAAACTGTAGGATTCTGCACATCTCAACCATTTAGAAGATGGAGGACATCCTGAATTATACACATAAGGCCTTATCCTTCATTATGAAACTTGTAAGCATTATATGTGATCTCTGAATAAACAAAGGTCAGTGCAGAAAGAGATATTGCTTTCTGCCAAAGAAAAACATGCAAGAGGCAAAATGGGAGAAAAGATGTTCTATTAAATTCTGTTTAAATAATTTTTATCAAAAGACTTGCAGCCTCAACAGACAATTGCACTCCATGCGCATATTTAGTGACTTTTAAGCATATTCTGAAGTGTTATTTTTGTAAGGCAATGGAAATGGCATAGAATGACTTATACATTCCTATGGGTGATACTTAGGTAGTATTAAAGTTACATCTCAGTTACTAAAACTAGAGATGGAAACTATCTTTATGTTTTTAATTTCTTCAAGGGATGACAAACATTGTTTTTAGCAGGAGTTTCCTTCATCTTGACTTAAATCAGGCTGGAGGTCTTCATTGCTCATCTAAATTTGATGACCATGTTTGTGCAATATGATGTTGCTACAACTGAAGCAACATCACTGTGGTAACTACACCTCAAGTCTACTCAAAACACAATAAATCAATTTTGCGGTAGTAGATAGCTGGGGTCCAATGCAACTAACTTGCCAAAAGGCATTATAGAAAATGAAGCAAAAGCCCTTTGCATTTTTTGAGATGCATAATAATTCACTTAAGTTGCCCGAAGTATTAAAAATAAAATGAAACAAAACTACCTCAAATCAACTATTATGTAACTAAAATAGAATTTTAGAGGTGGTAGGAAATTATGTCTTCCTGGAAACTCTAAACACTAACTCAATAACTCTTAAGAAGTCCAGCAGAAAAATGAAAGAAAACAACATATTGGCAGATCTAACAATCTTGGTTGTGCTAACTTTTATGTTTTTATGTGTGCTATCATCTGTGGTTCTCTTCAGATGGAATGCAACAGCAAACATTTAAAGCCTCCACTGGGAAATCAAAGAATCACAGAATGTCCAAGGTTGGAAGGGACCTCTAGAGATCATCTAGTCCAACCTTCCCGTTCAAGCAGGCACACCTGGAGCATGTGGCATAGGGTGGCATCCAGGCGGGTTTTGAAGACCTCCAGAGAAGGAGACTCCACAACCTCCCTGGGCAACCTGTGCCAGGGCTCTGTCACCCTCACAGGAAAGAAGTTCCTCCTCACCTGGAGATGGAACTTCCTGTATTTCAACTTACACTCATTTCCCCTTGTCTTGTCACTGGCCACCAACCAGCGGAACGTCTTCCTCTTGCCCATTTATATCTCATCCACTTGAGCCCTGCAGTTCATGGGGAGTGGCCTTAGCACTAAAGACAGAGGCAAAGAAGGCATTTAGTAACTCTGCCTTCTGTCACCTCATCCTCCGTCACCAAGGTCCTCTCTGCATTCAACAGTGCACTAACATTTTCCCTCGTCTTCCTGTTGCTGCTGACATAGAAACCCTTCCTGTTGTCCCTAACATGCCTCGCCAACTCTAATTCCACCCGGGCTTTGGCCCTTCTCGTTTTGCATGTGCATTCTCTGACGATGTGCCTATATTCTTCTCACATGGCCTGGCCTTCTTCCACAAGCTGTATGCTCTTTTTTTCTCATTAGCTTTGCCTAGCAGCTCGTTACCCATCCACACAGGTCTCCTGCACTGCTTAGTTGACTTCTTTGTGGGAATGCACTGATCCTGAGCTTGGAGGAAACGGCGCTTGAACAATAGCCAGCTCTCCTGGACTCCCTTTCCTTCTAGGACCCTGACCCAGTGGACTACTCCAGGTTGCTCCCTGAAGAGGTCAAAGTTGGCTCTCTTGAAGTCCAGGGTAGCTATCTTACTTCTTGCCCAGCTTCCTCCATGCAGGATCGTGAATTCCAAGATCTCATGGTCGCTGCAGCCCAGACTGCCCCCAACCCTCACATCTCCCACTAGACTATCTCTGTTTGTAAGGATCAGGTCTAGCAGCGCCCCTCCCCTTGTTGGCTCATCAATCACCTGTATCAAGAAATTATCTGCAATGTTCTGCAGGAACCTCCTGGACTGTCCCTGGCTGTGTGGTTTTCCCAGCAGATACCATCGTGGTTGAAGTCCCCCAGGAGGCCCAGGGCCTGTGATCGGGAGGCTTCTTGCAGCTGCCTGTAGAAGGCTTTGTCCACTTCCTCATCCTGGTCAGGAGGTCTATAGTAAACTCCCWCCACCGTGTCGCCCCTGCTGGCTTGCCCCTTTATCCTCACCCACAGGCTCTCTACCCGCGTTCCATTCTCCCCTATGCTGAGCTCTATGCATTCCAGTTGCTCCCTCACATAAAGAGCAACTCCGCCACCTCGCCTTCCTGTCCCGTCCCTCCTGAAAAGCCTGTAGCCCTCCATGGCCACATTCCAGTCATGGGAGCTGTCCCACCATGTCTCAGTAATTGCGATGAGATCATGGCCCTGTAGCCGCACATGCATCTCCAGTTCCTCTTGTTTATTCCCCATGCTGCATGAGTTTATGCAGAGACATTTGAGTGGGGCTGCCACAGTGCCTCTCCTCGTTGAGACAGCTGCAGCCTGACTATGTGGGCTCTCAGAAGTTCTCCTATTTTGCCCTTTGGCCTCTTTAGTCCTAGTCCTTCACAGCCCTTCACAGGCCATGGCCCTAGCCTGCTGTGAGTGGTGTAATGGGCCATCAGCTACATCTCGCCTGTCGCCCCACTGATACCCTGCTTCCCCCTCAAATCTAGTTTAAAGCCCTCATGATGAGCTCAGCCAGCTCCTGACCCAGGGCCCTCTTCCCCCTTTGAGAAAGATGGACCCCATTGGGTGCCATCATGCCTGGTGCCATGTAAGACTTCCTGTTACCAAAGAAGCTRAAGTTATGGCGATGACACCAGCCGCGGAGCCACGTGTTAATGGACTGTACCCTATGATTTATTTCTGTATTGCTGGCAGTGCTGGGAAGATCGAACAGAAAATGACCTGCGCGCCTGTGTCCCTGATCGTCCGCCCCAGCTCCCTAAAGTCTCTTTTGATTGCCCTCAGGCTATGCATCGCTGCTTCCTCTGCACCCACATGTAGGACCATTAAGGGGTAATAGTCTGTGGGTCAGACCTGTCTGGGAAGTCGTCTGGTGACATCCCTAATCCAGGCCCCAGTAAGACAACAGACCTCTCTTGAGAAAGGGTTGGGTCTAGCTATCGGTCCCTCTGTTCCCTGAATCTGGGAATCACCCACAACAATAACCCTCCTATTCTGCCTCCTGTCCCCAGTGACAACCTGCGCAGTTGGCCTTTCTGACTGCAGCACCTCCTCTGGAGGGGAGGGAGCCACCCCCTCACCCTACCTCTTGCAGGGCCTCATACCTGTTTGCCAGGGGCACCCTGTAGGGTAAGATGGGAGAAGGTTTCACCTTGCCACCTCAACCCTGGACTTTTATACCTGTATCAACCTGTTGCTGAGGCCTCCCTGGTGCCTGCCCCTGTTTCTCCCTCTCTGACCTAGAGATTCTCCTTAACTTTTCAACCTTGTCTTTTAGCTCAGCTACCATGCGGAGCAGGTCCTCCACCTGCTCACACCTTGCACAGGTGCGCTCCCCCAGGCCGTCCATCGGGAGCGTCGGGCTGTGGCACTGCTTGCAGCCCGACACCTGCACGGCTTCCTGCTCGAGCAGCCGCTCAGTCTGGGTGCATATCTCCTTAGCGGGTGCTAACGCAGCCCTCCGGCGGGTGATTACCATGGCGGGTGTGCCGGGGAGGCGGTCGCTGCCCGCGCTAACTGCCGCGCCACGCCCTGCTGCCGCGCCACGCTCTGTTGACCGCGCTCCTGGTCGCCCGCGCTCCCTGGGGGCGGCTCTCGTAGGCGGGGGCTCGGGCCGCCTTACTCTGCCGGCTGCGCCCGCGCTGCGCCTGGGCCGCCTGGGGCTGGGGGTGCCTCGCTCGCCCTGCTCGGGTGCGTGCGCTGCGCTACGCGGCTCGGGGCCGCAGGTTTAGCTCCTCTCGGGTAGGTCTCACGGCGCGAGCCTCCGCTCCAAAGCTGTCACCTACGAGGATGAGCTAGAAAGGTGGAATCAAATGTAAAGTAGTTTTAAAATAAGAAAACGGAACAGAATTTAATATCAGCTCTTGACACTTACTGCTTAAGGTCTTTGAAAATTAGAACCATATTAAATCATTGGTCTAGTATTATTAAGCCAATATTTCATATTTACTTTATGGTCCATATTTTAGAAAAGCTTTATAAGCTCTCAGCCATGTTTCAAGGGCTAGTTACTTGGCAGAGTAGATCATACATCCTCATTATTGCAAAGACTGGACAACTTATAATGAAGTATTGCTGACAGCACTTTTGGATATATTGCTAGGAAACAGAAACTTAAGAAGATACTGGTTTTTATGTCTTCCCTGAAACATTTGTTTATTGCTGCCACCAATAGGCTTTCAGTTCTAAAAATAGTTTTACTAAAACAGTCTGTTGCAAAAGTTACTTCAGCTTCTCTCCTTGTTTGTCATCCACCTGTTACAGCTTTTGTTTTCAGGATGTGAATGCTCTGGGAAAAGGCTTGGCACATACCATATGTTTATGGAGCATCTACTACAATAAGACCAACCTGCCTGTGAACTATCTGTGCCAATATTCATTTGAATAATTATAAAGCTTTGGCCTTTGAGAGCTCTTCAAAAAACAGAAATATGCTGGAGCAAACAATGTATATATTTTCTGCTGTTTCGTTGATGGGATCTTTTTAGTCAAATGTTGCATAAATTAGCATAGACTCCACTGTTCATGAAACAGAAGTTTTTACAGGAAATTTAAGCATTAAGTTAGAATGTGAAATGTCTTTCCTGAGGAAAATTTCAGAGATTTAAAAATTATTGTTGCTCCAAGAGTGAAAATCCATATTCCCAACTTTTTTTCTTGAGATGGGAAAACTGAAATTGTTTTCAATTATCTCAAATAATAGTAGACATAGTATATGTTTTTATGTTGTTTCAAAATATTGTTATTATGTGGAAACAACATAGATCACACAACACTAAATTAAACAGATATGAACACAGTTACTTACAGTGACAATTATTTTTCTATCAAAAAGTAATTTAAAATAGTGCAATCATGTGAAATGTTTTGACATTTACGAACTTGATTTTTGATTAAATAGTGTCAAGATTTGAAAACAGACAGAAAAGATATATGTCTCTTGCTTTAATGAATCAATGAAAATAATCTGGGTGGCCTACGGGGGATGCCAACTGCAGATTATTTTTGACATTTGAAATCTAAAATGAGTATCAACGGTTTACCTTCTACTTTAGCAGACAAACCTTATTGATAATCTGAATGGGTATTGGATGGTAGCAAAAGCCTGTGCAATGTACCACCGTATTTTTCCTTGTTCACCTGGTGTGTTTTTATTAGATTTTGATTCCCAGACATTTACACTTCATATGCTCCCTGAGATGCAGGTTTTGTAGGATTAATGTTGTTGTTCATGCACATGAGACAGTGAGAGATGCTTACTTAATAGTTACTTTCACTTACACAACTTTGGTTACCAAAGGTCTAAACTAGCTTAAAACTAAAGAAGAAAAAGTTTTCAGCCTCCCATTTTCAAACTACTCTTCTTTTTTCTTATCCCACCTCAGTGTCCATGTAGGCAAGGAAGAAGCAGTGTGCATATGAAGCCATCATGGGCTTCAAGGCTCCTCAGGCAAAAGTTATCAGCAAGCCTTACTGCTAGCTTGGGCAAGTGACATGAAGCCTCTGAGATGACCTGTGTAGACAGCACTAACCCTGAAGATGAATGATATGGAAATTCAACAGCTATTATTTCCACAGCTTGCCTCTCATGTACAGAAAAGGCTAAATCATTGGGGCAGTGGCTAACTCTGCTAGCCTACTAACCCTACCAACTAACTCCTGATCAAAGGATCGTTACAGTAAAGCAAACTTTGACTTCATTGGAGCATTACTGTTCTCTCTGCTGTATTTATCCCCATCCAAGATGTCATATGATATTACATCATGCCCTCCTCCTGCTCCCCATGGCTATTTGGCTAAATTTATGCCCTCTCTCTTGGAGAGGGACTATTATAGGTGTACAAGTGTATGGCTACTGCAGAGAGCAAGAGATGAGTATGGTCCATTCCCTTCCATTTCATGAGCAGGAGCAGAGAATAGACTGTCCATACTCCTGTCAGATGAGCTCTAAGCAGCAGTCACACAGCGTTTCAGCATAAGACTGATTGCTTCATCTAACGCAGAAGATGTTGTTCAAAGTTCATGCTATCTTTTGTGCATGCAATTCATAACTCACTTCAGTGAAATGACAACTCTTTTATGTCCTTATGGTCTTGCCCTGAATTTTGATTGTAGTCTAAAAGGAGGTGATATCAATAGCAGAGAAGAAAAACAGAAATCATGTTCATCAGTGTGTGGAGCTGTTATTTCACCAGTTATCTCAAGAATCAGCTTGTACCATTAGTGTACAAACTGGAGCTTTAACCCACACTGTGACTAAGAAGAGAGCATCAGACTTCTACTATTATTTTACCCCTGAAAGATTTTAAAAAAGAATATGAAAAAGGAATAAAATAAATTGGAAACAAACAAAAAAACTAACAAATGTACCCTTGAGTGAACTAATAATAAAAGACTTACTATAAAAGAAAGCCTGGAAATGTGAAAGACTGCTGGAAAAAAATCCAAATAATCTTTCATGCTAAATCTGAAGGCGTGTGGTGCCAGTGAAAAGCAAGATAGACAGACAACCTGAGATACCAAATTTGGGTGGATATGAGGCAAACCAGAGGAACTACTGGAATATCCAAGATTAACCTGTGAGAAAGAAGTGATAGTTTGCAGAGCAGGGTTACCCAATTCAACATAAAGTATGCAAAAAGTAGACCAGATAACTAAAGCTAACATACAAGCCACAACACTAAAAAAAAAAAAAAAAAAAAAAAAAAAAAAAAAAAAAAAGACATAGAGGAAAAAGCTCTATAAAGAGCCAAGTCATAATCCTGTAACAACAGATGGAAGTGAACAATGTGGCAAACATCACGAGCCAAGAGAATGCCAAGTGTTTCAAAAGGGAGGCACAATCCCTATTGCATTACATTCACCAGAGTTTACAAACTCTGGCACAGCATTTACAGGAGAGACAAAGAGGATGACCAGAGCAGAGGGCAATTTTGCAGCCAAAGATTATGGATTGTAAATTTGAAAATAAATGGGATGTGAATTCTGACTCCACAATCAAAATGGAAAATAGCATTGCATGAAGGATAAAAGGTTAAATGTTAGACAGTATGCCTAAATAATAGAAGCAATGAAAAAATAAAAATTGTCTAAAGGGAAATATACCCTATATACCCACAACAGGTCCTTCATGTTCTCCATTGTGTACTCTCAGTTGAAGTTTGGGAAATTAAATAATTCAAAAAGACTGAGACAGTCTCCCAGGAAACAAGGTTGCTCTCATTCAAAGACCAAAGACATGTGAAAAGGGTTAGAAATATCTTTAATATGGTACATTGCTAGTATATATGGGACTTTACCCACATCTAGAATTTTAAAAAGCTATTAAATAAGCCAAGGAAAAGGAAGTGTTTTTATTACCTATCAGGATTAAAGTCCTGGGGAGAATGGCATGAAGCCCAGGTGATAAGCTCTGCCAGACCTATGCAGGGCCAACATGATTGTCTCTGAATTGTCCTGGAAAAAGGAGCACCAAGGAGTGCAGTGACATCAAGCTGGCTCCAGGCCAAGTCATCTAGGCCTCCACAACATGGCAGCATTGACGAGCTGAGGAAGAAATGCTGTGTTGCAGCTAAGGTAGCTAGAGTCCTTCCAGTATGCATCGTAGAATCATAGAATCCTTAAGGTTGGAAGGGACTTCTAGAGGTCATCTAGTCCAATCCCTCTGCACACACAAGTGATCTAGAGCATGTGGCACAGGATGGTGTCCAAGTGGGTTTTGAAGATCTCCAGAGAAAGATACTCCACAACATCTCTCAGCAACCTGTTCCAGTGCTCTCTCACCCTCACCATCAATAATTTTTTCCTGTGAAAAAAGTTCCTGTAGTACTTTTGCTGCTTCAGTTTGTGACCATTTCCTCTAGCTCTGTCAGTGGTCACCATTGAAAAGAGGCCAGCCTCATCCTCCTCACTGCCTCCCTTGAGGTATTTATACACACTGATTGGGTCCCCCCTCAGCCTTCTCTTCTTCAGACTGAACAGGCCCAGTTCTCTCAGCCTTTCCTCATAGTACAGATGTTCCAGGCCCCTGATCATCCTCATAGCCCTGTGCTGGACTCTCTCCAGCAGCTCCACAGCCCTCTTGTACTGGGGAGACCAGAACTGGACACAGTTCTCCAGATGAGGCCTCACCGGGACTGGGTAGAGGGGCATGATCACCTCTCCATGATGCCTAGGTCTCTCTCTGCAGAGCTGCTCTCCAGAAGGTCAGTCCCCAGCCTGTACTGGTGAGGTCACTGAATCATATCTAGGTTTCTTCTTTTTTAGGTCACTATCTGGTGTACTAGCCACTTTCCATCTGTATGTGAGGAAGACAACTTCTTTGCTGTGAAGGTAAAACATCAGAGAGGTTGCCCAGAGAGGTTGTGGAGTCTCCTCTGAAGATCTTCAAAACTTACCTGGATGCGCACTGTGCCCTGTGCTCTAGGTGTCCCTGCTGGAGCAGGGGGATTGGACTATTGAACTAGAGGTCCCTTCCAACCTTAAGTATTGAGTGATTCTGTGACTCTATGGTTCTATGAGAGCTGCATGGATAAGGATTTGTTGTATTTAGGAAAAGTTTTCATGAGTAAAGTGCTATGCGGCATATATTTTTCTCAGAATTGCCATCTACTCAGAAAATCAATTTCAGACATCCAGGTAGGTTAAACATGATGTCACTAACAATACAAGACTGTCTCCAAAAAGATAATACCTCTGGTTCAAATAAAGCTTTTGCTTGTGTGTATATGTCAGCAGTATGTACTGGCCTACTTGGCCTTATTAAGGAAAGTACAACCAGTAGATCAAGGGAAATAATTATTCCCTTTATATGGTGTTCATTATACCACATCTGGAATACTGCATCCAGTTTTGGACTCCTTTGTAGAAGAAAGATGCTAGTAAGTTGGATTGAGTTCAGCAGGGAGTCATCAGGATGCTGAGGGCTGAAATCACTGTTCACCTTATGTTGAGCAAAATGTTGGACCAGGTGATCTCCTAAGGTTCCTTTCAGTCGAACTGTTCTATAAAAGTCTAGTTTCCAAGTTCTCACCCACTCAGCACTGGGTTATGCAAGCCACTGAATACCTCTCTTTATTTAAGGAAAGTCTGAGTGCAAAATGTGATGAGCAATTGACAATGTAGAAAAATATAACAGTTTTAATTCCAATATGCCAAGAGATGAAAGGGATAGATATCAGAAGATACACAGTTTTGATTTTTAGAAAGTCTTGAGCGCTTTCGACAGCCAGACCATACTTTGTTCAGGTACAAAGTTGATTAGAGTCAATTTAATATTAAAACAGTAACAATTCTGGGCTGAAAATTTTGGCTTTTATTTACATAGTCTGTATTTTCATTTAAAAAGGAATATATAAGATAAGTCTGTCATGTATTTTCCTGTACTCTTGAATGCTTAATAACAACAAAAAAAATGCGAGTCAGGCTAACTAGTATTTTTTCTTTTGTGCACGTTTATATTAGTAAATGTTTTGTTATTGCCTATTTGAGCCCACAACACACTTTATATTGATTCATTACCACACAGGTATTCACACTCAGCTCTTCAAAGTTATGATGGATTTCAAAGACAGACACGAATCAGAGGACCCTAGTTTTTTGCCGAATTTCCCTGTCTAAACCCATAAAGCAGTCCCACAGAAGGCAATCAGGGCATCATTAGCTCATCTATATTAAGTAGTATAGCCCATTAGCTACTTCCTACCTGACATTTGCCATAACCTATTTCAGAGCATAGCTAATGTTACTGCTCTACATGGTGGTAAATGCCCCAATTAAAACTGACCAGGAATTTTCCAATTAAATAGCATGGCAGAGAGGTGTTTTGCTGGAAAATGCTGTGTATTTGATAAGAATCGTTAGGCTCCTTAGTCTTTTGTTTTCCCCTGAAATGCAAGCAGGAATCCTACCACATAAAGACTCAGTTCATGTGAGTCTAATCAACAGTTTGGCTGTAGGCAACATGATTATTTGTCTTGAAGGACAGACTTCCATGCTTACTGGTTACACATACGCACCTTCCATTTCATCTAGAAGCCAATTCACATCGGCAGAGTCAATCTTCCACAAAGGGTGGAGGCATGTTTCATCTTGACTATCTCTAGATACTTACAACATCTATAGATATATCAGAACTGCTCTGTTAGACTCTCTTTTTGTCAGTTGGGAGAAGCAGCTACGAAGACACATAAGTCTTTTGACCTCTCTTAAAGATCTCTTGTAGGAGAAGATGAATCACACACCAATAGTTTGTATTACTCTCCACTGACAACAAAGAAAGATGAGACAAATAGCCCAAATGCAGTCAAATCCCACCCACAGATCCATAAGACTAGAACCAACCAAAATCTTCTAATAAGAAGAAAAACAAACAACCTCATTCCTGAAAAAGAGTGAGTTTTGCAGTACACCTGCCTCAGATATTATAAAAAGAAAAAAAAGCAATATCACTACTGTGAACAATATCACAAGGGGTAAATCTGAAAATCAAATTTTGCTGTGTTTTGAAAGTCTTGTTTCATTGATAAATCCCACTGGAGATACAAGAGATCACTTTTTGTTTAGATTTTTTGTGTATTTGGATTCTATTCTGGTATCTTTATATCTCTGAACCTTAACTTGGCCACCATCCAGTGCAGCTCCTTGTGAGCAATATCATCTTTCTATTAAAATGTAAATGTATAATTTGAGTGAAATAGAAGATGTAAAGATCTGGAGCTTGCTTCTCTCTGGAATGGCAAAGTCTTATCTAAATCTATAGTTAAAAGGGAAGAACTCCAAGCAGCAACAGAGACAACTTCATAGTCAGTGTTCCCATTACTCATATTTTTCGTTACATATAAATATGTTTCTAAGACCTCACCTTAAAGAGTTATGTAATTTGGTAAAAATCTCTGTCTTGTTCTCTACCTCTTTTTTTTTTTCTTTTCTAACCAAAGAGTTTTGTACAAAAAAAGTTTGAAAACTTGATTGCAAAAAAGGGTTCAGACACAATTGGATGAAACGTGTTCAAAAATCACATACCTGTCCTGGCTGCTTTTAAGACTGTTAGACTGTTTCCCCAACCCCAAACGTTGCAGCACTCTTTGCCTAAGTTTTCTGTTCTCCTCCTTCAGTTCGCAGCCCCGCTGAAAGATGAATTCCAGCTGCACAGAGGCACCCTCAGAGTTATTGCAGCCTAAGCACCATGTAATGATGAAGGAAGAGCCATGAAAGGAGTACATGGAGGATGCGGAGGGAAATACATGCATTTAATATCAGGAAGGGCAATGTGACAGAATAGCATTCTGGTCACTGAACCAAAAGATGATGCAATCAACCTGAAGAGTTGGGGAGAGCCAATTGCCTTCACTGTATCCACTGAAAGAAAACATGGACAATCCCTGATACTGAGCCTGGCATGTGACACAGATAGTGTAATAACAGTGACACAGATAGTGTAATAATAGTGTGGGAAGGCCATTGCCTTCTTGTCAACTGCAAAGAATGAAGACACTCTGGGATGGTGCAGTGGGGCTGTGTGCTGCATAGGCTACCAGAGAGTACAAACTTTTAGTGAAAGGGGAGGCCAAAACTCATAGCAGATTTATCCAGCACTTACTCTTTCAAGAATAACAATCCTTCCATCCCAAGCATTTTGGTGCAGGTGCGTCTTTCTCAAAGACTCAGAGCTTTTCAGCCAAATGGTAATTTCTCCTTGTATCTAGTGAGCAACGAAGCAATGCAATCACTGAAAGGATTCACTTCTCCCGGTCGTTTGTATAGGTGTTTATTTTAGCTAGGCGGTGTGAGCTGCAAGACATCCAGGCAGCAGCTTGGGATGGAGAAGCAGCAGATGTGACCCAGCTGTGTCCTGTTCTGTGTCATAGTAATTTGACAGATGTCAAACAAGGTGAGTTTTGCAAGCATGACTCTTTGTCTTCCTACCGTTGACAGTCATTGGTATTTACAGACTGCTATAATATAGCAGTATTTGGTGAGAGGCACACAAACATTTATTATTGCTTTTCAAAAGACGTTTCTTGCGCTTGACATTCAGCAATCTGAAAGTTAGTCTAGAGAAAAAAAATTCTCTACAATTTCTTATTGATCTTCTTAATAAAGAGCAATGATGTTTATTTTTGAATGTCATTGATAAATGATTAAGAGACACTTGTTTCTAAAGCAACAAGTAAGAGAGAGTAATCCACCATTCCTAATCCTTAAACATTTGCACATGGGCATCAAAATAAAAATACAAGTCCCTCCAAAGACAATTAGCCTTCTTGACCTGAGTGTCTCATACTGAATTTCAAACTACAGTCAGACATCCTGTTCAGTCTGCAGTGAAGCCAAATGAAGACATTGCCAGCCCCAGCTTGCTCCTAGCTGCTTATCATTGTCCCTTTGTTGGAGGCTGCTGAATCTGGAATACTGGGCTATTAGAATAACTCTTTCTACATATGCTCCCTGCTTCAATCAAAACAAATTGGGCAGACATAAGTGTCATAAATATTAGGTCTTCTCTAGGCTGAGCTCATTTGGGTTCTGAGGCAATTGCCTGAACAGTCATACCAGCAGTTTGGTAGGACACCTTGGAGGTGACAGGAGGACAGCAATCATTTCCAGCAAGGGCTGGTGACAAGCAAGTGGAGAGCAGGTCAGGGGCAACCCAGGCATGTGGGGACCATTCAGGTTAAAGGAATCACTTGCTGCAGAGATGCCTGTCTGCTGCGAAGATTAATTGCTTCTGCAGTCAGGACCAGACTTGAGGCCACTGCCCAGTAGGCTGCCTGTGCCAAGAAGAGATATGATGCAACCAGATGTCTCTGTAGTGAAGTCCTGTTTGTGTGCACATTATGGAAATAGCATCTTTCCCTGATGTGCCGTAGGACTCCAACAGCTCCAAGCCTGACAACACTATCCCTACAAATTCTCCTCCTAGGATTTTCTCAGGTCGTATTGCAATATTCCTCTGACTTACTGCTTGCCTTGACTGTCAAATTCCCCAGTGTTTCTGCTGTTTGTACCCTGCCTCCACACTGGCAGTTTATCCTACAAAACACGTCCTCCAGCAGAGTCCTCCTCCCACATAGTTCAAATCCCTGCAGCTGGCGTGTGTTTTGAGTCATAGTTCCCAGTGTTTTAGTTGTCTATTCTACAAAGGAGCTTGACTCCTTTATGTCAGAGTAGCAAGGTGTACAGGTCCTTCAGGGAAATAGTGAATTAGCTGGTTCTTGTTCCATATGCTTCGGCACTAAAGCTAGATATGGAAATTTACCTTTGGGAAGAAACTTAGCTAGCTTTTCAATCCAGCTGGTACAGGAGGGTCAGGTTTTGGGAAGGAGGATGACTATGAGGCAATCCTAGGCTTAAGAATTATTTCCTATCATTCTCTGTGTCCCCATTGCCCAAACACTGATGGCTGTCATGAAGGAAAATGGGCTAGTTTTGCTCTCTGCTCTGAATAGTCCTTTCCTAGAAGAAAAAAAGTCATCTTCTGCAACTTCTACCAAGCCTGCTGGCACTCTTCTTCATGAACCCACAACTTCAAGGAACAGCCTAAACAGGATTCCTCCCAGATCCCAGGACTAAAAAACATATTTTTAACATAAGCCTTTGGCTATTTATTTAAATTTTGAATGAAATTCAAATAGAACTGATAGCAACAGGTATATATATATACCCACAAAGGTGCTTTCTGTTAAGTACTGCTGCTGATCTCACCTCAGAATTTTCCAATGATATAGTTTGTTGGGTTGCTTGCTTTATCTTGGGTAGAATGATTTGACTAAGAAATCCTGTACAAAACTTATAATGAACTTTTACACCTGAAATGAGGCAGAATCAATAACTATGTTACCATTTCATTTGCTGACATTTCTGTATCTCCTGGCCATGAACTAAAATACTGTGTGAAAGCTCCAAGATGCATCACAAGTGACTATAAACAGAAAGAACTGGCATTGTCATGAATGAATCTTCTGCCATTGGATTTCTTGTACAGCTTTTCAGATTTATATAGAGATTAATCTATTATCTGAACTTTGAATTTTTCTCAGAGCAGTATAAACTAGATGCATTTCTCAGACTTTTGCAGTTCAGTCATTGCCATTGTTCAATATCTCTTTGCTGATGAAGGTATATAAAGTTGTTCACCTCCAGTCCATATTTGTTTCTATAAAGCCTATTTCCTGGAAAGATTTCCTTGTATTAATAGCATACAGCATCCCTGAGATCTTTTTCATTCTGACCTGAAAACTTAATGCTCATCTCTGTTTTGCTTATCTTCAAGCAGTATCAGCTGAACATTGTCTCTTGCTGTCCTCAAGATTTTGTGCCTTTGATCTTTTTGTGATTGTTATAAGATCAAGACTAGGAAAACTTCAAACAACCTCCAGTAGTCCAGTGGTTTGAAATAGAGCTAAGTCTTAGAATTGTATTTTTAAAAACGAATATTGCGTAAGTTTCAGTGAAGTTCTAAATTTTATTTCTATATTTGTTTACTTTTATATTCCACTCACCTACTCTTTTATTCAGGATAGGTCAATAGTTAAACCAGGTTGACAGGTGTAAAAGGTAAAATCAGTATAATCACTTGTTGTTATCTTTCTCTCTTAATAGAAGGGAAAGAAAGCAGAATGAAAACACAAAACACAAAAAATGGCATAAACCGTACAGATTTAGCCAATGTATGATTGTGTGCCCCCATTCTTTAAACTTCTTTTACCTAAAAGAGTTACTTTTCCTTCTACAATCACCCCTAAGCTAAGAAGCAGGTGGGCACATGCAATTGCTTCCATTTTTTTTTTTTCATTTAGTGAGTTTTCCTTCCTACTGGGTGAAAAAATGACAGTTGCAATTTCACTCTCCATCTTAACAGAGGATTTGAGTGGAAAAAAGGCTGACTCCGAGGCTAAACTACTTGCTGAGTGTGAAGGAGTACTTACCTGAATAAAGTGTCACCATATGGAAAATCATCAAGCACATGATAGCTTATGTAGTCTTTGTTGCTTTTGCTTAACTCACCCTCTAAAACGTTCTCAGTGCCAGATTTGCAGAATATGTGCATGAGTAAATACCTGTCTACCTAAGCAGGATGGTTCCATGCTTTAAAAAATTCCAGTTTGCTTCCATGCAGGAGCCAGTATGCCCGATGCACATGCATCTTTTTCTAATTCTACCCATTTGCTAGGTTGAAACTGCCCTTGATAAGAATACGGCAGAAGGAAAACAGTTTCTGAACACTGCTAAAGTTATAGCCACTTGTAAAGTATGTCATAAGATAGGACTGGATGTGTGGTGAACAGAATGACAAGCATCACTGCAGATTGAACCTCTAACTACCATGAAACATCTCCTATGTAAAGTACATACCATGCATGAAAAACATACCACATATCACAAGATCTAAATGGAATTTATAGTCTCTGGCATGTAGGCATCTTTCATAGCAAGGTTTAAGTTCTCTGAGGTGCTGTTATAGATCTTGAGATGTAAATGCAAAGTTACGTCATGTTAGCATTGCAATCTTGGTGTAATATAAAATAAAATCTGCATGTTTGTATTTTGATTTCATTATTTCATTTATTACGTTATTCTGAAAATGGAATTTCTAAAATCTCCTTAACTATAGAATCTTAAAGACAGGTTAGACAAGTATCTGTCAGAAACATGCAAGGTAGAATTGATCCAATGTGTCCTACAGAAGACTGCAATAGAAATTTTTTCCCACCATGAAAAACGTTTCATACAAGTTTCACTGTTACAACTTTCTTCATCTGCTAATCTCTCTCACTGCATCACTGCTTCTCTACTTCTCTTTTTTTTTTTTTTATTCTGATTTTCCTTCTGCTGACTCTTTGGACCTATCCAGATGGTACATCAGCTTTCTAGCTGGTGCTGGGATTCTTGCTTGTTTGCCTCAAACATAAATCCCTGTACTACATCCTGACCCCCTCACCTTGACTGTAGACCCCTCTTCAAACCATTTATTTCTTACTTCCCCTAATGCTATTATGGCTCATTTCCACACTAACAGCAAGGGTCCGTGTTAATAAGCTGGATGGACCCAACTGATTCCAGCCTGCTTTGCATGTACTGGGACAGCACTGAGATCCAGTAAAGTGAGTTAGTCCATACTTTGCGCACTGGGCCTCATCCTAGGTATAGATGACCATTAGATATGGGAGTTAGGAGCAGGTGGATGTCCACATTTCTAGAGTCTTTCCTCTAACAGAAAAAAAATAGCTGTTCATGAACTGAATGTGGTATTTCTGCTGTAGACTAAGCCAAGCTTTTAATTAAGCAGTATTTAGGGTATTTTTCTCCTATCTCATGGAGAAAAATTGTTCCATAGTCATTCTGTAGATGGTATCTCTCATGGAGAAATGTATTTGATGGGGACAGCACAAAGTTTCCAAAACTTATCAGATATAAATACACCTTTTTTATTTTTATTTTGTGATGCTAGGAGATCAAAAAAAAAAAAAAAAGAAAAAAAAAGAAAGCATAATATCATAACACAAATAATAAAATTAAGGTGTTAATGTTCCTATTAGTTGCAGAGAAAATTCATTTTGAAGGTTTGAAAAAAGCTTTTGGACAGATTATAACAGTTGTTATTTTATTATTGCAAAGTCTCAATGTTTTTTAGGCCAAACGCAGAGCTAACATGCAAAATTTTTGAGGATTAAGTTTGGCAGAATGGTAATTCCTCCTAATTTCCTAACCTGAGGGACTGGCACCAGCATCCCAAAACACCTGGAATGATCCCCAGGAAACACCAAGAAAGTGAACTGCACTGTAGAAGTGACAACCATAGTAGACAGAACAACCAAATCTTTAATTATACTACTTTTATCTCATTGAAAAGAGGTGCAGCCTTGTCTACAGAGCGATGCTGAAGCCTGATTCATATGCAGCCTTTCTGCCTTCAGTTCTGTTGCTTAAAATAAAGACTGTCTTTTGCATTTATATGCATCCATATGGGATGCTTTAAGCTCAAGGTCCTATCACAGATCAGATAATAGATACTGACAGGAAAAAAAAGTCATTTTACAATTGCATATCATATTGTTTTTCACATTTTATATGACTGATTGGACTTAGGAAAATAAATCATATCCTACTTTTCATACAGAAAATAATAAAGGATCTACTTTCCAAATGCACAGGCCTCATGCCATTGCAATCCTTCTCTATCAGAGTAATAGACTGCATATCCAGCATACTAGAAGTTTGCACAGGATAATTTTTCACTTAGAAGCCCAATGTTTAGAAGGATATGTGTAATCAAATTCTACTTCTCAGCAGGCAGGTTTCTTATATAGTGAAGTTATTCTCCTGATTATTTCATTTTTTGCGTATTATTTACTGTATTGTATTACTGTATTTATTGTGTTATTTAATGAAAACGCTATAGGATAAAGATATAATATGGAAATTATCATGGAAAATGATTATCTGTCTTTAAGCAAGGTCTCATACTGCCTTTCAAGGTCTCTTGCATTTCCAAGATAATGGAGAAGATACAAATCCATCTAGCAGTATAATGAAATGCTTCCACTATTTTAAGAAGTACAGTAGTTGAAAGATCTATGCATAACAACCTAGTTCATGCCTTATCTATATCCCAAAGATTTCATGTGGGGCAGCTGTATGCAGAACTCCATAACATTAAGGCTTGTTTGGGTCAATGATTTAAAAAGGGGTTCATCCAGTGGGACCAATCAACAGCATTAGCCTCCACACTCAGAATGTTCTCAGAAGGAGGGAACTAAACCATCAGACTTTACCCATTTTGACTATATGTACCTTAACATCAACATATGCCTGAGGCAGTTTTTGTAATAATTCTGAACAGCCTTGCAAAATTTGTGTTTTATGAAAAAGTTGGGCATTCTCTCACTCTGTCTCAAATAAAAGATAAATAAATCTTGTGCAATGTAGTTGATGAAAGAAAGGTTATTAATGATAAAAATAAAATGACTAGGGCAGTGTGAGCAAACTTGGTAACAAATGTATACCCATATGGAAAGTCAGCACTAGAGCCGAAAGCTTATGAAAACACCTGCATTAAAATTTTGACCTTAGACTTTTCTCCTTGTTATATTTCCCCAGTCTTAGCCAAATCTGCAAATAAACAATCCAATCAAACTGCAGGACTTCTCCAGAAATTCACTGTGTCCATCTGTTTGTGAATCAGTCACAGACAGAATCAAGTAAACAATAAATACATGAAGATACAAATAATAAGACTTTTATTCTGGGAGAATTTATTTTTGGAGAAAATAAAAAGGCAGGAGCTCAGTAGGCTTAGTGTGATTTCTTAGCAGATACTTCATCATTTATTGTTTATTCCTTTTATATTTCTTCCATGGAGCAGAATTTATGTAATCATTCATTATGTTGTAATTTCCTCCTAGTTTCAATGTTCACAATGAAAAGGGTCCTTTGGAGATTGAAAGAAAATTCTTAATTCTGTCTGAAAAGTTGTTAGCTATTACTTTTTTAAAAAAGCATTTATGAGAAGACACTGGAAGAATTTTAGGGAGCTTTTAGGGTGAATAAGGAAAGACTAATAGAATAAACTCTACAATTATGTAAATAGTTGCTACAGTCAAAACAGAAGTAGAGAAAAACTTTAAACTGAAACAAAGGGGAAAAATATGTCACTCTATTTTTTCATGCTATTAACTTAGGAGTAGTCTAATTCCTGTCATTTTTTGTTTTTATATACCCACCTTCATCCTGGTATTCAAGCCATGCCCAGGAAGAGCTCTTTTCCTATCTTTCAGACTGGTGCCTGGTCTGTCACCTCCTCAACCTCTCCTCTTCCTCCTCCTTTCTAAAATATCTCTGTTTTCCTGCTTTATCCACTATCCTGGAGCATGAATTCAAGGCAAAAGGGTTCATCTCTAGTTTTGAGATGTGACACTATTCCAAACCCTTCCATTACTGCTCCTTCAAAGCAATGCAAGATTTTGAATTGCTATTTCCCAGCAATAACTACTACTCTCCATCAAACCTAACCTCACCTTCAGTACATGAGGGTTTTCACATCAAGAAAATATGGTTTAGATGAAACTAACTTGAGGAAATTACTCCGTTGTTTGGAAAATGCATTCAAAAAGAAGTCAACAAATTTGTGACATTATCTAATCAGCAGATGGGACTCTGAAGGATCTAATCATAGCTTCATGTCCCTGCCACATCTGTCTTGAAAACAGGCTAGAAAATATGCCTTTCATACTTGCAAACAATCTCTCCCAAAAGTAGAGAGATCACAAGAACTTCAAAGAATTTTAAATTAGAGAAATTATCTGAAAAAAAATTACAACCCAATAGGCAAAACGAAGCAGGAATAGTTGACTGCATGAGCATAGTCATGCACTATACATGAGTAAGGGAAGATGAAATTAGCAGAAGTTCTTCAGAAAAGAACTTGCAGGACTTCAAACTTTGGCTTAGAAACATTGCATTTCTGTGAAACAGGCAAATATCAAAAATGATGTATAAAAAGGATCTCTGTAAATGTCTTCTCTCCCACTATCAAGATTTCCATTGGAGTATTTTGTTCAGTCCTGGGTATTACAATTTCTGATGTTCATACAACAGCAGTAAGAAGGATTACAGACGAAGAAAATATTGCTTATGAAGGTAGGTTGAAAGAAATTGAAGTTCTTCAGGCTAGGGAAAAAAAAAAAAAAAAAAAAAAAGCCTGGGAATAAAATCTTAAATATAGAAGAAGTTTCTACAATAAAAAGGCAAAATTTTTTTTTTCTATATCACTGTGGATAATGAGAAAGGCCCTAAACTTAAGAAAGAGAGATTTAAGTTATTTATTAGGGAATATTTTCTAATGCAAGTGTTGTTAACTGGTAGAATACTTGGGAGACCACAAACTCTCCATCATTGGAAGTGGTTAGCCATCATTTCCCTCAGTTAACTGGAACAATTACATACATGATCTTTCAACATCTCTTCCATCCTTAATATCTATCATTCTGTAATCAGTATGAGTAAAAAGCATAGTTTGAAACTACTCACATGAAATGATTCTTTATTTCATAAAATCATGTAGCTCAGGAAAAATGTTTTTTAATTTAAATTTTAGTGTTTCAACTTCATATTCTTACCAGAAAGACAAAGCCAAGGCACAGTCTATGCATTCCAAAGAAAATTTATCTTCAGTAATGCATAGCCCCAGCATAGTATATAAATGATTTTATTTATCTAAGCAACCTGGCAAGAGTTAAAATAACACAATTCTTTTCAATAACTTTTGATTATTACTAACAAATTTGGCCTGTTTTAATTAGTTCAAATTTAAGTAGTTCATAAGCAATTTCTAGGTATGTTTTGCCAGTCAGAATGTTCCATTTATTCCCAAAAGAGAGCTTGTGTGCAGCCTTCTGGTTTGAAGGGTGAGACATTTTGTTAGGCACAGGCCATTCTATGCCAGCAGATCTCAGTGCTGAGTAAACTAAACTTGCCTGTAAGAAGCCTTTGTGTAACTGTAGCCTATGTTTTAGCATAGTTGTTGGCTCAGATTTCCGTTGATGTCTGTGAGTGTAAACATAAAATAACACTGAACACAAGAAAACATGCAGTATAAAAGAAGAGTTAGTCACTGAGTTTCATTATAGCAAAGAACACAAAAATTTCAAAAGAACTTGCCTTCTACAACAAAATAAAGTTTCCATGATTTCGTTTATATTTTTGTTTATATTTTAAATCTGAGAGAAATCTGATAAATCAAGTGCACCCACTCTCAAGAAGACATTATGAACTACTTACCACAAACAATCTTACTACATTTGCCTTTAGACTGAAATATTTTGTCATATGTATGTAACAGTCTTAATGATAGCATTCAACATCTTGCCTAGCAAACACAGCTAATAATAGGAAGGGACCTCAGCAAAAACATCTCCTGGAAGTACAAACAGTAGCCATGAGGAAACATATTGTGAGACCTAGGATCGTGAAAGGAATATCAGCACTCATGAGGTGGCTGAATATTCTATAGACATCAGGAATACCACACAGTGTGTTAGAGAGCCAGAGCTGTGCTGAGATTTGGCTGCAATACACCAGATCAATTATCCACAATGTATGAAAGCATCAGCCAAGAGTTTAGTTTGTGAAAGATATCTTCCTTCAGGGAACAATCTATAAGTTGGAAACTGTATGACATAGAAAGTCACTATTCTTTGCTCCATAACACAAGAAAGAAAAAGAATGATACTCAATAACATTAAAAGGTACCAAATTCAAGACTGGAGTAAGGAAATGTTCTCTCACAATGTGTAAATAGACAGCAGAGCTCACTGCTAGAGGAGATAATATCTGAATTCAAGAGAGAAGGTGATATATATTCAAATAACTTTGTATATGCTTGTTATCTAATGAAATTAGATTGACCAAAACAAATGCTTGGGAAACCGTCCAGCTACCTACCCTGGATCGTATACGTGTCTCTGACTCATTAATATCACAATAAAAATGTCACAGAACAAATTGCCTCATACCTCTATAGTGCACAGTTCTTATATTTTCTTCTGAAACGTTCCTTCCAGGCCATCATAATGATGATGGAATAAACAGAATTCTCTGTAAACTAGTATGGAATTGTCAAAGTTCTTGTGTCAGGAAATTTTCTTTGTGAGTCTTATCCCAAATAAAGCAGACAGTACATACTACTAGGAATAAAAATTCTGCATATAAAGGAAGACTTCTAAATATACTTTCTATATAGTATATATTTCAGGTCGACATTATTCATTGAATATTCAGTTAGACAGAGCACATAGAAATGCCAGCTTTCATCCCAGTCATACAAATCTGATTAAATGTCTGGGCTGCCTGTAATTAGTCTTTGAAAAATAAGCAAGTATTCAAAGCATGATTGTATTTAGACGAGATCATCTATGGAAATGATAGTTTTTATATTAAACTTCCATAGTCTTCTTACATCACTGTTACCAGGAGGTCTTTTAAGGATTTTCAACATAAAGGGCTACTATGAAGTAAATAATGTTAGAGAAGTATAAAATGAAGAATGATCTGAAACATTCACAAAGGATAATATCATTTTGCAAGTTCTCTTCTTCCCATGTACTCTCAGATCTCAACAGGAGGAAGAGAAAGGATTAGATGCTATCATCACTTAGAAATGAAATATTTATTCTAAGGATTTTGTGGTGATAAGAAATTTTGGCTGAAGTGGCATAGAAAACAAAATATCATGACTAGTTAACACATTTTTTACAATGAGGTACATATGTTTTCAATGGCCTAGAGCTTCTTCCTAGTAAGCACCAAAAGTTACTGTGAACTAAACATTGAGGAGGTAAGATAGGAGAATGGGCAGAAAGGAAGGCTATTAAGTAGTAGATCACAATTTCATTCACAAGTATATTGGTGGGAGAAATTTGCAGATGTTCACACCACTCGGTGAGACATACTGGTCTCTGTAGTCTTCTTGTACAGTCAGAGGAAAGAGGCAGAGAGGATCTCACCTCTTGGCATGCTCTGCAAATCCTTCCAGGCAACACAACTGCATGATGCAGAACATCCACGTGCTTCCATGTGCTACTCGCCAGTCTCTTGCTTTTCCAAGCGATCAAACTAACAGGCGAAACCCATAAATTCTCTTCTCTAAATATGGTGAACACAGTCAATCTTGACCTATTATTCAAGGCACAGTCCTGTGGTTTAGACAAAAGCCTGGCTGAGCTATCTGTCTCATGAGAATCTGAAATACTAATCAACTAGGCTAACTAAGTGCAGCTCCTCCATCCACAACCCAAGTCCTCCTGCTTTTTCATTCATCACCCTCCCTTGTATGTGTGTAATTCCAGTGTGCAGTAAACTACCTTGTTCCCTAAGAACGAACAATTTAGGTTACTTGCTTTTGCATAGTATCAATCCTAGCATGAAGCTTGTCATCAAATACCCAGTCTTTCTTTCTAAGGGAACTAATTGTGTCATACAAAATCAGAAAAAAAAAAAAAAAGAAAAAAACCCCACATACACAGTGAAGACAATATGAGAAATAGGACCTTAGATGAAGGAAGAAATGAAACAGCTAGATAAAATTATTGAAGGCATGGGTGAAAGTATTTATTTTCCAACATATCCTTGCAAAGTCTTGGATCTGGTTTATTCACAAAAGCTGCGACAAACTAACATTTTTTACTTCCTAGGACTAGGTAAAGAAACAAGCATAAAGCTTTTCTTTAATTAGCATTAAGCTTTGAAATACCATTGTTATTATCCTAATTGATTCAATAATCATTCCACAAAGTCATTCAAGTGGAATTTTGGCAGATGCCAGTACTCTATTTGGACAGGTAGCAACTTTTGTAAAATTCAGACAACCTTAAAAGAAGGTGTAGTAGTGGAGAATGGGAGAAGGAAATGAGTGCAATGGTCCAGTTCCAGGCTACTGCCACAGCCACTGAAAAGACAGAGCTTTGGAAGAGACACCTTTCTGCAGTGTGTGACCTGTCAGAAGATTCATCTCTCCCTCCTCCATTTATTCCCATACCTTTTGCTTTCCACTAGAACTCCCTCACTGGGGAGCTAGAAAATAAGGATCAGAGAAGCCTATTCTTTAAGAAAACAGATATTTTGGACAGAAAGAAAGGAAAAAATATGCCAAAAAAATCAATATTGCCAAAAAATCAATTTATGCTTTTGTAAGGTCATCCCTGAATGTCTAAACACATTCATCTTTAATTTGCTTTGATAATGACATAATTGCATCACAACTCCTTTAACTGAGATACACGTCCAAACACCTTTATGTCAGACAAGATCCTACATCTAAACATAATTTGTAGATATTTTATAGATTTTAAAAAAAAATAACATTCAAAATTTATACATAACATTAAAATAAAAGCACCCTCACAGCTACTTGTGCTACCATAAAATAGGCTCAGTTTACATACCTGAGAAAACCAAAGAGTATAATCCATCAGAAGAGAATAATTCTCTGATGTGTTATAAACACAAGTCAAGGGAATACAAAACCTATGTAATGTCACAGTTTTATATTAAAGCATAAATGTTAGCACCAGGATGGATTTTGCTTTACATTGCTCCAGAATGAACTTGTTACATGCCAAGCTGACTCTAGTTTGCTTTACCTTGGATTTCAACAAGCAGCTTTCTAACTGCGTGACAGTGATGATATGTTCAGCTTGTTCTTGCATGAAATTTTCTAGTAGCAGAAATTTCCTGATAAACACTACAGAGCTCCTCAGTAAATTGTGTGCTTCCTCAGAATGCACAATGTCCTCTGGTAGAAAAATTTTAACAAAGGATGAAAACTTTGACCCTCTGATGTGAATTAGTTTGGAATAGAGAAGTATTTCCTCAGGTTGATTTAAGTTATAGTACTAAACTGAATAGTCTTAATACTTCAATAATAATAATAACAATAATAATAAAGATTGTCATATAACTGAAGGATTCTGCTATGCTTGTAACTGTATGGCACATAGTCATGTGGAACTAAGATGCACATGGAGCATTGATCAACTCTGGTTGATTTGGTTTGTAAAATGTTAAAGCTTGGGGTTTTCCCAGTCTGTTGGGAAGATTCAAATGTAGCGATAACATAAAATTATTTATTAACTATCCAAAGGGTCCGAGAATATACTTATTTCACAGTGTGGGTCATACGTTATATCTGTTCAGGCCATAATCTTCTCTAAATTTGAAAGACTACTATCTTTTCCTCCAAAATGAAAAGAAGTACTTAAATGTCAGATGAATGATCTAATTTGCCCAGTGCAGAATTTCCCTTCTGGGTTTATGTAGATATAGTCTTGACATGTAAGTTTTCTACTAGTTGGCAGCTGGAGTACAGGAGGGACAGAAAAAAGATATGAGAAATACTCATCTATGTTTAATCTAAGTCAGTGGGACTTCGAAAATCCTGACAGAGAGCTGTCTATATATTATAGTCAACAAAGAAATAAAGATTTTTCTAGCTGAAAAACTTAGAGTTTTCTTCATTTGTTATTGTTTCACTCAAACATTCTTTATAGCGAAAGAGAAGGATAGGTGGAAGAACAAGGGCAAAGGCAGAGAAAGAAGAAGGAATTTGAAGGTTCTCCCCACATGACCAATAGTTCAATCAGTGATCAATCTTTGACATGTATGTGGGCTAGAGGTCTGCCAGAGTCTCTTCGAGTACAGGCCAGGGGACTCTACCTGGAGGTGTGAAGGGAGCGCATTTGGGGGCATCTGTCTGAAGAAACCTGCCCTATCCCAAAGCTGTTCACCTTCACAGGGGAACTGAGATATAGCAGTGGGAAGGATGGGTCTGAGTGTGTACCTGGAGAAAGAGGTTATATGTCCTCACCAAAGTCTCCCTCAGCAACCTTCTACATTCTGGGCAGAGCTCACGGTCCTTGGGCAGCAAGAGGGATCATGATCAGAACTTTCAATGAATCTTGCCCTATAAATTCAACTCTCTGTAGCTGACATTGCTGGAAAATTCTAATTTATGACATCTTTGGCACCAATAGTTAGAAACAGGCAAACAGCAAAATCTGCTTAGGAGTTGTGAAAAAAAAAGAGGAGACTGTGGAAACAAATGCCCAGCAGGTAGCAAAACAAACCTGTACTCATACTCAATAGTCGTCTGCTGAGAATGAATTCAACATTCTAAAATTAGCAAAGTAATCAAACAATATTGAAGGGCCACAGAGGGGTATTCAAGTGTGTGTGATTCTCTTCCTACCAAATCACTGCCTTTAATTTGAATTTAAACAGTTTTGAAATATTTCTTTTTTTTTTTTTTTGTTTGTTTGTTTGTTTGATTTTGTTGACCACATGTAACCTTAGATTCAATACTGAAATGAACCATGATGTTTTCTCTTTGTTTGTAGGGGCAAACATTCAAAATTCAAAACTTTTCATAAATTTTAAACTAAGTTTTTTCTAGGTATCATCACTTTGCTTTGTAGATCCTTAAAGATTTTTTTCTATGCTTGGTAAATGAATACACTTTCAAGTCAAAAGGCGACATCATGAATTACTCATAAACATACCTAGTACAGAGAAAACCTGTTTTTACTTTTCAAATTAACTATAATGGAAAAAAAAATTGAACAATTTTAATTGACGTTTTACCTTAAATTCCACTGTCCAGTGCTGGATATCCTCCCCACTTATTCTAGATTCTAGAACATACATGTCCTTTATGAACATCAATTCATTCTTGATAAATGTTTCAGAATCCTCCAATCTTTTCATAAAGATGCAGAGGCTCTATCAAGGCATCTATCTTTTCACTTGTTTGTTTTATCCCTACTTATCTATCTAAACACTGCATTCACCTTTTAGAATATAACTTTTTCTTGACACTCATGCTTTCTGCCATGAGATTTAGTTCATTTTTAGAACCAGTGCTTTACCAGATAAAGATCTTAGTCTCATAAATATACAAACTTTTATTTATTCGTGAGAACTCACAACTTTTTGTTATTCATAAGAACTCACAATCATCTATATTTACATGAGATGTTACATCCTCAGAATTTCCATGTATTGTTAGCATTTTATTATGTTGCTACATTGCATTTCTATTTTGTTGTTTTACACTAATTTAGCTGTAAAATGTCTGCTATCCAAAGCAGAAATGCATAAGGTGTTTCATGCCAAGTCATATTGCATTTATATACCATGTGATGCAATGGCATAATTATTTTAGCATTCTACCTATAGAAAATGTCTCAGCATATCCAGGATTCTTTAACAACAACAACAAAAAATGTTCTTTAACAAAAAGTCTTTTCCTTGTCTTCTCAAAACCCAGTATAAAACCCGGTGCAATAGGTAAATCTCAGAATCACTTTATCTGCATATAACTTCATCTAAAGTTTCAAGTTTTGCCTACAAGCACAGGACATAACTGAACTGACTGCTTAGGACATAAACTAACTCTTTTTCTTTCTACATTACTGTAGGTTGAGAAACCCATAGAGCACTAGAATATGTACAGAGGCTTCAGAGAATTAAGCCAACTTCATATTTGATCTCTCGCTTTACACTTACTTGTGTGCAGAACTAGGAAATTGTCTTTGTATGGAAAAATAAAGTTTTATGTGTTTTGAAGAGCTAAGTTTCTATTTACTAGCAATTTTACTGGGATAATAGAAAACTCAAAATGCAGTGTTGAACAGAAGACACAGCTTACTGTGTCTTTGCTAAGCACAAACTGAGGCCAAGTAGGAAATATGCCAAGTGAGGCAATGCACCTGTTTTCAGATTTATTACATTTGCACAGAGGAAAACAAGATAAAATATATAATAAGAACAAACAAGCGTTTTATGTTTTAATGGACTTCGCTGAAACTAGGACTACAACTCCCTAGTCTGTTCTGAAGGGTGCTGAAAGCTCAGCACAGACAAAAATGTCTGTGAGACAAGAAAAAGGAGCCATGAAAATTTGTGTTAAGATACCCAAGGCAAAACTCAAGGAAAAGATTTAGTTAACTAATTATAATATGATAAAATTAAATACCTACAGTTTTGTACTCTAATAAAGCTCATGAGCATGCTATACCTACTTTTAAGTGTATTTTTGAAGTGAAACCAGAACTTCTAAGTATTTGTGAATCTTTTAATTACCTTCTTTTCTTTTTAGCTTCAGCTGAATCATCTCTTTATAAAAGAAACCTTTATTTTTGCTTTTATAACCTCATTTCATTGTCCTGTGCTTTCAAATCTCTAACAACTGAATCATCTTTTGAATTAAGACATAAATACAACTGTGTTAATTTCCTCTTAAAAAAAATCATAGATTCATAGCTGCAATTCTGATAAAGATTTCTGTTAATCAAAAATTAAACAGTCTTTGAAAAATTATCTCACTCACTTTTCCTAAGAACAAAAGATAATTTACATGAGTTTTAAGACTTTTAAAGCTCTCTTGCTTTACAAGAGAGCTCAGGAATCACAGAGAATGATTTGGTTATGCAGAGAGAAGTAAGAAAATAAATTTGAATTATGATTTGTATCAGTTTAACTGTAGAATACAGCAAACCAGCAGAAAGTTCTCTCCACCTAACACAAGAAGTTATCATATTTTCACAATAATTCAAGCTTTCAGAAGGCCCTCATTTTGAGACAAAACGTAAGGTCCCAAAAGAGATTTCCTTGTAACAAATAATAAAAGAGGGAACCAAAGAAGTCTGGAAGAAGGACAAGGATTAGGTCGAAAAGGGGAATGGGCAAACTCACAGACAGGAAAAAGCAACCTTTCACAACTTGACAGATTCCAGATATCCCTCCCAGACACTAAACACACAGAAGCTACACACATATTTCTCTTTGGTAGGCACTGTCTATATGAGGTAATATTTTTGCAGTGCATTTGGAGGATTTTGAAATACAATAAATGAGTTGAGGAGCTTTATTGGAACAAAGGTGAATGAAGGTGTTATGGGTCTGTCCTATGAAAATGCAGCTATGGTATTGATGTGAGGATCCAATGTATACAAAAGTTTTTATGCTCTTAATGCACAAGTTACTTGAAGCACAGGTGCTTGCTTCTCTGTGCTTCCCTGTCCACCACTCTTCCCTTTACCCTTTTGTCTAACACATAAAAAGGAAAAAAATGTGGATAGAAATATAAAGGGGAAAATGTAGACTTAAAAATAAAAATATTAAAAATAATCTGTCAGTCTACATTCAAAGAATAGACCTCAATTCTTCGTGGTTATGAAAGACAGAGAAAAAGTAGAGTTACTGAATGCCTTCTTTGCTGCAGTGTTTACCAAGAGCAGCCCTCCAGAATTCTGGACTCTACGGACAATAGAACGAGCTTGAACAGAGGAAGACCTGTGCTGGGTAGAGGAAGACTGGGTCAGAGAGCAAAGAGGGAACCTTGATACCTACAAATCCATGGGCCCTGATGGGATGCATCCAAGAGTGCTGTGTGAGTTAGTGGATGTTATTGCTAAGCCACTCACCATCATCTTTGAAAGATCCTGGAGAATGAGGGAGATGCCAGAGAACTGGAAAAAAGCCAGTGTCTCACCAGTCTTCAAAAAGGGCAAGGAGGACCCAGGCAACTACAGGCCAGTCAGCCTCATAGAATCATACAGTCGTTAAAATTGGAAGGGACCTTTAGAGATCATCAAGTCCGACTCCCCTTCACACACCGAGTCACCTAAAACATGTGGCACAGGCTTCCATCCAAGCAAATTTTGAAGATGTCCAGGGAAGGAGATTCTGCAACCTCAATTGGCAAACTGTTCATCAGGAGTCTCATCTCCATCCCTGGAAAAGTGATGGAACAGCTCATCCTGGCTGTTGTCTCCAAGCTCGTGGAGGACAAGAAGGTGCTCAGGAGTAGTCAGCATGGATTCACCAAAGGGAAATCATGCTTGACTAACCTGATAACCTTCTATGGCTAGTTGGGTAGATGAGGGCAAAGCAGTGGATGTCATATGTCTGAACTCCAGCAAGGCTTTAGGCACTATCACTCACAACATCCTCTTGGGCAAGCTCTGGAAATGTGGGATAGATGAGTGGACAGGGAAGTGGATTGAGACCTGGCTGAAAGGCAGAGCTCAAAAGGTGGTGATCTGTGGTTGGAGGTCTGTATTTAGTGGTGTCCCCCAGGGGTCAGTCCTGCATCCAGTCCTGTTCAATTTATTCATCAACAACCTGGATGAAGGAATGGACTACCTCCTCAGCAAGTTTGTTGATGATATGAAACTGGGAGGAGTAGGTGATACTCCAGAAGGCTGTGCTGCTGTCCAGAGGGACCTAGACAGACTGGACAGCTGGACAGTGAGAAACGTCATGAAATTCAACAAGGGCCAGTGCAGGGTCCTGCACTTGGGGAGGAATAACCCCGGACACCAGTACAGATTAGGGATGGACCTGCTGGAGAGCAGCCGCGCAGAGAAGGACCTCAGCGTCGTGGTGGATGACAAGATGACTATGAGGCAGCAGGGTGCCCTCGTGGCCAAGAAGGCCAATGGGATTCTGGGGTGCATTAAGAAGAGTATCTCCAACAGGTTGAGGGAGGTGATCATCCCCCTCTACTCAGCCCTGGTGAGGCCACATCTAGAGTACCATGTCCAGTTCTGGGCTCCCCAGTACAAGAGGGATGTGGAGCTACTGGAGAGAGTCCAGCATTGGGCTACAAGGATGATCAGGACCTGGAACACCTGCACTATGAGGAAAGGCTGAAAGAGCTGGGCCTGTTCGGCCTGAAGAAGAGAAGGCTGAGGGAGGATCTGATAAGTGTAAGTGAATACAAATACTTCAAGAGAGGGAGTGAGGAGGATGAGGCTGGCCTCTTTCCAGTGGTCGCCACTGAGAGGACTAGAGGAAATGACCACAGACTAAAGCATCAATAGTTCCACAGGAACTTAAGGAAAAATTTTTCTTGACAATGAGGATGACAGAGCTCCAGAACAGGTTGCTGATAGAGACTGTTGAGTCTCTTCTCTGGAGATCTTCCAAATCTGCTTGGACACAATCCTGTACCACATGCTGTAGATGATCCTGTGTGTGCAGGGGGATTGGACTAGAAGATCTCTAAAGGTCTCTTCCAACCTTTATGATTCTATGAAATCAGATTCTAATTTTTCAGTAATTCTGAGTCCTCAGAAGTCCATTTACATATGCAATAAGAAAAACTACATTTCTTTCTTTCTTTCTTTCTTTCTTTCTTTCTTTCTTTCTTTCTTTCTTTCTTTCTTTCTTTCTTTCTTTCATTCATTCATTCATTCATTTATTTTTAGCCTAATGCTACTTGGAATAAACTATCCTTTGAAATGCCCCATTCATCAAAATCTCCCACAGGAAGGTATAGAAAGTTTGAGACTCTGAGGTCTCTGAAACTCTGAGGTTCATTGCCCTTAGCCTGTAACTCATTCCGCACATGAACAATGTCACCTTTAGCCACATGTCTCCAAAATAGAGAAGTGAAGAAGCAAAAGCACATTTGCATCAGGTACTTCTTCCAAAGTATATTCTTATTGGATGTTTTCCATGGAAAACATGGTGGCAAACAAAATAATCACAATGAAAACCAGTGTTATGCAGCATCTGTTAAAGATCAGATGAGTCACCACACAGAAACTTGCCAGGCCCAAAGAGAACTCTAAAACCCAGCTACTGTCACTTTAGCAGTCTCCTCTGAGACCTGAAAGAGTGGTTGATATTCTTAGAAGATATTTCCAGAATGGGTTTGGGATTTGCTGAATCAGCTTTACAGCGATCTATCAAATTTAACTTGAATATCCTTTCACAATAACTTCAAGCAGAAGATTTCATACTCAGAATTTCATTTACATTCATTTGGAGAAGGAACGGAAAATGTTCATGTTCAAGATCAATCTTGTGTTGCCTGTTTATCCTGATAGAGCCAATTACTATTGAAATAAAAAAATCTTACAGTTAGGATTGTTATGAGAAGTCACTGCAATTGAGGCTTCCTATTTTGAAGATGGGACGTGTATCTAAAAAATAAATTGAAAATAGTTGTGTCATTTTACAGGATCAGTTTGGTTTTACGAGAATGCCTCAAATTTAAAGTCAATCTCTGGTTTTAACTTCAGCATCCCTTTTAGGGAATATAAATGGTTGTTCATCTTCTGTTTCTCATGAGACAAACAAGATAGGTTAAGGAAAATTAGGATGACAAACATTTGCTGTTGTGATAAACACAGGTGAAAGAAAGAGATGAATGATATTTATTGCTTTTCCTACTCTACTAAAGAAATTATTTCAGATATAGAATATTGAGTCTCTGAGAACTGTACAAATACTAATAAATTGTACATAGCACTCTTTGTCTGGGCTTCTGCTAACTTCCTAAGATTTTGTCATATTTGTGGATTTTGCTCAGAACCCGTCTACACCCAAGACATAAGATAATTTGGGGCATTCACATGGAGAGCTATTCTAGAAAAGCTATTTTGATTCCTATCAATTTCCCCAGCCAAATAAAATCTTTGACTATTAATATTGATTTTGAACAGCAGCCAGCGAGAATGCTATCAGAACAATACAGTTAAATGACAGACTAGGATTTATTCCCCACCCCCTTAGAAGCAAAATTAAAATGTCAAATACAACCACAAAATAATATTTCCAAGCAGTGTGTGTTTTTGTACCTGTACAACTGCATTTTGCTTTGTCAGAAAGAAGAGTGCAGCCATATCAGTGATGATCTGGATGGCTGAACCAGCTGTATTCAGAATAAAGGATCTAGCACTCTATTTCTCAAATTCTAATCACTCCTTGAAGTGCAATAAGAAACTAAAGGTCATCATGGCCACTTACCACTCAGAGAACTTGGTAAAATTGAGCCTGCTATTAGAAAGCCTGAAATTATAAAATATTTCACCACAAATACGCTTACTTTCGCTGATTGTCACCCATGACTTTGTCAATCCTTAAAATGTTGATTTTCTGTTTCTTCTGCCACTCATCATTGCCCTTTGTCACCTTATTTGTTCTAGCCAATTTAATTCATTGATGTTGGTTGCAAAGGCTGTAAAACTCTATGCAATTCTTGGTGAGTTTGAGTCAACCTCACACATGACAAGTAGAGTGTAGACTGCTGGATTGTAAGAGATGCAAGTTACTTAATTTTTTTGATGTCATTAGGCAGGACTGGAGAAGGAAGCTACCAGAAGACTTGAAAGAGAATTTTCAGAATGGATTTTTGCTTTTAGAAAGGCAAGAAAGCATGCTGATAACTTCCTTGATTTCTGTTAAAAGGAAGTAAAAGGACATGATAAAAAGCCAAGAATATTTTGAAAGAAGATAAAATTTTCTGTTTACTGAATATCCTCTTAAAATCAAAACAAATCAAAATACCTTCTATAAAAGATTTAATATTATTTTAATATTTCTGTATTAGCATTCACTAAGCACCTGACATATGAATAGAAGGTCTATTACAAGCTTGAAAAATGCTGAAGCCCTTCAGTTGTCAAATTTTTACAAGTACCTAAATTTGAGCTGAAGAATTTTGTTCAGTTCAAGCTTCCTAATTTTTCAAGCAGACCAAGACATGATTTCAAATGAACCCTGAAGCAAATCTCTTTGAGCCTGGACCTCCAAATTTTCAAACCGATCCATTAAAATGCTGACAGAACTGCACAATGTAGATTTTCCCATGCACCTTTACCCAACTGTGCTCATCAAGAATGCAACAGGAACTGCTCATCCACCACTTCCCATTTTGTTCAAGAAGGAGGTGGCAGGTCCTCAAGGACAACTCCACCCCTCAGCTCCTAGCTCATGTATAAACTACCCCATGAAATGCACAAGGGGTGTGCTTCTTCCATCCAACTCCAGGACAGATGCAGCAACTTATCCTGCCTTTGAGATCTGAGTAGTTGACACTGCTGCCCCTCCTGAAGTAGGAGGCACTTACTACTACCCATCTCCTACAGTAGACCTTAATTCTGTAGCTTTCCTTGTGACTGAAATGGAGCATGAGATGAAAGGCAGAACACCAAGAAGCATGAATCCGTCTTTTATATAAAGTAAAAGAAAGGTTCAATACCAAATCCCCAGTCAAATGATGCAAACGAGTTTTTCAGTTGTCCTGTTAGCCTCATTGAGATAACTCTGTTACAGTAGGACTGATGGATCACTTATTTCAAGTAACTTCATTATAATCTACTGATTAATCAACCTTAAAAGCATTCAGAAGAAAAAGCTGAATATATAGATTGGACAAACTCCATCTGTTATACTTAGATCCAAATAGTCAAAAGGGGAATAAGGGAGTAAAATATGAAAAAAGTATTTTCTGAGAAATTGGTTGAAGGCTGTAGTATTTCTTAATTAAGCCTAACTGTCCTAAGACGTGAGTATATAGTTCATTCAGACAAAAGAACAGCTGTCTGTGTTCATGCCAAATTCAAAGTTCTTCTCTACAATTTGCAGGCAAAGATGACAATTTAATTCTAGTGACTAAAATCCAGTAAAAAGAAACAACAAAAACTTGATTCACTACTGTAGTAACTCTGAATTAGATTACTAAAATTCACATACTTCAGAATAAAATGTGTCCTCAAGGTCTACATAAACCACAAACCTGCCTCTGGCAGCATCTTTCTGGTATCTGGATCATCAGAACAATGTAAGAAAAAGCATGATACATGCCTGGGGTATTCTCCCAGTTTCATGGAGTCATACCTTGCAGTGGGCTGCTCTTGCACTGATTTGCCCTTTTTCTCATCTCTCTTTCTTTCCTTCTTTCTTTTTGTTCTCTCACTCTTCTCCTCTTGCACTTCTTTTGCTCTAATTCTCTTTTTTTTTTYTTTTTTTTTTTTTTTTTTGAGCTCCATGGAGTGAGTATTGGTTTCTTCATACATGAAACACATTGCACTCTGATAACTTACAGGAGTGTCAATAAACACCGGTAAAGGAGGTCAAAGCTTTTTACGATGCAAAACAAAGAGGAAGGTGAAAACCATACTCACCCAAACAAGACCTCAAAGCCTTTTAAACTGTTTATCTGTGAGCCGTTCTTCATCTTTCTGCCACAATGTGTGGGCCCAGCACCATCCCCACCTCCTTCCAAAATAATACATCTTTATATTTCCTTGGGAATCAATCACCCATCAAGAGTCTTTCTTGATCTTCATCACAGCATTTGGATACTGCATGCATGCCAGTAGAAATGGAAGGATTTAATCTTCCTTAAGTATATTAAAGAGAGCACCAAGAAAGACAAGGTAAAAGACTTCAAATAAGCAAAAAAATAGAGCAAGATATCACACCTATCGATGTTGTGTAGTACTAAAACTAGTGAGTTTAATTTGCATTATCAGAGCATTTTCCAGAGCCAATGAAAGCTCTGGAGCTCAGCACCTTTGAAAACTGTGGAGTCTGCATCACTGTCTATAAAAGCACATTAAGCAAATAATCTAGGTGTAGTTGATCCTGAGTTAGGACATCAGTTCAGACTAGTTACCCTCTTGTAGCCTGTAGCCCAGGAGACTTTTGGCTCTTTTGTTCTCAACACTGAAATTTCTGAACTATAATTTAAAAAATTACCTGTTCTTATGCCATATTGCAAAGGAAGTTATGACAATGATTCTCCACACAATCTTTCTAGAGCTTCAGGCTCATCTTGTTGGAACTGTAAACCACACTTACTCTAAATATGACTCTGAGAGAAAACTGACCTGTAACACAAAAGCAATTGCAGACTGTTTTACTGTAGGATTATCTTTGTATGTATATAAATATGTGTGAAACCTTGACCATGTGGTTCTGACTGCCTTTCTCCTCTGCTCAGAATCCAGAGTGTTTTAACAGGTCTTACATTTTCCACCAGAAGTTTTCCTTCTCTCTCATACATTTTAAATGTTTCCTGGACCATGAATTATTTATAAATTATTCACTGAGGGAAAAGCCATTTACATTGCAATAAATACATTTGCGAACGTGACCAGCAAAAAGAAACACAACCATAATGTTTAATTGTATTTATGACTATAGAAAAGTATTTATGACTAAAGATTATTTATCCAGATAAGAACTGTCTTACATTACCCACCTCTAAATAGGCAGATATTCTAATTAAAATTAAAAAAAAAAATTAAAAAAAAAAAGCTGCAATTATTTCTCTTAAATCACTGGTGAAGGAATTCCTCTCTAATGATGTTAAATTAGAATGTGACTATGGTCTTGAAAGACTGCAATCACTTCTGCCTTGCTTATGTGTTCTGTCCTCTGGCTGGACAGAGGCCAGCTATAAATTTCTTGGCGCACAAATGAGAGAGACAGCTTCCAGTCCCCTTCTCTGTAGGGCCATTATTTGTGATTTATGAGTATTTGGGCGATTACTAGGTTTCCATAAAACTATGAGTAATTCTCAAAAGCTGAAAATATAATCTTAGCAATGTAAAACAATTCTAAAAATGCAAAATTAATTGTTTCCTGTTTGCTGCTGATTAGGCTGCTAATTTGAGAGTATCAGCCTTCTACTGAAGAATAAGCTGTATTGCTATATAACACAGGTCACAATTTACACACTGCAACTGTTAAACATGTTTTTCTTAGGCTATGCAAGTGCTATAATTCTTGCTTAAATGAATGAAAGAAGTGATATTAAGTAACATCAAATATTTCACCAAAAATCTAAATAGTTCAGTGTCACTGTCAATGAAAAGTTCCAATCAAGGATCTGGAGTGAAAACATCAAGGTCCACGGTACAAACAAAACGGATATTGTGATATCGTAGTCTCACTTCAAATGCTCAGCAATTTGTATAGTTATCCATAATCTTCACTTCCCTGGTTTCTCTTGGCATACAACTTCAAACATCCACAATTTGAATGAAGTAAATTGACCACTGAGAAGGACTACTGAGGCTCATTAGTGACGTCAGAAGGGTTATTAGTGGTAGCCTAATTATTCCTTTGATTTGCCGATGGGAACAGAAGGCATTTTGCAGTTAAACAGTGCAAAGGCAAAGTAATTCCACACAATGAGCTCTCAGGAGAAAAAGATGCTGGAAATCATTATTATTGTGCATAGGATCACACATTTTAAATACTGCAGTGGCCACTTTTTTTCTTGGTGGTTATGCACTTGGGTTCAGTAAGATATGATTGTGTGAGGGTGCTAACCAACATAGCAGCCAACAACTCTCTAAACCAATCCTTGTTTCTTACTTGTATGCGAGGCAATATGGCAATAGACTCTAATGCTGTGCAGTTTCCTTGAGTACCTCTTCTTGTGCATTAACCTCAGCTTTATTAACCACTGCTGTGACATACAAAACTGAAATCTTGCCTGGGTATAGATGGGAAGAGGATCAGTTTGGTCCAGAACCACAAACCCTTTCATCAGAGCGGTCACTTCAACATGTGCCTCTCTGAGCTGCATGATCCAAATGTTCACTAAGGCAGCTGTATCCATGTGTAAAAATGCAGTTTAAGGATAGGTACATTACTCAAACATTTATTTTACTTGAGTTTGCAGAAATAAAAAAATATTAACATGAGCAACATCTTGGGGCCACAAATCATCTCAAAGGCACAAGTACATTTGGATCAGGAGGGAATTTACGAATAGGTCTACAAAGTATTTTTGCAATTTTTTGTCCTGCACACAAGTCAAAATGAAGCCAGAAGAAACCCTGTGTTTACTTCAGCCAATTATATACTACATAGACACACCTTTTAGTGGCTAAACTATATCCACTGCAAAGCATTGTAGGAACACTGGCAATCTTAGCAGCTGGCTGTATGAGTATAATGGTCACTATAGCCAAGTAAGGAAAAAACACAGAGACAAAGGGGTATATCCCGGCTCCCAAAAACAGAGATAAACTGGATTTGGACACAATCATGCACAAATGCTGCAGACAAAGTTAATGAACACTCTCTTACACCTGAAAGCTGTGCTTTGAATAAACAATTTCAATACATGCATCAGTGAGGCATTTTCATTTCAAATTTTTTATTACTAAGGTGACGAGATGAATAAATTTGCTTTCCAGTTGTTGTTGTTTCCGGTTTAAAATCTCTGTGTTATCATCGTATTTTCCTATGTGCAATGCTACATATCACTATTATATAAATAGAAATATCCAGAAATAGCATATTGAAACTAAGTGGCTTGAAATATTGGTTTCGTATATAAAAAACTGAAGGTTAGTTTCAGCCAGTATCATCGTTACGTTTCTAGTCTTCTAGGCAGTAACTAGAGCACTATCTGTCTTATATAATGGAATATTTCTGACAGCTCCAGGAGAGATAATGGTAGTACTAGTCAGATAATATCAGAGTCATTTATCCAACATTATTTCATTCATCTTGCACTCCATCACTATAAATAGAGTGAGAAAATGTCTGTGCCATATAAATATTTCTAAAACAAGAAGAGTGGCTTACTGTATATCCTTTGCTTGTACCAAGACAAGTCTTGGTAGCTTGTCTTCTGAACAACTTACCAGGACTGATATATCAATAATCTCTAATTTACTTCTAAAATTTGGCATCTCTTCTGGAGTACGTAAGGAAAAAAGCCTGAGGGCTCTGAAAGTTCAAATTCTTTTTCTTAACTAAACTCATGATTTAATACGTTTTGCATGCAAGGCAAGAGCCCATCTGACGAGATCAAAAGATCATCTTAACGAAGAAAACAAATGTCTAGCAGCAAATTACTTTAGGTTCAAATGTGTTTTCATGAATTAGAGGGCTTATTTGGGTTTTTTTTAATTTATATATTTGTTTGTTGGGGGGGTTTGTTAATTTTCTTAATCTTTTCTTAATCCCAGTCTTAAGTGTTAAGTCCCTTAACTTTTCAAGTTTTATCTGGAAGATGGGATTGTTCACTCTGAGCACCATCATTACACTTTTCAGTGCAAAAGTGCAAATATAGGACTACAGGAGTGGTCTAATATGATTTAAAAGGAATGTATTTTGTGGTGTATAACCCTGTAGTCCATGACACTATGTATGTTGGTGCTACATTCACAGTATGATTTCAATCAGGCTTCTCTACATCTCTGCTCTTGAGATACCAGATGCCCACAGGAAAAGAGGACACTTAGGTTACTAAAGATATCTTTTTCCAGTTGGAACCATTGAAGAGATTTCATATGATTTCATATTTGATTTAAGAAATGCCCAGGACAATTATCAGCCTGGTAGAAATAGTTTTCCCACAAGTGTATGAAAATGTGGTGCAGAAAAGTGTAATGATGGTTCTACGGCAACAATATTTAGGACTACGTTTGTGAACCGAATTACGATTAAAGTTGTTACTACTAGATTTCATGACACTTAACGAACACCTGCACTCTATGAATATATAACTGAGCTTAACTGTTATGCGGTGCTACACAGATGGCAAGGGGTACTTCAAGCAAAAGCACTGAGGTTTCTGGAGACAAGAGGAGCCACACATTGCACGTGGTTTTCCCTTCCTTGTCGCAACTGGTCTCCAGTGTTCACAATTCTGTTGCCTTTGTGTGGTATGTAAACGTTCTCCAGGGTACATAAGTCAGAACTTCTCTCTTTCTCTTCAGCAAAAGGCTGTCAACCTTTTGCTGAAGTTGGGGGAAATGATCCAACTATTAAAATAACTATCCAAATTCTAAAACCAGTCAGTGACTTAGGGACTGGGCGACTCACCCAAAGGGAATGTGGTCTTTCAGTGACAGCATATGGAATGGAACAGAAAAATCCTGTGAACAGATAATGTCTTTTTCCTTTGTTGATACTGTCATATGAAGGCCCGTAAATCAATATTATGAGTAACCACAAAAATGAAGGCTCATATACTGACTACATCTGAACAAGAAAAAGCACTTCAGCTTGAAGCTAGGTACGAGAACATATCAATACAGGAAAAAAAATCTTTTTCAATACTATCATGACAGGAAAAAAAAAACAAATGTTAGACTTACTCATAAAATAAGCATATATCCCGAAAGAACAAAGATAAGAAATGTGAATGTTACTTCAGTAAAGAATATGTTCTAGTACATTGCTGAAAGAGATAACATTCACAGCACAACTATCCCAGTAGCAGCAATCATTTTAATTAAATCAAGGATGCTTAAAACTAATTTATTGCCAAACCCAGGGAAACTTAAAAGCACGTGTTGAGGGCTGCCAAACTCCAAACACATGGATGCAGACTGTATAAAATATGAGCAAATCAAGATTTATCAGTGCAAAAACTCCTGAAAGGTGGAATCACAGGGTACAATTGCTCCTAGGAGCCAGGACCTATGCAAGAACTAAGGATATGAAGTACCTCAGTAATGTCAGTATAATATTTTTATAAGACTTAATTGCAGTTAATAATAGTTTTTAGAGTGGTAAACATAAACTACTTAATTAAGCTCCTCTCTTTCCAATTTTATTTACAGAAATGCATTGCATTTTGTTGTGTGATTAAAAAGATACTGGTAGATATTTAGCACAAACAAACTATTATAATCCATTTTTCAATAACTCTTTATCAGAATAAGACTTAGAACCTGCATCGCAATTTTTTTTTTTTCCGTATTCTGCCAAAAGATAAAAGTTTTCTTCCATTTTCCCACCTGGGCTGGCTGGTATAATTGCTTCACTAGACAGATGCAACAAAGTTGTTCTTTATTCTAAAGAATTCTTTATCCTAAATCCTCCAGACTCAGCCCCTCCAGTGTTGGATTTGATGCTGGTTCCTACCTGATGACTTTTCCCCATCTCCCTGTAGCGTGCCCCTTCACTGAACTGTTCTCACCTACAGATCAACAGATCCATAACTTGATCTGAGCTACTATTGGCCTTTCCTGCAGAAGGCAGAATGTGTTTGCGTGCAGAGATAAAGGCTTCTTAAAAAAAAAACACTTTTTTTTTCCTGGAAATATCTAAGGATAAGAGGAAAAAGAGATATTCTAAAACACAAGTATCCTATATTCATACTACCCTTTTTTGATGGTGAATGGAGCAAGCCTACATCTCCTGATGCTCTAGGCAATCTCTCTGTACCTCTTCGGAATAAAAACAACAAGTAAATTCTCTGTTGAGAAAGCCCTTTTATGTCTTGCCAGCTTGCAAGATTTTGTTTATTGTTTTCGTCTGTTTTTCTCTTTATTCTTTCCTGTGTCTTCATTTTTACTTTCAGTCAAGAAACAATCCTACACGTTGGAAAAATCATTACAGCTCATAAATTCTGCCACTTCTCTAAAACAATTCTTACAGGTTTGCTGATTTTTTTAAAAAATACATTTGTCCTTGTTGCCTGTTTTTCTAGACAACTGTTGCCTGAGTTCAAGCAATGTGTTCTTATATGAACTTCTTCAAGTTCTATCTTATATTATCAAACCATTTTTCCTTATTCACAATGACGCTAAGGTACTTCTAGATTCACAACAAGTATTTAAGTCAGAGTTGGTTTTCTACATATGATTAGAGATTTGCCATTGTTATATTCAGCCTGGATGTTCAAATCTGTCCATCAAACCAAAGAAAGTCATTTATGAAACCCCACCCAAAATGCTAGATATTATTTAGCTCTCAAAATTCTGATAGATCATTTTTGAATACAAGATGACTCTCTACAACAACTTGACTCTTTGAAACAGGTGCAACAACAGTCAGTGAAAGTAAAGTATTGCTTAAAATTTCAAAAATTTTATTAGCGAAAGTAAGGCCTCTGGTCCATTCTAAATTAATATTAAACTTCCTACTTCCGTGGCCAGATTAAAAAGACAAAAGCAAAACCACTAGAGGTTCCATTTGTTCTATATGCTCTGGCATATAATGAGCACATAAATGCAAGTAGCTACTTTCATTTGTTTTACACACTTGAATAATAAGATTTGACAATGTGATAATAAAATTTTCTACTTCTCCTCTGAATAAATGCTGATGGAATAAATCACAAAAATCTCATCTGTGCCACTTTGAAAGGAAAAAGAGAAAAGGTAAAGAAGCTTGATTCTGTTGTTAAATCCTCACAGTTTCCATCCTATGTAATTTTGAGTATATTTCAACTATGGAAAACCTGGACACAGTGACAACTTGAAAATGTTTTTGTCAGCATCAAGATCATTGTGATGCTAGAGTTTGGTGTTAGAGCATTAAACCATTTGAAAGGAGCAGCTATGGTCTCAGAGAACTGTTTATGTTTGCTAGCACACAATTTTTCCATGTGAATTAAATCAGAAGTCTCAGAACCCAGGAATACACCTCATCCTAACTGTACAGTTATCATGACAAATCCATTTCTCACTTTCTAACATTTGCTTAGCAAGTGTTGAAAGCTTTTACATACCCTGGGAGTGCTCAAGACTCAGGCAAACAAATGCTTTGTGCAACCCAGACCCAGAATGCCAAAGAATAGCCTTCTGGAGATTTTATGTAGGAGAGTTTCTTATTTGCTGTTCATCTTACCCTTAAATGCAGGAGCCGTGCATAGGGCACCTGTCTTCATTAAAATTCATTTTGATTCTCTCAATAAATATAATTAAATTGTAATTTGTTTAGTTTATTTAAAAATATTTCCCCATAATAACTCTAATAACTTAATTTGCAACAGGGGCATGAATATAGCAGCTACCAAATTAAAGAAATAAATAATTGGAACTCTGGCAAGATACTAAAGTTCCTTTTGCTCTTCTACTGCTTAAAGCCTTGAGAAGAATGTTGGAATTAACAGTTAATGAAAGATGCACACAGTCTCATTGGTATTTCCCTCTTATTAGTACCTAATAAGATTAGATGAGAAATAATTAGACAAAATAGCAGTGTGATCCTCAGCAGGAATAACAAAATTACAGGCATTTCACTAGGAATCTTAGAAAACCTCTATCAATTCTGTATTAAGCTATCAAAACCAACATGCTTTATCAGCTGAGAAGTCAAATCCTGTTCTGATTTGTTTCTTTTTCTAATATTTGACCTTGCAGAAAATCAATTGTGATAGTGTTTGTCATGAAGTCAAGCCTACAATTAGTAAAAAAAAAATATTTTTGCAGTAAAGACTTGAGAGACTAATCTCATATGCTGTGTATTTCCTTTAGCTCACAAGCCATCCTACAGATGCCTGTGATTCCTTCATGTACAATTTTTTCTATAGAAAACTGGAGCAGAAATCACACTTCACCAATGAGAAAACTGATAAAATATCATGTCGTCTAAGCCAAATGGTTTACTTAGTCTTTCAAGAAACCAGACAAGGTTTGTTTGTGTTTTCCCCTGTTTCATAAAATCTTTCTTCTGGAAACAATTTTAAATAATTAATAAATTCAAGCAAATTTGGAGGCTGTTCACAGATGAATAGAACATGTAGGAAAATAAATTGAATGTAGCTTCCTTATGAATTATTCATTTCACTCTAGTAAAATATTTCTTGAATTAGGAAAAGCAAACTGTCTTTGAGTGTCTTAATTCAGATATGTATTATCATAACAATGTTACATTACTCTCAAGCCATGATCTAAACAAGGCAGGTTTTAAAGAAATATCCTAAAACTAATATAAAATTGACAATCTTGCAGTCAAGCATGAGCACATGAGCATATATGCAATCTAATGAAAATTTTGTTGTAATATTTCTTGAAAGTATGACTAAAAGTTGATTTACAAGATCAAACTGAAAGGAAACAATGCAAAAACTTAACTGAAACAGACAAAAATATTAATAATAGCATATTTTAATTTATGATAAAAAAAACTCTTGGAAATACACCAATATATAAATGTATTCAAATCTTAAGCTGTCCCAAACTTTGTTTTGGACTATCTATTTTGTTTTGTTACCATGAAAATAGCAGTTTCCAAGTTACATTGGCTTTAAGCTTCTGAAGAATTTTTTTGCAACGTCGAATTTTACTGCAGAACATAATCCATCTCCCTGTTTTAAATGAACGTAGGAACATAGTCCTAATCTGTGTGCTATCCTTATGCAATTAAGGACAATGGAAAATGAGCTTCTGATGGGTTTAAAATGAGGATAATGGGATTCAATCAGGGAAAAAAAAAAAAAAAGAGTCAGTACTTCATCTCTTAGTCACAATAGGTTTTCAGTGAAGGACCAGAGACATTAGAAAACAAAAAGGACATAACTTTTTTCCAGGCTGACTCAAGCACTGGTAGTTACAATCAGTGGGTAACATATGAGAAAGTTTCACTCAAAACTTCACATTAACTTTACATAAAACTCACACGAGGAGAAGATATCACTAGAGAAAAGGTCAAATATAGATGGGATCTTAACGGATGTTACTGCTACTGAGGGAACCTGATAAACAAATACACAGGATTGCTTTGAGATGTAAATAGTCTGTGTTTAAAACCACTGCAATATAGCATTATAGAAGCTCAGCAGGAGGCACAAAGGTCCAAGTCCAGCCTCCTGGATGATGCTATTCTAAAATTTGATAGCCCATCCCTCTTAAAGGAGGATGTAAATCTAGAATTGGTCATCTTCTTTAACTTTTTCAGACAAACACTAGGAGCATTGATATAGTCGTTAATACATTTAGATCAAGATGTACACTAATGTGATTCAACTGGAAGAGTCAATGAAATTACAGAAATACACATAAGATGAAGAATTTCCTTGTTAGACCACACTTTGCCACGTCTTCCTCTTGATTTGCACATAGGAACTACAGTCAACCTACTTAAAGAGGACTGGATAAATGCTTTTAAAGAAAAATATCTGTGACTTGCTTCTGGAGTGCAAAGCACTTTTTAATTTGTAAATTTCAATTATTTCTAATAATTATTTTAAAAATTCTAAATTCTGATCCAATTCATTTATTTTAAGAAAAGTGACAGAAGTGTCTTATTTTCTTCACTGTTTTTGTTTCTTTAGTGAATTATTCCAGTGATGTAAGAGATGATATTCACAGATAGGAAGATAGCTGTTTCTAGGCTGTAGATTGCATGCAGCAAAACTATGTTACAACTCTCACTAGACACACTTTGCTAAGCACTTTCAGGTATTTTTTCTTGTGTATTTCAAATGTGTGTGCAAAACAAGGCAGCTAAAATAAAACCGGGATAGTGAAAAAAAAGTTGGAATATTCCATTTCCAATTTTTCTGAAATTTGTCTTCTTCTTTCAGCACTTCTAACCCAGGACAACTTTTTAAATCAGTTGGATTTCATTACACAGAAGCCATCAAAACTCTGATATATTGAAGGCTGAAGAATTTAAAGGTTTAAAATATTAACATTAATTCTCTAATATAATGCTGCAAGACATACATCTTTGCATTTTTTAATATATTTATATTTATTGGATTATTGCCACTAAAACTGGGATGAGATTTCCAGATGTCAAAAATCAGGCTCAATTTGCCTGTCTGAAAAGTTCAAAAAAAAAAAAATGAAGCCACCAGACTAGCAGGTCTGTGGGCCACCTTCAACAGAGAAACAAGTGGCTGTCCCAAGCATGGAGAAGAAGGTATTCTTTGCTGGCTCGATTTTCCATCCTTCTGTCACCAGATAGTGTTTTACTTTCACCAAAGGAAATTGCAATTTACCTGCTTGAAGTCTAAGCAAACTACAAAAAGATCTTTTATCTGTAAAAAATGCAAGACTATGTACACAGAAGAATCTCATGATGCTGCTTTCATAAGAGGGTGAGTAAGAATGATGTCAATGGCACAACACATAAATAGAGCAGCCAAGTTTTCTGCAATACAAAGTAACAGTCTAGATAGCTCACAAGCATTTTATACATTTATTTTTGGAACAGTATAGAATCATGCTTTACCAGTATTCTGGCTAAGAAAGCAAAGTTATGCATTAAGTATATATGTTCTGCAAACAAAATAAAATTAGCAGTGATATTTTAGCTAGTGGAAGAAAAACAAAATTGTCACTTGCCTGTCCCTCCTTTTAGCCAGAGCTTGTGCTTTTTGCTTTCATTATATCGGCAGTTAATTTCACAAATGAACTATATCTACTTTCATACTTAATAATCTCACATCTCTGGTTACATTTAAGATGTTTTATATATCTGTTTTATATATCTTTGAGATATTAGATAATCTAGCATTAGGAGCCATTTGAAGGTTTAGTAATCATAACTGATGCTAACATTGCCAAACTTCTTTGAGACTTTGCTCACTTTACATGTTCTCAGATCTTTAGCCTGGTGAGTTGGGACCTCCTGCCCATCTCAAACTACTTATTTTTCCTCTATCCCCCTTTCCTGGGAGTCAGACTGAGATCACTACAATATCTGTATTAAACAGTTGAGGGTGATAACCCAGAAACTGAGCAACTCTCTCACTGTCCTGTCTTGGACCTCTCCAGCGGCTGCTGCCTAGATATTGGGCCTTTAAAATTGAAATTGGAAAGTGACTTCATATATCACTTCCCACCCAAACATAGGAGCGTCTCTGTTTTAATAAATGGAGGCCTGTAGTTAGCCGTGTCCCCCAGGGTCCAGTCCTGGGTCCAGTCCTGTTCAATTTATTCATCAAATATCTGGATGAAGGGAGGGATCAAACAGCAAGTTTGCTGATGATACGAAACTGGGAGGAATAGCTGATACCCAGAGTGATGTGCTGCCATTCAGAGGAACCTGGACAAACTGGACAACTGGGCAGTGAGAAACCTCATGAAGTTCAACAAGAGAAAGTGCAGGGTCCAGCAGCTGGAGAGGAATAACCCCAGACACCAGTACAGGCTGGGGACTGACCTTCTGGAGAGCAGCTCTGTAGAGAGGGACAACAAGTTGACCATGAGGCAGCAGTGTGCCCTCATGGCCAAGAAGGCCAATGGAATCCTGAGGTGCATTAAGAAGAGTGTCTCCAGCAGGTCGAGAGAGGTGATCCTACCCCTCTGGTGATGGCATCACCTGGAGCACTGTGTCCAGTTCTGGGCTCGCCAGTACAAGAAGGATGTGGAGCTGCTGGAGAGTCCAGCGCAGCGTTATGAGGATGTTCAGAGACCTGGAACATCTGCCCTATGAGGAAAGGCTGAGAGAGCTGGATGTGTTCAGCCTGAAGAAGGGAAGGCTCTGAGGGGACCTGATCAGTTTGTATAAACCTCTCAAGAGAGGGAGTGAGGAGGATGGGGCCAGCTTCCTTCCAGTTGTGACAACTGACAGAACTAAAGGAAACAGCCACAAACTGAAGCACCAAAAGTTCCATGAGAACTTAAGGAAAAATTTCTTAACAGTGAGGATGACAGAGCCCTGGAACAGGTTATTAAGAGAGGTTGTGGAATCCCCTTTTCTGGAGATCTTCCAAACCCGCTTGGATGTAGCCCTATGCCACGTGCTCTAGGTGATCCTGTGTGTGCAGGGGGATTGGACTAGATGTTCCCTAAAGACCCCTTCCAACCTTAAGGATTCTGTAACATGTTCACTGGCACCAACAAATCCAAGATGAACTGAGTCCAACTCAGCTGAATTAAGGTCCAACTATATAGTAGTAGGACTACTGTATCTAGGAGATTTTGGCTGAATGAACTTTCCAATAAAACTTTCTGAAATGTCACTGAACTTAGGTTGAGAATTCCATTTCTAATTTTATTAAGTGCTGTTGCTGAGTGAGAGGCAGAAGAACCAGATACAAATAAGAAAAAGAATGCATGGGACAGTATTTTATTTCAGTAACAAAAGACAAAAAACTGTTGGATTTAAAGGTTTTCTGTCTTGGTTTAACTCCTGAGTCTCAAAAACTCTTGTTCCAATAGTCTGTACGCTCTGCTAAGAGCTGTCTTTACTCAGTCACCCGGGCTAGTTTTGAATATCTGATTTTCTCCTAAATTTGAAAAGTAAGGTTTTTTTTTAATCAGAAAATAGTGAAGCACTATTGTAACTTATGAGCTCTCTCTGATGGGAGCACAGACGTAGGGACTAAATGGAGACTTCCTTACAGTTGCACTGAACCGCAGATATACATTTGATGGATGCAGTTCTGTCTTAGACTGACATTATTACCACACGCTTTTTACTAGCAGTATCTGTTCAGCACAGGCTGGGTAGAGGCAGTGATTCAAACTTTGGTCCCATAATTCACTCATCATAGCTTTGAATCTTCAGCCACATTGATCAAATATGAACCAGGGCATTAATAAGATCCCCAGACCACCAGTCCATCACTGATGTGGGAAGCAGTATGGCTTTATGATAATATAACTTCACGGCTGCCGGCACGCAAAATGGTATGACTGCACTGCACAGGACTAAGTCTTGAATACACTATGTTCTTGAGGCAATCTAAGGTCTGTTAAAGTGATGCTAATTTGCCTTGTAGCACTGATCGTCTGGGTATCAAAAGGCACAGAAACAAACCAGCTCCTTTAAGGTTATTGGTGGTTTTGGCTGAATACTTCCTTTTGTTTCAGTACTGCAATTAAATCTGGAAATTTCTGCTGGAGTCACTGGTTTAACCTGACACAGCCATTTATTGCCCTCAGTTGCATAAAGCAAAAACACTGACACTGGTAGAAGAAAATGCCTACAAGTGCATGAATGCACACACACACACAGATACAGGCAAGGTATTAGACTATGACTAACAGAGCAGTCACATAAATAATAACTAAAGCAACAACTCTGTCAGCTACTGGGAGAATCAATTTTTGTCACTTTGATTGTGATATATCTGGTGCAGCACTACAAAACTCCAGCCCTGGGTTACGCACTCCTAGCCTCTTCCACATTTTTTTTTATAGAAATTCACATGCATAGAAAGTTGATACTGCTTCTTTTTGCAGTAGCCTTTGCTCTGGGGTCGAGAACACTCATGTGTAATTGGCAGGCTGGGAGGGATGGAGACGTGCCTGGACTCTTTGGAGGGCAGTGTCAGGAGGCAGCTTGATGTAGCTGTGTAGAAATGGGTGTTAAAAGTGTCTCCAAATGGCTCTGCTCCCTGACATTCAATCTGCCCCATTGACTGTGCTCAGTCTGTCAAGCCATCCTCCTGCCTTGCATCAGTCTTGGCAGGGGTATGAGAATAAGCAGTCTGGCAGCACAAGCTTAGCTATTTCTACCTGTGGTCCTTCATTTCCTGCTCCCTTTCCAATTGCCTTCCCAATTAAAGGCAGTTGCCATTAAAAATTACAAATTTTTTGCTGCCCAAAGGAGCTTAACTAATAGGAAATGAATAATTTCCATATTTTCCAGAAGCCAGAGCTATTCTGATTTTGGACCCAGAAAGGCTGGGACCTCCAAGTTTTGCTAGAATTGCTGAACTGCTAAACCTCTTCTGCACTCAATAATTCTGTTGATAACTGATTAAGGCATATATCTTGTTTTCCTATTTTAGACTTCTTAGACTTTTTTTTTAACCTTTTTTTTTCCTGAATTCAAAGGCAAAAAAATCAACCATTATAAAATTAAACTTCTCAAGTGGCCCTGAAACCATTTCTGTCTCATTTTACCTGTCAAAAGCTATCCTATATGGTGCAGTTATAGCTAAAATAGAGGAAGGAGGTATTTTTCTTAGTGATACATTGCAAGGGCAAAAATGCATGCTGCAATCTCCTAATGAGCCACGGAGAAAATGCTCAGCTGGACAGAACAGGGCACTTTTAAACAGACATCATGCTTGCTACATGTTGCACACTGCACTTAAATTGGGAAAAAAAAAAGTTTCATTTTTCTTCTAAGAAGTAGAATGGTAGAATTTTATGCTTTGCTTATTCTCAGAAGAGTTGAATGAAGAACCACACAAACAATATCTTAAGAAGGTGGTTAATGAAATCTATTAGCAATGATACCACTCCAAAAAGAAATTTTTCATAATTAGTTCAGATTGCTGAGTAATTAAACTATAGGATAACACAGTCATCACAGTCATTGCAGATCTAAGCCCCATCCATTTCTCCATGCACATGCACAAAGCCAAGTGAAGAAAATATATTTGTCCTTAAAAAAATACACTGAAAATATTTTTATAATTTAAGGAAGTATCCTCCCAAAACTCCAGTATCTAACCAGAATAATAACCTTTTATAGGAATGTTATAGAAAATTGGAAATACATCCTATAGCACATCAGCATCTTAGCCTCGAGATCCTAAGATACTGACACTGCCCTCACAACTAACAGATTCTTTCAAAATCAAGCATTATAATTTTTTCTTTGTTTATTTCTGTATTTATTACAGCATTTGCCTTAGGCTTATATTATAAGATGATAACTGGAAACATATTATGGCAAGGACCTCAAAATCTATTTAGCCCACCCTAAAATTGAGACAGTTTCGTCAAATGTCAGGACTCCCAGCACCTAGAACCCTAGAAGGAGAGGCCAATAAGTCAAACACACAGACCTGTAAGCAGTTCCTTGATTATCATAACGTAATCTGAGATGACAAACGAAAACAATCTTTCTTTTCTAGTTGTGTAACCACTTGTGTTTGATCATTAGAAATGATGGAATCAAAGAGAAAAATACATTTTTATGGTTTGCCATCTCCACTTTCCAGAAAGACTTTACCCACTCCTAGTCCTTCTGACTACTATTGTATAGTGTTTGTAACAATTGCTTTTAGTTTACTTCTTGTGAAATCTCTTGTGAAAGAGAACAAAAGCCTTAAATTATTTGATCTGAATTAGCTCGAGTGATAGGAGAAAAAGTAGTAGCATTTACTGCAATATTCATTGAAATTCAGAATTTACAAAGCCCTGGACCTACCTTAAGGCATAAAAAATAACTGGGCAGGATGCCAGGTCTCCTTCTCTGTTAATCTGTTTTGATATGAACTGTGTCTTCAGAGAAGCTTAAACTCATTCCAAAAGAAGAAGTTATGACACAACATGCAGTTAATATTGCAACTCACACAAAAAAGGAATAAAATACTTTTTCACTTGGTGTAATTTCCGAACTTTTTAATAGGCCTTTCTTGAATACCAGAGAGGTAATAACAGTTCCATTGTAAATGCTCTTCCAGCATCACTTAATTCTGCCTCACCGTTCTTCAGTGTCATCTGCACTTGCTGTGGTCCATCTGGATGTGCCTCTGCTTAGATGAGGTCTAGTGAGCATTTATTGTGGTGGGTTTGGAGGTAGGTAGATGAGCCCTCAGGTTTTTGTTCTGGTAGAGGCTCATTCTGTTCAGTAAGTTTTAGGCCGCCTTTCCCCTGCAGAGTGCAATGAAGTGAGTGAGGTTTTCTGAAGCCTAAGAAAAAATATCCTGCTAAACTCTATTTCTGTGGATGATCTATTTTTTTCTAGTATAGGCTGGAGATTTAATGACTTCTCAAATTCCAGTACAAAAGGAGGAAGGACATGTGTGACAGCCAGAACTGGACAGTCAGGCAGAAAGCACATTTGTCATAAGTTTTGTTTTGTCGTATGTTATAACCAGAGTGACGTTGAGCTACTCTTGTATTAATACATCACAGCACCTTAAGCAAATCTTTGTCTTCTGCCTAATGAGAAGAAATAAATATGGGTAATTCTCCTAGGTTTTTTGTGTCAGTTACAATGGATAATCATTTAGGCATATGGGAGAAGCATCTGCATCTAAGAGAACGAGAAAAAAAATTATTTCCAAATGACAAGGAAGGTGAGAATTTTAAAAGAGTGAGGATACTTACCACATTCTAATTACCACTGTGAAGCCTTGCTCTTCCTCCACTTTAAAAGTTTCTTATGACAGAACTGTATCATACTTACTTGCATTCAATCTTTTAAAATAGTTGCATGACATTGCAGAAAAACAAATTACCCAAAGTTTAATACTTTTCAGCGCAGTTGGCAAGAATGGCTCATGTCTTACGTAAGAACACACAAAATGACATCAGCAGCAAATTTATCTTGATGCATCTACATAAGTTTAAAAGGCATATTCACTATTGTTATATTCATTCTCTATTCTGAAAGGAAGTTCATTTCATAATAATAATAATAATAATAATAATGAAGTCATTTCAAGCATAAAATTTAAAATCATCCATCAGGTAGAGACACATAAATGCAACTGAATGATGTAAAGAATGTTTTAATGAGACAACACTACTTCTGGACCAGCCATCATAGCAGAGATGAAGGCTTGGCTGTGGCCAAGGCAGACAAATTCAGACAAAACAACAGAAAATGAGTAGAAAAAAAGCTGAAATGTTAAACAACTTGCCTAGGATTACAAGAGTGATCTAACAGAACTAGAAACTGAACTGGCATTTGGTTTTCTGCAGAGAAAATATCTTTGCTGCCAAAAGCACCTTTGATTGACTTTTAATATGCTACTGAATTCAGTCTGAAATTGACGGGGTCAAATTCCATCAAAACTTAATAGAAATATTCAGAAATGACAAAAAAAAAAAAGAGTAGTATAATAGAATTCTTCTAATTTGTTTTATTTGCTGGAAATTTCTCTTTTCATAAGCACCCAGAAAGCTATTTTATTTTGGGGACTAGCTGACACAAATCAATCAATTAATAGAGAGTCAAAACCTACTGAGATGCAAGCAAATGCTCATCTCTCTGCTTACACTGTATCTGTGACTCAAATAATATAAGTAAAGAAGTCCACAAGGAATGATGAATTGAGATGTGCATAAACACCCAGGAGATTCTAGTGAGAGTTTGCCACAATAAACATGAACATTACTTTCCTGTCTCTGTTTCATGCAGAACTGTTCTTCACATACAGTAAATGTCTCCACACAGAATGTTTATGAGATCTAGAAAATACACTGCAAAATCAAGTCCTTTTTCTCTTGGTAAAGAATTTACCAGTAGATAAACCCCTGAATCTAATTTCCATATGTTGGGCAATTTTAAGAATGAAAGCTTAGTTTGAAAATCCTAGTTTTCTCAGTATATAGAAAAGCTTTTATTGATACATGTAGCAAGCACAAAACAGTTTTTCAAAGGACTCAGAAAGCAAAAGAAAGAAAACCTATGCCCACTTTTTAAAGATAAAATAATCTTTAAACTACTAATAGTCCAATAGTCTTATTACAAAGTATTTTTGTTTTATGATCACAGGAAATATTGAATAAGCAACATGGTTCTAGAAAAGCAAATGTGAACCAAGAAATTTGAAAATATAATAAAAGGCAGTATCATTCTTACTGGGAAATTTGGTAATTTCATTAGCATAAATGAAGAAGTTCTTTTCATTCCTCTACAGTTCTCTAAAAGAAAATACCCTCCATGCATGAAAGTAGTGCTCTGAAGTGATTAATATCAATATTAATATTCTTGTGGAATATTTCATATTGAAAGTGTGTGCACATAATGGCTTCTGATTACAAACCATATCAGAGCAAGATAATACTGTTAAAATTACATATAAGTAAAAATAAGATTGTTAGATTGACTTCATCAGCACTTGGCTGCACCTGTGAGTGTTTGATTGAAATATTTACGGTACAATCATATTCAGGGTGCTCAGTTTTAGAAGGGCTCTGACTTCAAAAGTCCAGAATTGGTCTTATTTTCAAAGGTGATTACTCAAGACTTACTTTTGGATTTTACACTACCTGCTTTTAGACTCACTAACAATAGGTCAGTATGATAGCTGCTGGCTCATGCTATCATCCAAACCAGGCATTGCAGATGTAACAGTTAACCAACCATTATTTTGCTTAAGTCGAAAGTTTGCACAGAAGAAAGGTTGCATTTAAACAGTGTAGATTGGAAAATGCCAAAAGTCGGTAGATTGACCCTATTTTATTTAATGATACAGCTGAAGTTCATCTGCACAGCATAACTCTAAGGTCACACAGTTGCTGAAAGAAAGGTAAAAATTTTTTAATCGCAATTTTTATTTAAAAAGAAAAATCAAATTTAATTCTTCTGTTTCCTAAAAGTACATGCACATGTATTCAGCTTTTGCAGAGATTGCACCAACCTTTGAACACAGGGCATATGTGAAAAATTCAGCTACAGAGACAAAAACAGAGAAAAAGAAGTAACTATTTCAACAGAAATAATTAAACAGCTTCATTTTTATTATTGCCAACTATATCAACTCCAATAAAACTCTGCCATCATATTAACCCGAGTCTGCTGAGCCCTATAGATATTTTCCTGTAGAAGAAGTAATTGGATGGTAGACAGTATTACATTGCCAAATTATTATCGTTCATGGTAACTCTGAATCTAGAAAGTGAAAATGAAAGTTTGCAGTTAACAAATGATAAGGGAGGGAAACATAGAGAGAAAATCTACAGAGTGAGGAGTGCTAATAGATGTAAGGGAAAGAAATACTAAATACTGACTTATTAACATATTTATTAAAAATGAAAATCGTTCCAGTCATTATCCCTTCCTCCTCCATTGGAACAGGCAAATGCCTAGAAATAATTAAAATAGAAATAATAGAAATAATTAAAAACAAGAAAGAGCAATATAGCAAACCACATGCAGAATACAACAATTTCATTTACTGGGAAAACATTGGGTCTGGAAGCACATAAAAGGGTAAAAGTTATACATGGTAACCGTATATGTATTGTAGTTATGTATATGTATATTGCAGTTATGTATATGTATATAACACGTACATGCACACAGACACACACACACTCAGCAGTTACAAATACAACAAATAGCACCTGTAGATCATGTGAGGCAAGTCTGTATTTCAAATTTACCCTACAAAAGTAGTGCAAAGAGCCTACATCTATTTTGTCTGTGCATATATACTCCTTTGCTGTAACTACCAAGTTTACTTACTTATTTGCTATAATTTATTGCTATTTCAGTTTCATGAGAACAGCTCACAAAGTGGTACAAAGAGCAATCCTTAGCAGAGTCAAATAGGTGCTAGCCTGTGCTACGGTTTCAACTGTATGAAATTACCCCATTGTTTATTGTTAGTTATAATTATTGTAAATTATGCTATTAATTTTATGCAAAGTAAGTCCCAGGGATTTCAACCAGCCTTTTTCTTACCTAATGCACTAATTATTTCCCAGTGAAGATTATTAAAATATATGCTATGAGAACCTTATCCAATTGATGCTAATAATCTTCTTCATATGAGTAATCCCAGGGAAACGACTGTGATGACATACCTGGATAAGTACTTTCAGCAATGAGGTTTAGCTTTCTTTCTTTGGTTCAGATAATCCCAGATGAAGATATAACATTTATTTTCAGGACTCATAATACAGGAGCAGCAATAGTAATCCCTCTTTTATTTATTTTATTTTTACTTTTGCTAGATATACTTCCATTTCCCTCAGAAACAGAGGTATCAGATTTCCAAACCACAGACATAGGCATTGAGCTATGAGATCCCCTTCATTTCACATTTCTAAATTAATTCCAATTCAGAAACAAAATGAACAGTCTCTTCTAGCATATTAGGTTTGGCTTGCTATAATAGGACTTAGAAATCCCCAATACCCACACTGAAGTTTAAAACAAACCATCAAATATCTTACCTTAATTTCAATTTGAGATAAACACTGGGCAGTGCTTATTTTAAATTATATTCATTCTTTAATTAATTATGCAATTATTTATCACAAGATCAATTATCTCGATTGATATTGCAAGGAATTTCAAACACAGTTCCTCAGGCAAGCAACATAAGGGTACAGACAGGAGCAAAGGCCAATATGATATTAAAGGATACTGAATGGGCAAGCACAGGTCATGAAATTGAGTTCATATACTTTATGAGGGATACAGCTTCAGCCTGAAGCCTGCTTTTCATTTAATCTCAGAATTTCAGACCTTGCGGTATAGCTACAGCATTTATTTGTTTTCTTGTTTCCTGCAAGAGAGGCAATTATTAACCAAGATTAAAGGAGATGAACAAAATATTAAAGAATCAACTGCTGAAGGGTACAACACAGAGTGCTTACTGTCTAAAGGAAGAAGTAGAGGTCTGAGTTTATCGGATCGCCTGCACCAAAGGCACTTTGCAGCAGCATAGATTGCCGAGGCAGGTCAAGAGTTTGCAACTCTCACATTAGTGAGGGAGCATGTTTCATGTCTCCTGATGGGCTACAGAAGGAAAGGAGAAGCGTAGACATACAACCCTGAATAACTCCTCATCCCTCCTGCACCATCATAGAAGGGTCTATTTTCTGCCTCTTTGCAAGGAACTTATTTTCCTGCACATGCTATACTTTTGCACCCTCATGCATACATGCAATTCAAAAGACAGGAAAACTGGTGGTTTCTGTTATTAACACTGTTCAGTTTCCTTTTTTTTTTTTTTTTTTTTCCTTTTCTCCTGCCCTTAAAACTATGCAAACAGCATCATTAGTTTTGGGGACCAAAGCGTTCCTCATAAAGACACCAAAGTGTTTTAGCAACAATAGCAGAGATAAATTAAGGAGCCAGCCTTTGCCTAGAGCAGCAAGCAGCCTGTGGAGAGATGGAGTGCAGTTCCTCGCCTACATTCATCAGGGGACTCCAAGACAAGCCTCTGAATTCCAGCTGCCTCCGATGGCTCCCCAAGGGATGCTGCTGTAGCCGAGGGTTGCTGATGCATTTGCTGCTGCAGCCGTCTCCCTGTAAGCTGCGGCCCCGGAGACTCCCATCACAAAGGCTGTGTGTGAAGGGAGATGCACAGCCGGCACAATCTGCACTGGGGAAGCCCCTGATGCTCGTTCAGCCCCAGAGGTAGCTCTGTGCCACTGTCACAAAGCTGGCACAACAACCTCTGGTGTTCTGAATCTAAATGTGAATTTTCTACAGCACATTCAGGTCTTTTCCTCATTTCCATCTTGCCCAGAAATCATAAGATCAGGCTAAAAATGCCACTCAAATGAATTGTGGAATATGCAGATGCTTGAAAAGTGCATGGAAAGCATTTTAGAGTGGGTTTCCACAGAACACAAGCCATTTCCACCCACATGCTGATATTAGGCGGTCAGGGAAAGTATTTCCAGAAGTGGGCTGCAGCACACCGAGCGTTGGGTGCAGAGCCTGCTGTGGAGAACCCAGCCTGCCCATCTGGGCAGCTAGGATCAATGCACAGTATACAGTCCAACAATTCTAATGCCAACAGCAATTGCTTTTGCCAACAGCAATTGCCACATGGTGTTAAAACTAGCAAGCCGCCGATGGAGATCATGAGCTGAGTCACCGCAGGGTATAGACAGACAAATGTTCCCAGGTCCTGAGGAAGCCTGAGAGCCCAGCATAAAGTTTCACTGTAAGTTAGTGAACCAAACACCTGCAAAGCCCCATGAGACCCCCAGCGCTTATGTCACACTTGCAAAATCAGATTTTGACTCCTGGACCATTTACATACCCTCAAAACCATTGCTCTGATTTTACATAAATGATTAAATTGCATATTAACGTCTGTATTAAGAAGAGATTTTGTCAAGCGTTACTAGATATTTTTAACATGTCCTTGATGCTTATTAAAAAGCTGTACTGAGTCCCATTTCTGGTTTGATATTTTCAGCTACCAGTAACATCACAAGGATGGCATGTTTCTCCTGAATCTTCCCCAAAGGATTACCTCCCAGTAAGAGTCCTTCTGTGAAGGAACTCAAATTGTGGGTGTGAATGAAAATGAAGGATACAAGCGACCACTCATATTCTGTTATACAACATCTTTTTGACTCTAATTTACCCCATTTGCGAATTTGCTACATTTGGTGTCTTACACAGCCTACACTCAGTTCCTCAGGCTCAATTGAGAACATGCACTTCACATTGCAATTAGTGTCATTTTATTATTATTATTATGAATGGCACAAAATCTAGTTTGCAGCAGGAAGCAAAGTAATTTTAGGGAGAAAGAACAGAGATAGGAGACAGGAAGAATCAGCTTACTAGTAGCCAGATAGAGTTGTTGTTTTCTGCAGTGCTCAGATACATGAATCCTCTGGCACCTCTTTTACCTAAATATCAGCTTTTAAAGACAGTATCAAAGTGAAGCATTAGAACAGAGCATTAAAAAGGCTTCAAAGTAAACTCTACCTCCTTCCTAAACAGGATGACCCACAGAAAACATTCCTCTGAATCCATTCACTCTCCAGAAGAACATTGTTTTATCAAGACCATTCATACAGAATGACCTCCAACACAGGAACACACGACTAAAGTATAAGCATGACCCAGTCATACAAAAAGTGATTTCAACAGGACCTGTGGGATACTTGACCATTTTTTTGCTGTCTAATACTGGGTGTCAGAATAGCACTCAAGAGTCCATAGAGCTGATGAGAAATCACATTGCTATACATAGGTGGCATTCCTGATCTGTCAGCCTTCTCCTTTGGCATCTGTTTGATATCACTCCTGATTTTGCAGCTCTCACAGCCAGCAGAAGAATGGCAGAGGGCAGTGCCTGCCCTTTGAAAAGTCATATTAACAAAAATGATGTCCATCATTCTAGAATTTATGCGTTAGAATATGATACATACAAACAACATTGCTGTCATTCTTCCAAAGCTTGATCTCTTTCCCTTCTGACTCACAAAATAAAATAATCCTTGTAAACAGAAAATGTAATCTTATAAAACAATCCTTTCAGCAGAGCCCTGTGACAGAACAACCTCTTGTAGACTTAAGCATATCCAAGAACGAATGGTTCTCAATGTCTGTCAGAAGCTAATCTGGCTGAATGCCCTGCTCTACACAGCATTTTGCCCCTTGTTTTCGTTAAAGCTGGGTCTGTAATACCAGCTTCTGCCAGCGCAGGAGCATCAGCTCAACGTACAAGCCCCTGAACTGTGAACTGCTTTGGATGACATTATCCCGTAATCACTGGCATGGAAAAAGTTATGCCAAGAAAATGAAATCCTTCTCAGCCTGTACTGCTTTTTACTGAAATGGAAACACTATATGTCTGAACTGCAGTGACCATATGTAAACTCTCGGTCTACATAAAAGCATTTTTTTGGACACAGAAATGATGCATTTCGTACAGGAGAAAAAGCAGCATACGCATTACAGCATAAGCAAGCTCTTCGTATTGGTACAGAAATGGTCATAAGACAATAATCCTGCTTGGGTTTTATGCACCTGACTATACAGACACATAGGAAAAACATATCTTCAGTAAAAAGGTTTTGCTATCTAAATTCTCTGTGCTATTGCCTAATTTATTCATGAACACATTCAAGCTCTCCTTTAGTGAAGAACATTGGATTTTTCTTTGCTAAGATAATGAACTGGCCCCAGATAATACAGCAAGTACATATTGTTAAAAGCATCTGATTTCACAGAATCACAGAATAGTTGAGGTTGGAAGAGACCTCTGGAGATCATCTAGTCCGATCCCCCTGCTCAAACAGAGTGACCTAGAGCACGTTGCACAGGATCACATCCAGGCAAGTTTTGAATATCTCCAGAGAGGAAGACCACAGCCTCTCTGAGCAACCTGTTCCAGTGCTCTCACAGTTACCCTCACAGTCAAGAAGTTTTTCCTCAAATGCAGATGGAATTCCATGTGCTTCAGTTTGTGCCTGTTCTCCTGCTGCTGGGTACCACTGAAAATAGTCTGGCCATGTCTCTCTTGTATTGAGGAGTCTAGAACTGTACTCCAGATGCATAGAACAGCACTCTAGATGTGGCCTCACCAGGAATGAATAGAGGAAGAGGATCCACTCCCTTTACCTGCTAGCAGCATACTTCCTAACGCAGCCTGGGACATCACTGGCCTTCTTGACCACAAGGGCACATTGCTGGATTATGGTTAACTTGTCATCAACCAGAACTCTCAAGTCCTCCTCCACAGAGCTGTCTTCCAGCAATTCAACCCCTAGCCAGTACTGGTACCTGGGGTTATTCCTCCCTAGATGCAGGACTCTGCACTTGCCTTTGCTAAACTTCACAAGGCTCCTTCTGTCCATCTTTCCAACCTCTCCAGGTCTGTATGGATGGCAACACAGCCCTCGTGTGTTGGCCACTCCCAGCAAACTTGTTGAGGATGCACTCTGGGCCTTCAGCCATGCCATAGATTAATAAGTTGAATACTCAACTCCATACTGACCCGTGGGAGACACCACTAGCTACAGGCCTCCAGGTAGACTGTGCACCATTGATCACAATCCTCTGAGCAACTCTGTTCAGCAAGTTCTCAATCCAACCCACTCTCCACTCATCTAAGCCACATTTCCTGAGCATCCCTATGAGAATGTTATAGAAGACAGTGTCGAAAGCCTCGCTAAAGTCAAAGCAGACAACACCCATGGCTCTCCTCTCATCCATCCAGCCAGTCATCCCATTGTAAAAGGCTATCAGGTTGGTTAAACACCACTTCCTCTTGGTAAATCCATACTGACTCTTCCTGTTTACCTTCTTTTCCTTGACATGCCTATAGAAGGCTTCCAGGATGAGCTGCTCCATCACCCTTTCAGGGATGGAGATGAGACTGACAGGCTGTACTTTTTTTGCCCTTTTTGAAGACTGGAGTGACACTGGCTTTCTTTCAGTCCTCCAGGACTCTCCTCCTGCTCTCCAGGACCTTTTGAAGATGATGGAGAGTGGCTTAGCAATAATGCACACCAAGTCCTTCAGCATCCATGGGTGCATCCTTGCAGGGCCCAGGGTGGGAGGTGTCTGGTTTGCCTAAATAACCTTTAACGCTATCCTCCTTGACAAAAAGAAAGTCTTCCTTTCTCCAGACTTTCTCTCTTGCATCTTATCTCCAGGGTCTGGGACAAGAGGACTGGCCTTGTCAGTAAAGACTGAAGCAAAGAAGGCGTTGATCAGCTCTGCCTTCTTTGGAGCTTCTGTCACCAAGGCACCTTCTCCATTCAGCTCACATTTTGGTGCTTACACTTGGGATTTCATCTTATATGTATCTTGCCTTGCATGAAAATAGAGCACTCAGAAGTAGCCACCATTTGCTCACCAGCATACTGTATATAGTGCTGTATACAGCAATACATGATGAGAGCCTCTTCTCCTTGCTATAGGGAATTATAAGGAATTGTTTCCTAGGAGTGGGGAGTGTTTTGTGAACAAAAGCCTGGAAACAAAATAGCATGTCACTTCATCACATTGGAAACTTCACAATGACAGAAGTAGCAAGAACAAACAGAGCCTCTGATTTAATTTTCCCATTCTTTTTCCCTTTATTCCAGGTATGCTGCAGTTCCTAAGATATCTGGGAGGTTGTGAATCAACGCAGATAATCTCATCCTTTGCATGTGTAGACACGTTCTCAGCAAGAGAGTGGGGAATCAGTGCAAATGAATCCATTGATCCCTTTCACAATTCAGCCACAAACCAATTTAGCGCAAGATTTATGTGATGTCAAGAGCAGCGGTTGTAGCTTGGGCAGTGATATAATTAAGGATGTTTTAAGTGTTGGGAGGGGGAGGGAGGACAGGAATGAAAGGGTAGTGTTCCTCTTAACAAACAGTAAAAAGGCATCGATGGAGCAATAATGCTTTTATTGTCTGCATAGTTCCAGTGACCTGACTGTTTTAGCCATAAATGGTCTTTAAGCTCTAGTAGTTTACAGTAAAACCAATCATTACCGCAATGGCCCATGTCACTGTTAGAAACAGACAAGGAGTTCTGTCTGCTTTTCAAATTGGCCGCAGGCAAACATCCCCCACACACGATGCAGGATGGAATCTGTAGCTTTAATTAGGCCAGATACCAAAGCAAATTAAAGTCGGTGACACTGTAAGAAGATGCGGGATCTTGAGCCAAAAGAACAGCTTTCTAAGCAACCCAGCGGACAATTTGTCATCAACGGGAGGTGACACTGGCAAAAAGTTATGACATAAAAGGAAAGGCATTGCTAATCAGTGTATAATGACTTATCCATGCAGCACACTTTTACTTGCCCCCTCACTTAGCTCTGTAGAAATTGTAACTTCAGAAATGCTTTATATTCTTGGTAATTACTTTATGAAAACCATTTCACTACACTAAAAAGGCATACAGCTTCTTTCTGTTTACCTCTTTGGTAGTCCAAGTCCCCGGTTTTGCTAAAGAAGTTAAGCTTGTTCAAAGCCCATAAACTGGGACAAACAGAAAATCTCTGGCCCTTAAAGTCATCAGTCAGTAACCTCTCAAATATCTTGTTTGAAGCCAGTGAGAGACAAGTGGGATTTGCCATCCATGCTGTACTTTTGAACATCTATTGCTCAGATACTTCCACATTTTAAGTAGATTGATGATTTATCACTTAATGGACTAAGAACTAGTCATATTTATGAAGCATTAGAAAATAGATCTTAATAAAATATCACCTATGAAAAGAACGTATTTCTACTCAGGTAGTGGTTTCTGCACAGCTTTTTCAAAAGGTTTCATACAAATTGAAGGTCTGTTGGATCATAGAAAATAATAAACTTTTCATTCAACAGTCAAGACATTCCAACTCAAATTTTACCAACATCTGTGTGATCTTCTCTATCACACTTAAAAGTTTAAAGAGCTCTTGGTCACAGGTAGTTTAAAAAGTTAATTTCATTTGCAGTGTTCAAATATTCTTTTTTGATGCGGAACCTTTTCAGACCTTTTCAAGGTCTATGTTTATTACTTGCATAAAGCTGAGAAAACAAAATAAAACAACTGGCCTTTCTAAATAACTGCATAAGAAATCACAGAAAATATTGCCATTTTTTCTCCTCAAAAGCTTAAGTAATTTCTTTACAAAATCTTACTGGAAAAAAAAAAAAAAAAAAGCTGTTGTACTTACATGAAGTTATGGAAAACTGAAACACGACCTGTATATTACAACCAGTATTTCTTTTTCCTTACTGTTCTGAAGTCCCTAAATCTTTACAAATTGTACTTGAAAATAAAACTTGCAGCAAAATATATCACAGCAAACATTTCCATTCCTGAGATACTTAATCCTTGTTTTAGTATATATATTTTTTCTTTGCTTTTCTGACTAGTGTTACTGTTTTGTTTTCAAGATACTCTAAAAAGCAATTATCTGAAAATTAGCATCCTCCTATCAACAGATTTAAAGCTTTATTCTTCTGTAGGAAGAAAAAAAAAAATGTGTAGGAGCTAAGCTTCAATAGATTTTAGCAAGCTATGTGCCAGATTTAGAAACAGTGAAACTGAGCTGCCTTTATAGACTCATCCTCACTTAAAGTGTACAAAGTCCATAAAAATAGAAAAATTACGTCATATTCTGCTGCGTCATTTCCTCACTAGTATCCACATTTTCATATCCACATACCCACGAAAAATGGTTTATTTGAGACGAAAGCAAAGTCATCTATTCACAAGGCATCTTATCAGGATAAATGCATACCCCTCTCTGCCATAAGTGTACCAAAGTATCAGAATTAGTAACAGTAAGGAAACCGCAACCTGGAAGAAATGATTTCTAACTTGTTAACACCCTTCCAGTAGGCATCCATAACATTACAGATCTTATGCTTATGCCTCAGAGAGCTGCATGTTGCACTTGTCCATTTTCCAGCATGCTTTGGCTAACATTTGAAACAGTGCAGCTTCCTCATTAATCTCCATACAAGCTAAGCAATTCCCATGAAATGCATGATTTATGGAGGGGTTTTAAAACTCTACCCAGAGCAGTGCTATCCGTGCTTATTTGTCAAATAAGCATGCTGCACACAGGTGGTCAAATTCCAGTCTCATTTGAAGAGAATCTTAGATTTAACGCCCGAGATGTCCGTTGTCCTGAATTATCGCTGAGCGTAACAGGAGGGAAAGCAGTGAGAGCCGGGAGACCTGTCAGGAGCCACAATCACTTCCTTAACGCTAAAGATTCATTTGCATCGTGCCGTTATTCCCCCAGGCAGACAGAACAGGAGCCCTCGGCTGGTGCATGGGGTCGACATGTCCCACTCCACTGGCGTGCTGGGAGCTGCGTCTGGATCCAGCCCTAGCTGGAGAAGGGACCGGCAGTGCCAGCCATGCATCTGCAGAGAGTTCATTAGGGCAGCTCTCCAAAAGGGAGAATTTTCTCATCTAGCTATTTTATTTCCCCTCTGACCCCCAAGCCAGTGAAAGAGGCTGGAAAGCAACCAAATACCTGTCTCCAGAGACGTGTTGGCCTTCAAAGTAGCATCACCGCATTAAAGATGTTAATGGATTTTTCCCACACGTCTTTTTAATTTCCATAATGCTTTAACACCTGGAAATACAAAGCTATTATGCTGAAATAAGCTACACCTATTTTACTTGTGGAAGTGCGTAATGAGTTTAGTATACTGCAGAGCCTTGCTTGTAAGTTCTAAGATTTTTTAATAAAAGATACAGGTAAGTCACATTTGCTTGATTGACATACATTGCATTCATTTTTCAAAAGGTAATATTCAGCCTGCATTGTAGCATACAAACCAGTCTGCAACAGTTACACAAAGGTTTTTTAATAATGCTTACACTTTCACAGCTTTATCAGGAACATTCACAAACTCATATGTGGCATCCAAAAACATGCCATTTTTCTGAAACTCTAATTTAAAGGTGATAAAAAGACTCATGCAATAAATAATCAGTTACTAGATCAAAAAAACAAACAACTCAAATATAGGAATATCAACATATTTATTCACAATGTCTGTATTTTATTCCTATGCATTTATATTTTTGGGAGAAGAAGCTAGAACAGAGAGAAACAGTTTATTCTCCCTACTAAAGTCAATATTAATTGTAACGCTGCTAACTATGGTTAAAATCTGAAAAATATCTCAAACAAGACTGTGTTTTCTCTGGCTTAAGCATTGCAGAGAAACATAAGCTCTAGCAGAACAGGCAAAATAAAGCCCAGAAGGTAAAGGTGATTCCATGTGAAAAAAAAAAGAAAAACAAAACCTGAGATATTCTCAAATACCTCCTCTTCTTACTGTTTCAAAAAAAAAGGTAGTTCATGCCTTCACTGGCACATCATATTTAATCTGACTTTGCTCCTGATGCTCTTCTTGCCATGTGCTCTCCTTCCCAAGTCTCTGAATGACTCAGCTAATGTTTCACAAGCATTAGTTTTGCAGATAAAAATCTCTGCTCTTCTCTCCATTTATGTATGATATCAATTTTCAAAACCAAATGCTTCTGTGATTAGCATTACCTGAGCTACAGATCTTTCAAATTTCAGGGACTCAAACACAAATCCCAGTGAAATGACGAAACTGGAGCCCTGATGGGGTGTTCCATGCCATGACCCAGGAGTATTTGCTATTTTCTGATCTCTCACATCCAAGTTCTTTACACAGGGAAATACACTGAGAAGTCTTTTGTCTACTAGCAATGCTGGGTATGCACACCAACAATTTTGTCAAAGGCTCTGAGGCAGGTGCCTCTTGAGACTAGATCTTTTTTTACTTCATGACTGAATCTGTTTTCGGAATACATATCAGCCTTAATTGTCTTGTTCTTATTTGTGAGTATATATAGTGTTTTATCACATGGATTTAAAAAAAATCTTTTAAAGCTACATCAGAGGAGAAATGCATCTATTATACTCCTTTGATAGAAAGATGTGTTAAAGCCATATGAGGTATATTGCCATTTCATAAAAGCTGGATCATTTATTGATGCTCTATGTTATTCTAGATTAATAAAAATGTATTTTTGTTGATTTAGTTTCAAATCTGGTTATGTAACTATCATTACATCATCTTCTGCTTTCCAGAACATAATAGCCTTTTAGTCACAGACGTGCTGTCCACAGATTTAATACAATGGTATCTTTTCTAATGTATGAGTGCTCTGATAATGCCCCTTTCAGAACACTGTGGCTGGCTCATACCAGACTTCTAGACACATTACTTCATTTTAAAATACTCCACAACCTAGGAATGTTTTTCAAAATTACAGAGAAAATACCTGAGTTAATGCCTGAGTCAGCAGGAAGCAGCGCAAAGGTGTGTTATTTTATCCATACTTTTACAGTTAGTAATAAAACCCTGAAGGATATGGCAAAGCAAAGAGTATTCTTTTGTACCAGAGTTCATCCAAACTGCCAGCAAGGGCAGAACAGAGAGGTTCCAGGGAGCTAAATACATCCAAAATGTCAGCAAATCACTCAGCTTTTCCAAAAGCCCTCATTCTGTACTTGTTCACACTGGAAGTAAGGCTGAAGAAGTTACCCACATTGAACATCTGGATTGGCTGGCAACACCCTTTCCCCCCAGGTTAATATTCACAACACACACATCTCTACTTGGGTCCCACTGAGGTCATACTGACACGGTAATGTAGCAGTGGGCCTTTGGTTTTCCCATTTCTGCAAGTGTACATAAGGAACCTGAATGAGCCATGCAGGAGCTATTTTTCCATTGAATCATGAGACTGCTCTCCGCCTTCTTGTGGCCTTGTGTGGGTGTGTTTGTAGCCTGGGAATACAACAAAATAAAACATTTCTGATTGCACATGCTTTCCTCACTCTGTTCTGCTAACTTATCCTGCTGATATAAGAGAGTTCAGATAGAAATATGAAATTTGCTGGAGCAGAAGCACCCAGGCCCCAATATCTCAGTGGTGACAAGCCTGAGAAGGAGGATCAAGTAGGATGGATGAAAAGCTAAAATCGAAGATGCAAACTGAAGTCACTTCAGTTTCTCTGAGGTGGTACTTCAATAGTGCTTCCAGAACAAGAATCAGGAGACATCAAATGAAATGACTACAGGAGGAATGGAAACAAAGGGAGTTTTTTGTTTGTTGTTTGTCTGTTTTATAAAAACAGATAATCAGGCTAGGGACTTCTTTCTCACTAGATATTGTGTATTCTAAGAATTCATATGGTTCAAGAAAAGGCCGGAGGACTTGTGGAAAATGGTTACTAACTACATAGAAACTGCCTTAAGTCTCAATATGCTTGCTGCCAGAGAAAGAGCATTTAAACCAATGGACAATATAGTAACCACCTTGAGCAATTCTTATGTTTGTATTTTTTATTTTGCAAGATGATGCTGCTCTCAGCAAATTATTTCTTACTCCACCTATTAAAGCATAGGCCATTATAATATGTAGATATTGTTGCATTGGCAGTCATGATAGACATTTCCCTCTGGTTGTGCCTCTGAGCTTTGGTAGTTTCTGGCTAGTGCATGAAGAATTAAGCTACCATTTCTAGCAAAAAACAGAAATTTCATCCTCAAATTCCTTGCACACTGAAATGAAAATGTACTTGCTAGTGTTTGTACATACAGACGTGCTGCCAAGTGCATCAGCAGTTACTTGAGTCACAGCGTCTGTTAAGCTTCTGAATCATGCTCCTAACCTTGAATGTAGTAAGATACTGGAACAAGCTTCTGATCTGTGCTTCATCTATTATATATTTACATACGACATAGAATGTAAGATACGGGACAGTAATAAATCGTGCCCCTCTTCCTGTGCAAGTGACCTGAACTGGGAATGGTACGTTCCTTTGTATGTGCTATCAGATATGCTGGCACATGCACTGGTCCTTCAGTACAATGGCAGTGTTAAAAGTGGCTGAAGGTAGCCAGCTCTGAATTTCACCATCCACTGGGCATATCTCAAAGGCTCATTTAAAAGTAGTTCAAACAGACCAACCGCTCCACTAAATTCCTCTGCACCCAGCAGATTCGAGGACTTTACAAACTAAAAGTCACATTTGTGTCTGTAGGTACAAAATACTCACTGAGAGATCTGACATTTTTATCCATCCTTTTCAACTGCTTTTTATTTTATTTTGTTTTGTTTTAATTCACTTACACTTTTGCTCTAGAAAACCAAACCCAAACTAAACTAAACTAAATTGTACTAAACTAAACTGTACTAAACTGTACTAAACTGTACTAAACTAAACTAAACTAAACTAAACTAAACTAAAATAAAATAAAATAAAATAAAATAAAATAAAATAAAATGTTATGACAGAGAGTTAAACAATTCAATTGCACAAGAATTCTTGCTCTGGTATGAGAACTCCTGGCTGATCATTTCATCAGGTCCTCTGTTGGTTGTATTCGCTGAAGGCACAACTCATGCAAAGGGAGTATGTAACATCTCTCAGTTTTGCATGCCTTTCTATGTCTTGTTCTCAGCAGAACAGTATGTCTAACAGAGCCACGCTCACTCTTCCTTCTACCTATTGCTCCCTCCGTTGCTCCTACCAGAGCAATGCCCAACATGTTTCTAAAGACAGGACTGACATCATGGATTTAATCAGTATTATCTGTCTCAGATCTGGCAAAAAAATAAGGACATTCACAGGGAGAATGGAAAGCTTGATCATGTCGATCACGTCCTATATGTTAGTCATATATTGTTAACTGGTGCCATTGGGAAAGAATCCATCATTAAAGCATGTTGTTGTCTGCAACAACAGGTGTAAGGTGAAGTCACAAGATGCTCAGTTTATAGCCCAGATGGCTGCCTGAGGCAAACCAAAACTGAACATGTGAATTTCCTATGAATAAAATATATTCATAAGTGTTATTTTGTTCTAAGAGTTGTCACTTGCTATTTGATGCACCAAAGGCAAGCAGCATAGTTGTGCATAACAGCGTAACCTGTAATATGTCAATATAGGCTTTTAAAGGAATTACTATAGGATGAAGGAGCACAGAAATATCTTCCTTTTAAAATGTTTGGCCTATGCACTTACTCCGTAGCTCATATAACTTTTTAAAACGTGAAAAAATTGGTCACATTTAAAAATCTGTCAAAACAAGGCTAAAGCTAAAGTGTTAGATTTAGATGTAGTCTTCTCAGAATTATAATATTCCAACTGCCTTAATCCCTTTACCAAAAAGGATGATCTCTGAATAAGTCTGCCATTGAGATATGAGAGAAAATAAATCCATAATTTTAGGAGTAGCTTCAACCTTTCACATTAAGGATTTAGCCACACAGGGTGTTCTCCCTGTAACATCACATGTCTTTGTGACACAGAATTCCTTCTTTACACCATTATACAGAGAGCAAGTAGACAGATATTTTTTTCTGACAGTTAAGTGCAAAGAGATCTCTATGTGCAATGCCTTTTTTTGACAAATCTTGCTCTCTCATTTAAATGCAAAAAGAACCACGCGATAATTCCACTTACCTATGTTCCCATTTTATAGACTCCTTCAGGAATTTGCTCATTCAAATCAGAAATTCAAATCTGATCCACCCATAATTGTGTTATATTTGAACTGTTTTCAAGAGGTTTTCTTCTTTTGTGTGCTATGAACAATTCCAGTGCTCAGAGAGTTTGCAGCTGTTCAAGTTTCTCATCATTGAGTAGCTTTGCCAAGATTTAAACACACACACATGCATGCATGCATGCAAACACAGACACAAGCAAACTCTTGACAAATGGTAAAATATAGAAAATATAATTAGTATAAAAATCTACTCCCAAGGAGAAAACACTTTGCCAAGTTCAGTATGCAAAATGAACAAATTTGACATTTTAAGCAAATAATGAATCCATAACAAACAGACAAACAAAAAAATCTGAGCATTTAGAAAGTTAGCTCTGATGATCTGTTTGCTTCAAGCCTTGATATATCCGCTGGCACTCTGTCCCTTCCCTCCACGTCTAACATGAACTAATGCTCCTTCCCACTACTGTTGGAGTCTGTAGAGAAATCCCATCCATACTAGTCAAACAGCAGGATGGAAAAGGTGGAAGTATGGATGTTTTCCAATGAAGGAGATTTCATCAGTTTAGAGGTAATAGCATGCAGAAAGTAGCCAATAGGTTTTCTATCATCTACTACTAAACTGAGAAACTCCACTCTCTAACTTCAGACCAGGCTTTGCTTCCTCTCAGTTAGCTGTTTCTTCCATCTCATACCTTCATTTGCCTTTCCAGTTTCTTCCAGCCTACATTTTCTTTTCTTATTCTACCTCTTAATATTCTTACATGAAAATGTTTTTTCTTTCCTGCTACCATATCACCTACCTTGCTGTCATCTGAATATAAAAGAATAAAGCCTAAGAAGAATATAAAGCTTGACTGAATAAAATTTGAAACAACTAAGACTGCAAATTGTGAAAACTGAAATCAGAAAACATGTTGAAATTTCAAGCTCAGAAATAAAATTCCATTTTAACCTTTATTCCATCTTGCATTTGTCAAGGACAAATACAAAGACCCGTTGACAGAAGGATGTGTCAAAAACATCTGACTGTAAAACAAAACAGGGTCTCCCTAGCTCCCAAGTAGCTTAATGATGAAGATGGGGAAAATATTTGAAAGTTTCTAATAAAAATATTAATATCCAGTGATGTTAATGCTGTGCTATCATTATAAAATGACCATCTTGGGAGAAGCTGCAAAATCATGCTGCACCACTTAGCTGAAGAGCAATTTTTTTACTGTAAACCGCAAACTGAAAGTGTAATCTTAGTCTTGCTGTAACTAAAAAGATAATAACTTTTAATAGATTTTTTTGCTACTATGTAATCATTTGGACTCTTGTTAGTACTTAGTATTTGGGAACAAACTGCACTGCATTTTTTATCTTATTTTTTAATTTGATGGAAAATTCTGACTAGCTACTTCCATGAGATATGCAATAAATAATCTTTTAAAAACATGTTAAAGAAAGAAAAGTGAAATAAAACTACTATAACTCTTTACTTTCTTCATTTCTTATTAAGTGACCTCATCAACTTGTTTCAGACAAGAAGCCTCTTCTTTTAATGAAGTTAGTAGTGTGTTCAGCACAAAGTATTTCAAAACCTGATTGGAGCCTTCGGTGCTCCAAAAGAGTCAGTAACTAGCTATAATAATTGCCTGTAAAATGTGTAAGCTATGCTCTGTGTGCTTCATTTTTTGAAAGGAAATGTGTACCTTGGACTTTCATGAAGGAGAAGTATTTAGTATCCTAATCAGTGTATAGCCACAAGGGAAAGGGAAGGAGTAACTCATCGTAAAATCCTCATGCTTGGGGTTGAAACTCAGGAGCTGCTGAGTTCTCAGAATGGAGCTCCTTAATCCTGGGCTGCTTTGCCTGCACAGGGTCTAAGTGCCATTTCAATGCGACATTGCCATACCACCATTTGCCACTAGGTCAATAAAGACATGCCCAACCACATTCTCCTGACAGTCTCTGAATGGTCGTTAGCAGATGTCTGTTTTACTTTGGGAAGGTTCTGAGAAGACAAATAATGGCCCAAATCCCACTTTTCTCACACAAAAATCTCCATTTTAAGGTACAATGATTTACATGAGTAAAGTCAGTGGGATATGAGCCTCGGCATTTGGTTTGCTGAGCACCTGAATTGCCCTGATAAACATTTCAAAATGATGCTCTGGATTGTGCACATTGACTCCATTCTGTAATATTTTCTTCTGCTACTCTATGCAGATGTATACATATTTACTTTTCAGAAATCCAAAAGGGCAGAGAGAGATCTGTTTTTGTGCATGACATGATTCTCTGTAGACTGAACAAAAAGAAAAAAATCCTATCTTGTATGTTATATCTTAGCAGGCTACTGCAGGCTGTTTTTCATAGGTCACTGCCTTTGAATCCTGTAAGTGTTCTGCACAGGTACTGACTTACATCACCTATTGCAATAATACCTAGTAAAGTAACTAAGATACAAGCTGTTAAAACAAGCAGAGAATACAAGGTGCCTTGAAAACCAAGCATATTAAATATTCAGACCACAGGCCATTCACCTATCCATTTAAAGAGTGTGACAACAGGGACTAGGATTATTTTAGTATCATTCTGGTACAAACTGTTATCTTCTATTGCATTTCTCTGACCCAGATACTTTCGGCATCGTTCTTAATGGCAAAGCTCATGGAAACAGCCAGAAGAGGTCCTCATTCATACAGTGATGTCTCGTTATTTTTTGTGCTTTTCCAAATTCAGCTGCAGTTGTTCTGACAAACAACTTCTCAGGACTTTAGGGAAGGAAGGTTCAGCAGAACAGCATGATAGTATGTTCCATATCAAGAAATATTTGAGAATTTCAAAAACTTTACTGACACATAAAACTTGACAGAAGTCTGCGGGGAGGGATAAGTAAAATTTTCCTGCTACAGTGAATTAGCTTAATTGCTCCTTGTTCTTAGGCACTGAAGACAGCAGAGTTCTGAAGATGGAGTTTGCCTCTCATCTCCTTGCCACACTCAAAGTAGCGATTAGTGAGAAGGAGATCTCACAAAGAAAAGACAAAGATCCCATGCAGGAGCTGCAAATACAGAGAAATGCACAGACAGAAAAGCATCCTGAGTTCTGTATCAGCAATGAGCTCTAAAGCTGCTACTACTGTGTGCAAAAGAATATCAAATTTGCAAAAGAGCATCAATATCCTGTAGATTACTTTTCTGTGGGAAAAATAAATTCAAACTTGATAGTCAAACAATGAAACATAAGAAATTTATTGAGAGTAAGATAAAATAAAAATAAAGCCTATGATAATGTACAAATCTAGAGGGCACACATTTCATTTTCCATTTGCAATTTCAGTCAATTCATCTTGAAATGAGTAGACTTTCATTATGGTCAAGGAAAAGTAACAAAAATTACCAGAGACATGGAATATACAGTCTGTATGAAGGTATGAAGAAACGTATGATGAAACGTAGGTATGAAGAATGTGTAATTTTTTTTTCTAATTCATATCTCCTATATCTAGTGGAATATTATTATGCATTATCATGTAATCAAAGGAAAAATATTAGTTTTTAAATGCAGTAGATAAGTCAGATACATTGCTACATAATAATGCGAGAAGATACCATCGACATCACACTAATAAAGGAGTTCCAATAGCCTCATGGAAAATAAATTCCTCAAGGCTATTTGGTAACAATATTACAAAGCCAATTCAGGCATTCCCTAATAGCAGTTTCCTGGAATGCAGTAGGATCGCAGTATTCATTGCTTTTTCTCAAGCTGTTCCCGAGCATCTTCACTTAAGCATCACTGGACAGGATGTACAGCTAGGCAGGCCTCTGATCTGATGCAACACAACAGTATCTGTATTTGTATCTTCATTACAGAGCAAATGTCTCTGTCTGTTAACAGAGCAGCTGAAGGGCTATGAAGGTGGTAGCACTTCTCTGCATGGAGCATCTTTCTAACAGGTTCATATTACCTATAAAACTGTAAATAAAAAGTCACAAAACAGCATTTAAGTATGAGAAGAAGAAAAAAAAACAACAATGAAATTGTAACTTTTTCACAGATATTTTAGAAGCTGATCTTGTTCAGCGAGTTTGGAATCTTGCAAGCTTCTGCCAAGTAAAATCAGAAAAGAGGAGATAAAAAAAAAAAAGTGTCATTCTTCAGTGTTTTCTATGGATTTTTTAGCATCCAAATGTATTTCTAACTACTGATTATTCACACTAGCAAAAAAAAAAGGAGTTCCTTCTATTAATATTTGATAGGAAGAGCACTTAACCATTCACACTGTATCAGGAGGGGGGAGATCCGATTGCAAGCTTATTTCACAACATTCCTAGTGTTAATTAATAACATCTGAGCCCTAAAATAATGATCCATCCTGCCAGACACTTGCATCTGTTTATAAACATAACTGCTAGAATATATTCATGTATTATACAAGCATATACAGCCTGAACACATTGTATATTTCAACAACAGGAGGAAAAACAACAGTAAGCAGTCTGAAAAAGATCTTTTTTCAGATGTATGAATCCAACAGACTATCAACAGGGAAAGACCCAACCTGCTACGGGTTAGCTGAGATTCCTAGCAATCCTGTATTCAGTATATTTTTTAATATCTAAGCCTATAAAGAAAGATATTTTTCTGGTGATTATTTTCTCAGATTAATTTAAAAGTCCAGCCCATTTTTCTGCCTCTATTGAAAATATTTTCATCCTAAACTTACTCATTCCAGTTCATTAGGTACTTACCACGGTTTTTCCTTTGCTTACCTAATTCTTGCTGTAGCATATTTAAATGCCACCACTAAAACCAGGACTTTTACTTGTTTACTGGCTCACACTGAGCTCATTTTTGAAAATTTTCTGTGATTTTTTCTCATCACTTTTACAAATTCAAATTTCTTATCTGCCACTTTTAATCATCTGCACAACTCTTCCCAGATCTCTACTCCTACTGCTTACCCCTGACATGTAACAAGGGAGAAACTTAGAAAAGTCTTTTTTTCAAGAGTCACCTGCTATCCTCTTGCCAAAGCCTTACATGAAAACTGAGGACAATTTCATGCGGAGCTCCCTTGACAGGTGGGCTCATTTGCAGCTTGAACTGAGATGAATCTTCCCCTATCATCTACTGAACTGCATATTCATTTCTTTAAGTTAGTGCACATCTTTACAAATGTTTAAGGCAGAGTGCTGGGGAGTTTTGTTACTTCTAACCATTCAAATAAGAACTACAAATACCTCTCTGCACACTCATAGGCATGTTTGGCTATTGCTGATATCTTCCATTGCTCTTCTGATGTTCTCCAGGATCTTCGCAGACAAAGGCAGATTTCATATCCTCCCCCTCCAAAAAGAAAAAACAGCCCAGAAAATAAAACACTATCTAATAATTTTCTACAAAGATTTTAATGCACATTTTGAAATAAATTTAAGATAAATTTTAGGAGGGGAAAAAAAAGCAATGCAATATGTAAAATTGTTAATGAAGCTACTTAAAAACAATAGCTCTTTAGTTCCTTAAGAGAGTTGAGAAAACTATAAAGATTAAGTATAGTTTAACATTAAGAATTACTTCCTGAAGGCAATTTCAGTCTTGGTTTTCTGAAGAGCAGAAGTATGTCATGAGAAGGGGAATCCAAAACCTGTGGAGGTTTTATTCAAGTTGGCAAACTCAAGCTGCAAATCACCTAAATGTTACGATCCACATAGCTTGTTGCATAATTGAAGAAGTAATGGCTGTTCACCATCTGGTTCTTCCTGTGAACTTACTTTTGTTTAATTCTTGCTGTACAACGTATCAGTATTCAATTAGCTGCTCACTCTGTAGGATGTTACTTGTATATATATAGGTATACTCCAAAAAATAGTTATATTGAAGTTAGTTCATATGCCTTAAATATAAGTGAGAAACTATCGAAAAATAAGATTCTAGTTTAATCTAGAAAACTAAAGCCAAGTTTCAGGTTGTAAGTATGCAGACAACTTTACACATACAACTCAAATCAGGCAGCAGCGAGGTAGGAAATGATTGCATTTTGAATGAAGAGAATTACTGTCATACAAGAAAGTGAGCTAGTAGGAGCCAGTTGGATAAATTACTCTCATAACTTTATACTTCAGTATACAATTATAACTTCAGTTTACAATTAGGAAAATAGCCAAAAAAAGAATCTGAACATCACTTTCAGAGTTCAGTATCTTCCAAAAAACTCTAATATTGTACTTCAAAAGGACAAGGATTGTTTTAAGTCGAGATGTGCTGTTTTGTTTGTTGTTGTATTTGTTAGAGGGAAAAAAAACAAATGGAAAATTCAAGTAACTGCTGTAGAAAAGTTTTCCTCATCATCTGTAAGAGCTTTGAAATCTCATTTTGACAAGACAGTAATTCTGTGCAAGCAAACACCATTTTGTGAAAAGAAGGAAAGCAAGGAAATGCAAAAGTCGTGTCATACCATTTCCCAGTTGTACTGGATGTTTTTGCTGTCAATTTCGATTTCATCACATTTTTCTAAATCACCTGTTTACAATGAGAAACTGTGATGGTCATAAAGACAAAAGTGTTTGTGCATGTTGGTGTGTGTTCAGTTACTACAAGGATGTTTCACCCTTTGGAACAAATCCATCTGTTATTTGCAGCTGTTTCTCATGTGTACTGCAACTTACTTTTAAGTCTGATAACACAATACTACTACTCTCCTATTTTTTTTTCTTTTAAATGTGAAAATAACTACTAAAAATATTTGAATGTTACTTATGCTATAGGAACAATACTTAAAGAGCCTATGTGTGGGTGAGTGTTTTACTTTAGCTAATATGCTATCAGCTTATGCATGTTTTGATGTATTCACTCTGGCTTTCTTAAGACATTAATTAAAAAAAATGTAAAGTGTGTCTTACTGGCTCTCATGATAGCTTGGCTAGAACATGTATTCTATAAAGGAGAAAACAAGCAATGCAAAATAGTTCAGAAGGTCACACTTAAACCCCCAAAATAAAGAGTTTCAGTTTTCACATTGATCAGAGAGATGAACAGACAGTACTGGGAAGCAGAACCTGCACTGTTGCAGAGCAATCGCACCGTTCACATGTCATATCATCAGGCTACAGACTTTTGAATAATGCTAATTTGTAAGGCATTTATTTCTTCAACATGCAGGTAGCATGGATTGAAGTCTCAAGTAAATCTCAGTGATTCTTTTTTAGTGATTTCTAAAATTCACTGAATTGGATGGCATTTTAACAGATCCATTGCTCTTTATGTATTAGGATGAAAATCAGAAATACCTATGGTACGGAAAAACGATTTTTTATTCAGAGAGTTTTTTCAGCTTTTATTTTGTGCTTTCAGGATCACAAATTATATTCCTCATCAAGAGAGGATGCTCTTTAAACTGTCCTCGGCAGCTATTCTTCTGCTCTGTTCTTAAAAGTTCTTTTAACAAGGATTCCACTACCTCCCTCAGCATATGCTATGCCTAGTTACTTTGGTGTCCTTTTTGGCACAAAATATTTCCTGATGTTTAAGCCTAATCTTCCTTATTACAGTTAAAGACCATTACTTGCAATCTATTCCCAGTAGACTAAGGAAGCAGCCTATTATTTTCTGTTTGCACAGCCTTTTACATACTTGAAGATGTTATCTTCTGATATCCTACATTTTTAACAATATTAGTTCCTTTATCCACCCTAACGAGAATTTTTATTATTATTATTATTTTTGATCTCCCACATATGACACTTCAGACTCATGTTTAAATTATGGCCCAGTACAATTCCTACCCTCTAGACCTTGTTTTAGTTCCTCCCTAATCGTGTCCCTATACAGATGATACATGCATACTTAAGCATAGCACTTTACACCAGTCCTTCTTGGATCACATCCCATTTATTTAAGACAAGCACCATGCAAAAATAAATAACTGCAAATGCCCCAGAGGGATAAGGAAGGGGACAGAAAAATAAAATCAGCAACAAAAAAAAAAAAGAGATTTAAATAGATACTGACAACTTGGAGGCGTGGGTTGGGAAAGATGCAAGTTGACATTTGATGGGGATGAGCACAATATACAGTGCTTAAAAAGGAAAAGTTATAAAATAGAAAAGAGTGGCTCAATAGCAGTTCTGTCCTATCTTCTATTACATCAAAGATTGCTGCACAGAGGACAGAAACTTACTTATTGTTACAGTTTGTGTAAATCAAGAAGTAATAGGCATCAACTGCCGTCATGTCTTAGGTGAGACTTTTGGACAACCTTTTTAACAATAAGTGTAGGGAAACAATGAACTTGAATCTCTTTGGTGAGATTATAGAGTCTCCTTCAGCAGAAATCTTCAGGATTAGAAAAATGCCTATCACAAATAACCAATCCAGAAGAAAACACCTGCCTTGGCACAGGAGAGTGGATTATGTCCAGATCCTTCCAACTCCATTCCAGTTGTTCCAGTTGTCCAACAAGCCATACCTACTCTGTAGTAACTAGATCTAGGCCATGGTTCCTTAACTGTTTTGGAACCAAGGAGACCGTATCAGAGACACTATCAGCAAAGACAATATAAGAAGTTTTATTAAAGATATCTTATAGTTGGCTGTCAATCCCATATTCCATGAGATCACAGGAGGTAATTAGGTTAGTTTGATGTGATTTTTTCTCTTCAAGAGATGCTTCCTGTTCTTGCTAAATGATTCACTTTTATTTGTACTTTTCTGGGTTAAGCTGATTGATTGTGCCATGATTGCCAGAGTCCTTCTTCTCCCTTCTTGCTTCTCTCCTCTTTAGAAAAACATGACTACAGTTTTCCGTATCCATCTTCTGGAGCCTCATCCTCCCTCCACGCCTTCCTGAAGAAGCATGGACAGACTCAGATACCTCATTAAGTATTCCAGGGTGAGTTTCATCAGGCCCAGCCAATTCACAAGCATCTCTAACCTGTTTTTTTTTTTTTTTTTCTTTTTTTTTCTTTTTTTTTTTCTGACGCTAGTTAGAGCACTTACCCATCTGTCACTGATGTTCATTGTGTTAGCCATCTGGCCACATTTATCCTGGTTACTGAAACAGGAGCAAAAAAGGCACTTAAACACTTCAGTTTTTCCTATATCTGATAAGAGTTTTCTCTTCTCTATGATTTATTCAGCACTTCCTTCTCCTAGTAATACACATTAAAAATTATTTCTGTTACCTTTCTAGCCTCTGCCAGCACTAACTGTGAGCCCTGGCATTTTTCATTTTCTACCTATGCCGTCCAATTGTTTGAGGTTTTGAATTTTTTAATGGACAAAGTAACCAAATCCTTCAGTGTCGAATAGTAAAATGCTAACCCAAATTAAATGAGGAAAATAGAATTTTTGAAAGTTTAATGAGATACAAACACAGCTTTGACTAAAACAAGTTAAGTAAGACAGTCTATGCTGATGTAAAAATATTTCATAAAATTACATTTTGTAAAAAATGTAAAAAATTTACATTCTGTAAAAATGTAAAAAAAAATAGCCCACAGACTCACTGCCTCACACACAATTTTTACTTGACCACTGAACTGACATACCAGATATTCATCTGCCTCCAGAGGAAGGTCATCAGTTCTGGAAACAAGAAGTTATTAGTACAGAAATCAGTTTTCTTTTTCCATGTAAAATCCAGGAATTTTACATTTCCGTGTAAAATTTTCCAGGAAAATTAAATTTGTATTCCAATCCATAAAGAGTAACTTAATATAGCCATATCAACAGCTGCAAATACCCTATTTGAATTAGTAACCTTTCTATATTCAGCATGAGGACCTTTTTTACACATATGCAATAGCAGTTAATATTTGGATTTTTGGCTGTGGTTGGAGACAGCCTCTACTGATCAGCACATTGCAGACACCTAAACCTAATGACATGTCCTTGGAAATAAGACTTTGTAACACAGCACCTTTGTCCATAGTCAGTTGTCAGAAGCTGACCTGAAAAAGGACAATAATATCTCTTGAAATAATGTAAGACAGTTTAAAGACAGGAGTTAAAGATCTGTAATTCCTTAGAAAAGAAGGGAGCGTCTGGATATGAGGCAAACATGGAAAAGGCTTCTCCTCTTGCAATGAGCAATGAGGCAGGCTAAAGGAGCAGTCAGATGAATAGGAAGGTTTGAGAAGATTGCTGAGTCCATAAATTCACTGGCTACCAAAGCATATCTTAGCTATAATATGTATTCTCTGAAGTGAATTGTGTTTGTCTTTACATCTAAAGGCACCTGAAATCTTTGAAGCACGACCGAACCCCTCTAAAACATCTGCTCTTGTTTGCCCACCAGCTACTGCTTTTGATATGAGCATGACTGGTTGCCTTGGTGAGGTGTTAGAAACCCTGTTACCTGTAGGAGCCGATCTCACTAGTAATCCTCTGGACTGAAATCAATGGACTAAACCTGCAGGTTCAGAAGGTGATCTCAGGTTTTCAGAAGCTTGTAATTCAAAAGCACTTGGAACTCACTGTGGAAACACACTCAAAACAACATGCCATTAGCAGTAAGAATATACTTAGCAGCAAGCCTAAGACCTTTGCTTCTCTGTTTTTATCAAGACTTCCCAGGGACATCACAGCACTGCCTGTCTTGCTGCCATCGTTGCGTCCCAGCTCCCCATATCTGCTCCCTTACACACCAAGAAAAGAGAAATACTGAAAGGAGCTTTTCCTTCCCTCTATGCAAAGGTTTTGTGGAAAAACCTGGGTGTTATAAAAGAAGATCAGAAATTAACTCAAGATGGCTGTGTTTCTGGGGCAGTTTGGCAAAACTGGCAAGAAGAATGACAAATGTGCATTCATGTCTCAAGCAGCAGCGCTTACTCTGTATCTGGCCCAGTTCAGCAGCAGTGAAAATGGCCAACACATTCACACAGCTGAAGATTACCCCTTTTCCTGACAGGGAAAGTGGTCTTGAAAGTAGCTGAAGAACTTATCTCCACAGAGAAAAGAGGGTTGGAAACCTGGAACATGACCACATGTTTCCATCAGCCATATTTAATGGTGACACATGTCGATGAGGTTGATGAACAACATGGCTGTAGAAGTAACAGTGGCCAGTCAGAAGACACTAATTCATTGGCTGACTATCCTGCCTTTAGAATGGCTCCTCAGCTATTTCTGGTTTAAGAATCCACAAGGCTTCTTGGTCTCATATCTTTTTCCTTCTCCACAAAATCTATGAAGAAAAAGAAATGCTTCCTTCCCACAGCTCCATCTATTTCTGAGAGACAGCTCAAAGCTGGCAATTATGGGGAGGACACTCCCTTCCTCCTATCAGCCACAGGGAGGGCAGAGAAAGAGAAAGGTTCCTGTAAAAGACAGTATTAATTTGCCTCTCATTTGTTCTCTCTATAGGAACCATCCCTTATACTTAATGTTCAAGAAGTATCTTAACACAGTCCTGTCACAAATAAACATAGAGGCAGACTACCAACAAAATGTCTTTGATACAATTAAAAAAAAAAAAAAAAAAAAAAAAAGAAAGCAACTGTAAAACCCTCACCCAGTAGTCTGACTATGCACATGCCAGGAGAGCACAAAGGATGTACATTCTCAGGCAAGGCTATTTGTGCCTTCTCTCAGAAGATTTGTGTCTAAAATATGAGAGAACATAACAGAGGTATATTACATTGGATAAGTAAAATACACATAAAAATCACGTTTCTTTGTGCGGTACAGCAAGGAAGAGTGTCTTTTTCTTCCCTGTAATTAGAGGGTGCAGCAGATGGTGAGGTTTACTGTACTTGGTAGGGTCCATTAAAGGAACCCAGGCTGCCAAGTGATTCTTCATTACAATAAGGCTGTTAACATGTACCTAGGAGTTTTCCTAGGGTTTGGGAAATATTCTCTTATATAGTAATATCCTTTTAATATCATTGCTCTCATTCCTACCGAATGGCTTTCTTTCTGGCAGATTATATGCACCAGAAAGATTAGTCTAATTACAATAACACCCAGAGGAACCAAACTGTATGTATACATGGCCAAATACAATCTCTGTTACTACCCCAAAGAGCTCATAAGTTAAGCAGAAGAAAGAAATATTATCATCATTGCACAGATCAAAAACAAAGGCACAGAAGTGAGATCTTGTTTGCTACTTCAAAGAAAGGCTGTAGCAAAGTGGGGCTATAAACACAAATCTGTTACACCCATGACAGTGTTTCACAGCCACCAACCTTTTGCCCTTTTAAGTTTTGTCTCGGGCCATGATATTTTGGAACCTGACATCCCCAAAAGAGCCATACCTTTCCTTGAGAATATTTTTGCTTTATTCTATTTTTTATGTCATATTTTCTTTCAGCTCTGGCAGATTGCACAGAGGTACACACAGAGATGTGAAATGAACGGTGGTTACTTCCTGCCATGTTTGTTGCTTGGGATAAATAAGAATTCATGTCAGGGGGCAAAAAATAATCATTTCCCTCTGTATGTGAGACACCCAATTTGCTGCAGCATGTATACTTCCATCCTAAATTGAAAGGAGTTATAAATGAAGAATTTTCAATATTCCTTCTGTGGCTGCCATATAAGTTCATAGGGTTTCTCAGGGGTGATAGAAAGCAGAAATCAGCATTAATCTTTCCCCTTCAATCCAGTCATTGGAGCACTCTGTCAATATTTTTTCCCCATAAATTATTAAGAGGAAAAGTAATTCCATCCTTCCTTAAAAGATATGTTCATAATAACAAACATAGTCACCACACGGTGAATTCCTTCCAGTCACTTCTCTGTCACATTGCATGAGAAAACTTTGTTTCAAAACAGAAGTTTTCAGAAGCAGAAATACTGCCACTGCTGCAGGGCAGTTATCCCAAGCTACGTCCAGCAGGCAGCTACAACCATGGCAGCAACTCCTGGGACACAGGACTTGTTGCCTCCCTTTACTGTTTCCCCAGAAACAGGGCCAGCACAGAGGCATTTCTTGCCTGGCCTATGTGCAAATGTCACTTAAAGAATCTGAGACTTAAGGTGCCACACATTTACTTCAGAGTGCCTAATTATGGGATGAACAGGCCACAGAAAGATGTGTGTGATTATGAGCAAGAGAGCAATTGCAAGGGCCTGTACATATTAGAACAATATGCACAAATAATGGCCCTACTACAATAATTGCAAACAAGTATCAAATATTCAAGTGCCAAATACGTGATCAGCATTTCAGCTATCCAACTACATATCCCCATGCACACATTTAATGCAATGGAATATAATGTAATATTACAGAGGTAGTTAATATCTATTTCTAGCTGCTTTACAGCTAGAATATACTAAGCTGGTTATTGTTTTACAAACAACATGCTAGTGTTATACATTCTTTACATCTGAGCAAGGACATTTAATGATAACTCTGAAATTGATGTGGATTCACTGCTAAAAAGTCCCTTGACCAGCTAGAGAGGCTTAAAGGACTAGACAAAACGTGTTGCAAGAATTTTAAATTAAAGCAATAGAGAAGTTCTTGATCAAAAATGACTATATATGTAAACACTGAACATATTTTTATACCAGCTATAAAGCAGATGAAACCAGTATTACACCATATGCTATCAAATTACTCTCTGGGATAAGTCAGAAAGTATTCCTTGTAAAAGGAATTTTCTCAAATACTTTGCCTATAAGTCAACTTGAGTTGTTGCATTTTCCATATTTCTGTTGATTTTGAGACTGCTCTCTCTCCAGAGAGAGTGCCAGACATTGAGGGCAAGTAGATCACTGCAAACACAGTGAGAACAAAGGAGGAACTCCAATAAGCTCTTCACTCAGAAAGGAAAAAAATCATCTCTAAAACACTGATCAATTCACCAAATTAACAGATCTTTCCTGGTTTATAAAGAACTTAGATCAAAGTATACTGTTTAAGGAAAAGGAGGAAAAAGAAGAGAGAAAAAAATGTTATTTTTAGTTCCCTTTCTGGACCAAGAAAGGATCAGTCATCTCTTTTGTGGTGATATTCCCACACAGCAATATGCTTTCAGGAAAAGAAGCTCGATTGGTACTTACCTTGCCAAAATAAAGGTAGAGTACAGGCAGTCTCAAAGGTTAAGAATCTGCAGTCTGTAGGTACCCAGTCAGCACTTTATGCCCCAGTGTTGCTTTTTAAGGTTCTTATGTGACCTCAGGCAAATTTCAGTCATCTTAACCACTGAGACAGTATAATGTGTTGGGAGAAAAGGATATGAGTAGGGTATTAAAAATGGGAAGAAGAGGCAAAGCTACAACATCTTATAAAAGTATGCCTGTATGCTTCTGGATAACGGTAAACGTTCCTGTTTCTTTATCTGCGTTTTAGTTTCATCTTTTTGCTTTGTTTTGGTACATTGAAAAAGGAGTTCTTAAGCACAAAATGAGATTTAATGAAGTAGTAACTTCATATTAGTAATAGCAATCTTATTTCTGTACACTGAAGAGTAAAGTTCTGATCTAAAGCTGATGTAAAATGAATGATTCAACACAGAGTGAGATCAGAGAACTTCAGAATGCTTCAAGTGTTTGTTTGTTTGTTTTTTTGTTTGGCCTTTTGTGCATTTATTTCATATGTCTTTCAACTGGGCAATATAACATTTAAGGCGGTGGGATTTGTGAGTGAAGTGGAATGATTCTATGGAAGATTGAAGATTTTGAAATATCAGTTGTCAAACCAAAAAAACCCAATTCATCTACAATATCTTTTAAGGCAAACTCTTTAACATAAGACCATAAAAATGGTCTTATGAGTCATAAGACCTGTATTATAAGACTCACCTATACTGAGTCAGACTATAGGTTCAACTAGCCCACTGTGCTCTGTCCCACAAAAGTCATGTGAGGCTGATTGCAGAAGGATATAAGAGCAGAGTAAATATATATGATCTTTCTCACTTAATAGTTTTCCAGTATCCAGCTGTTCTTAGCTCAGGGAAGTGCTGAGCTACCTGTGATTTCCTCACGTATTTCGTTTTCACAAGCTTGTAGAATCTCCCCTCAGCCATCCAGAAACCTCTAGTTCTCTCAAGGTGTTTTTGCAAAGATTTGCTGAGGTCTTCTGCCTTCCCAGATTGTCTGCCTTGCAGGACAGCAACCTCTTTGAGTTTGTTTGGATTATGACCCCTGTGACCATTATATTGCACCCTCATTCAGGAAGCAACAATTGGCAGCAGATTTTTTCTGCTCTCTCCACAGCATTCGGTATTCTGTAGATCTCTATCACAACTCCTTTTTTCCAAGTCATCTGTTTCCCAGATTGAGGAATCCAACTTTACTGAATAATGTGTGATATAGAAGCCATTATAGGCGTTTGATCATCTTTACTGCCGCCCTCTAAACTTTTCCCATTTCTGCTCCATCCTTTTTGAGATGAGGAGACATTACTTGAGCCACAAGTGAGCACTGGGTTTATATTGAGTCATAATGATGTTCCTGGCTTAGTCTCTGATCCTTTTCTCATATTTCTGAACATTTGAATTGCTTTTTGACTGATACCAAGCACTGAGTTCATGTCTGCATGGAACTATGAGTCATAACCCCAAGATTTCACTCCTGAGTGGTGATGGGAACTCAGAGCCCATCATTTCATATGCAAAATTAGAATTGTTTTTCCCATGTGCATCACTTCATATTTATCAATTTTGAGTTTCATTTGCCTCTTATTTAATAAGTATTCTGCTTTGTATGAGCTATCCATTACTGTCTTCCAGAATATTCTTATTTGCTACTGTATGTGTTCTTTTGTAGTTAAAAACTCATGTTTTTCAACAATAATTGTGCTAGCAGTTTCCACAATACATTATTAACTTGCCCTTTAACTCAATTACAGAATGCGAAATGGCACTTTGTATTTTCAATTAAAGTGCTCCAATTGTCAGAAAACAGCAGTGTTCATATTGCCAAGTACAGCAAGTAATAAAAATTCCTAAAATTGTCTTCACAGTCACAGATAATGATACATGAATTTTGTCACGTCACTTCAATCCAGAGAGTCATATGAGTTTTCTGAGAAGCTTTTTAGGCATGACTACCTGGAATATAAACAGTATGGGATTGATATAGTATTATCTGATATGGAATTAACTGATGTGGAATAAGCAGTTAATCAAGGATAAGTATCCACAGGAGTTAAACAATAATACTGCTTACCTTTTGAACTAAAATTGAAACTTGACTTTCTTTTTGACAAGTTGCCACTCTGAAAATCTAAGACATTTTCACCACAAAATATTTTTGTACCTAGAGAAGTAGCAAATATATTTATCTAAATCAAAGTGAATCCGTGATTCTCTCTCATGTAAAAACTTAATAATAAATATTTTTCTCAGGCTAAAATATCCTAGAATGTAAAACAACAAGAAAACAGTTAAGTTGTAGCTATTTGCACATGCACCTTCTGAAACTGTAGGGAGCAAGCCCCAAAAATAGAGTGGGCAAATTTTCAAACAACCTGAAGATAATTACTGAAATGTTTTTTTAAAAAAAACTTTATTTCTTACTTGTGGTTGAACACTTCTGGTGCCATTACTCATACGCATGTACTTAAAAGAGTATATTACATCATATCAAGGGAAAAAAGCATTAATCCGTCCCTGCCTACGTCACCTTCCAAAAGAACCATATCAAATTAACAGACAGTTTAACCATTTACTTCAGCTGAGAGAGGATCCCACATAATACTGAAAAGTTTGCAGAGTGAATACTTTGAAATTTTAGTCTGCAGAGCTAGCTGATAAAATCATTTATCTTAAATGCAGGTAAAAATACAATTATGAGAAATTTGCACTTTTCTAAGCCTCATAGTGCACAGAGAACATACATGCATGTCCTAGGGATAAAATCTACCTGAAGTTCCTGGAAGAACAACTTCTCTTTGAACTTTCTTTTGGGAAGGAACCTTCAGAGATACTTTATGCATCTCAAATTCAGTCACATGGGTCCGCCTGCTGTGTGGTGATGATAAACTACGTTAGTCTGCTTTGCTAGTCACTTCTTGCTTGAAACTGGAGTAATAGGAATGATAGGACCAGAAATTAAAGCCTGAAAAAAAAGGAAAGAAAGAAAGAAAAAAAGAGTTTGTGGCTTCAAGAATCAGAAGAATCTTATAGAGTAGGAAACAAAGCTTAGGTGTTTTGCAGGACATGTACTAGCGTAAGAGAACACCTATGCTCTAAATTTAGAGGCAGCTGATATGTGGGTGTCTCTGAATGAATGTCATCAACATTACTCCACACTGGTAACTCTCAAAAGCACTTTACTCCCTTTTATATTTGCTGTAGACACATAACAGTGTCAGTTAATCGCAGAGCAATTAAGAGTAAAGTGGTAGGACAAGCTATTTGATTCATGGGCTTACTTGATGAACTCAAACAAAACCATTTAATACTTTAAAGGAGAATTGTGTCCATGTAGTTGTATGGCTGAAAACAGAGAAGAGTAATTATAAACAGGCTGCAAAAGCAAAGACCTTCAAAGTTGGGGGAAGTCTGAATTTACACATAACTTCATATGGTTTCTTACAGAATTAACCAAGAAGGTTCAATCGGCATTTAGTTAGGATTTACAAAGAGCAGTTGATCAAAGTAAAGCAAGAGAAATGTGAGGAATTCAGGGGAAACGCAGTCAACAGCACAGGGCACTAGGGCCTATCCCGTGGCTATGAGGAAGCTGGGCCCCAGGGCAGTCCCAGGCCCGATGGCATTGGGCACTGCCATGAGGATGGGATAGGATGAGGATTTTGGGATTATGGGCCCATAGAGGGGCTGTGGTGAGGCTGGAGCCAGCCCCGTCGCAGCACCATGGGGCAGCAACTGATAGCCCTGCGCTAGGCCTGAGCTACAGGTTCAAAAACATGTTGGCAATGATGCAAATCCCTCTGTTGCTCATATCTGCACATTCAAATGGTTATGCCAAAGGGTCTCCAGAGCTTGAAACACATTGAGCTCAACTTGTGCACCAAGACAAACCCATGGGCAAAACTCAGCATTTGTCTCTTCATAGTTTCCAGGCTCTCAGGCCGAGATCCTGCAAGTGTTCTCAGCTGTAGCTCTGCTCACCTTCCAAGTAACATAGGACCATATTTTCCCTATGAGATGTTTCTCTGCTGTCATAAGATGTGGACAATGCCTCCTTTGCTAGGCTCTAATTTTTCACCTAAACTTGCCAGTGGATTTGTGCACCCTTTAAAATGCCATGTGGCCACCAGTGACAAAGTCTACCTAGCTACCCGAGCCAAACGGCCTGCAGAGGTTGACAGTTATTCAACAGTAAGTAATTTCTTACCATGAAATTTTTCATACTCCAAACTCACATTTACAAAAAAAAAAAAAAAAAAAAAAAAAAAGATAGTCTGGAATGCTATGGAAAGAGAACATGACTCAAGCAGTATTCCAGAGCCAGGCTGAGGAAAGATGAGTGAGCATGAGGGTCGAAGCGTCGAAGCCACATCCTCTGGTGCTACAGGACCTCCCACCTGCTTTCCACTCTAGGAAATCCCTTGTTGGCAGCTGCATGTGGTAATGCACTGACCAAGCGTAACCAAAACTAGCAATGCTGGGCTTATGTTGGAGGTCACTTAGTTTGTTTTCTGCTCAGCTGACCATTAAATAAAAACTGGAAGCCTGGGATTTTCAATCTGGCCTAGTAATTTACAAGATTTTATGGTCATTTCATGCAATTCATTCTCCAGTGCAGTAAACTCCATGTAGAATGGCAGATGGCATTTTAAATACTCCAGGACTGCAGAAGACAAACTTTATGGGCATTATGAAATTTCCCTCCCCTTCCCAACGAACATTCTCCTAACAATGTATTTGCAATGTTGATGTAGTTTTATTTTACCAGGACAAGCAGTGATATATCTGCAACAAAGAAAAGCCCCAACAGACATCTATTCTCCCTAGGTGCACTTTATCACAAAGAATGAGTTGCCAAACCCTTTTCAGACATGCTTATATGCTCCTTTATCTCTTCTTGAGGCATATTTTAAAGAGATGAAGAAAACGTAAAGATGTTTGAGTCACATTATTAGCCTGTGCTGTTTTGTACCATATTCCTTTTGTAACATTTTGAGGAAGACTCCACAAATAGGATGTATCTGGGAAGTCTGGTCTCTTTACTGGCCTCCCACAGCTCTAAAGGAAAATGAAATCAAAGGAAACCTTAGCAGAGCTTTAAAAAAAAGTTGTTATTGTTGCCTTTAGAACATCTTTCTAAATTAAGAGCATTTTAATTCAATTTTAATACTGGAAAAACAAGATCTGCATTGTCCACATCTGCTTGTTAGAGAAAATAAGAAATCATTTTGGGGAAAGAAGATGCAGAATGACTGTCCTTCCTGTGCCTTCAGTTCTTCACTTGTTCATTACCCTTCAAAGATGGGAGAGGCTGAGACAAGTGGCTGCAGCAGCAGATCTTTTGTTGCACTAGCATGATTCATTCACCAAACCTCATCCAATAGCTGCAGCACTGGCCCAGTAGAAAAAGAGTAAATAATCAGACTGTGAAAGACCATATAGCACTACACACTCATGAGGGCCTAAGGAAGGTTGTGTGCTCTCCACTGCTGCTTTTTGGGAAACTATGACTCACACCCAAATGCCGTATGTAAATCTTTGAGCTGATGCTGAGCTGAGCCAAGGGTACCTACAATGAATGTAGATATATTATTTCCAGACCCACAGGATCTCATGCAGAGCCACTGAGGCATCTCCACACTCAGGCTCTGGGCCTATTACTTTAGAAATAGCATTGAGTTTTGTTTGTCTATTTAAGATATCTTCTTTTTACCTGTGTCTTTCACTTGCCTACATAGCAAAAATGCCTTTATGAGACAGTAGTGAAAGGTATTTGATGAAGTTCACCTTTGGAGGGCAGGATATTTTCTATAAGATAGTAAACATACGAAGGTCCTAGGTCCATTTTGAATATATGGTCCTGGATTGCTATAGCTTGGCACATCCTCTGAATTACAAATTCCTTTTGTGAAGTCTTTGCAGATAAAAGTAAAGGGATGAAAATGAAAAATGAGTGGCACATTAGAGAATCCAAAGGTTAGTTTGTGTGCATTTCTTATCTCCCACAGCTGGATGAAATCACATGGATCAAAACTACTTCAAAATCTTCAGAGTCTTGTAAAACATCATTACCAGTTTCTACATAGGCAGAGTCTGCATCATTTCATATTCCTGTTGGTTGTCTCTGAAGATAAAGTTGCATAGAGTAGAATTGGAAAAACACAGTAGGTATCAAATCCACAGTGGAAACCAACAAAGTACCAATCGAAGTTCAAAGCCAGAAGGGCTTATATTTAACTCAGCTTTTGCTATTGGAATCAAGAAATTTTCTTCAGAATTACTAAGAAAACTTTCATCCATTCACATTGCAGGTGGAAGTGAATCACCTGGATCAGCTACAGTCCTGTTCGCTCTCATAGATACCCATCTAGGCTAAAAGTCTGCGTTTCAGGCAACTTCAATACGTGGTGGGTCATCCCACCATTACAAGCAATATAATAATGCTATAAACACCATATTGGTGAGACTGGAATTTTCCTGGGACCTAAGCATATTTTTGGTAAGACATCATTTTGTGATGGACAACATAGTCAAATGCAGTTATATAGAAAAACTATCCCAGACATAGACACAAGCGTATTGCATCAGCCAAATTCCATTATCCTTCATCCTTCTGTCCTAAGGATGAAAAATGTTTTGATCTTGCTGGCAGGAGTAAGACCGTTGCATGACCGCAGCCACAGCAGTCATTTTGGGTCTTCCTTCTCCCCAGTTCATTGCAACTCAGCATATGATTTTAGTCCTTTGGACACGTAGCCTACTCACTCCAACTCCCATTCCTCTTCTTTCAATATGCATTTGTCAGAGGTATATGCCTCTATTGCCCTGCTCAACCGAGCAAGACAGAGAAAATGCCAGAACTCTTGGGCTGGATTTAGGAGATGGATTAAAACAGGCCCCAGGTGCTGCAGAGGATCAGCAGCCAAAGGGTGGAGGAGCAGCATGGAGTTTGTGTTTCCAGCCTGTGATCAGATGCTGTGGCTTTGCTCTCATATGTTTTATGAAAAGTTTCTTATACTAATGACATCACTCTGAAAAGATACAATACAAGTTCTCATTATAAAAACAACGTAACTTTGCCCTTGTTTTTAATATTAAAATCAGTTCTATTTATTTCCATCTTTATTTTTGCATAAGTCAACACTGAACAACAGATAATCTATTTTTGACCCTTCAAAATCCACAAGACATTATACTAAGCATAGAGGCATTCTGTAAAAATATGCTATAGATACAATAATTTTGAAAAAAAAAAAGCTCTTTGTAGTACAAGAGGAAAAGGCAATGCATATGTCAGTTGCATATTTCAGTAAGCTCCTTCTTGCCCAGTCATCAAGCTAAGCATATTTTCAGATTTAAGAAAATATATTAGTATAGAAGATTTTCTTCCAGGAGTTAGAGGACTATTAACTTTTACTTTACAAATGTATTGAGTTCTCTATCACAGTAACCTTTAAAATAAAAGGTTATTCCTTAGTTAAAGATATTACAGACTTTTAGTCATCTAGATACTTTGTAATAGGATGTGAAGGCCTTCCTCAATACACAGAAGGAGAACTGAGCCCATCTTCTCTAATAACTTGAATCACAAAGAAACTTCAGATACATATTAATGTAGCTAGGTTAATTAGTCTGCCAGGCACTAAGCGGAGCTGGCTTCCCAGGCATGAGCAGTAGGAAGTGAGCAAAAGTGAAAGCCAATTAACTTGTTCTTGACATATAGAGCTAGGAAGAGTCAGCTGTGCTATGGTCCCTCTGAGTTCTGACAGTAGGGAAAAAAAGAAAAGGTAAAAGTAGATGATTTCCACATAGGAGAGAGGCAAGACACAAAGAGCTGCGGGGGGGAAAAAAAAAAAAAAAAAAAAAAAAAAGAAAGAAAGAAAAGAGAAAGAAACAACAGACTTCTTACCTCTTACCTTAGCAAACTTTGATAGTGGAAGATTAAGGAAATGTTTCCACAGAACAAGTGTTTGTCAATTCTGCTGTCCCCAAACACCTAGATGTCAAACTGCACCCTCACAATGTGCATTTAAGACTTTGCTGGATTTAACTCCGGTTCAGTCGAAGCAATGGCTTTCAAAGGCTGGCTCCCATGAATCACTGGAACAATTATGAATAAAATAAATAATACAATTAAAAATTTTAACCTATGATAATATTAAGGAAAAAAAATCCCACAGAAATAACAGGCCAAAAATGAAGCTACCAGCAGCAGCTAGAAAGAAAATAGATAGGCTTCAGGAAGAGGAAAAGGTTGGGGAAAGAAATCCTGGTGACTAAGGAAGATGCACTGACCATGCCAACAGGATAAACAGCTCCGTAAGGAGTCTAGCCTGGCTTAAAATACTTGGGTTCCCAAGGACTTCTATGGAGGGTACAGTCTGGCCAATGCAGTAATCTCACATGAGCTGAGTCTGAATCCTCCACTCAGATTCAGTGGGGTAAAATAAACAGCAGGTCTATCTCCCAAATCCCACTCTGGTACTGGTACTGCCTATATTCCATACCTCTGTCGTGACTGCAGATTTTTGGAGAGAGTTATCTGAACAGAAAACAGGGAATACATTGGTGGGTAATAATAGTCATTTTAAAGGGGAATTGCACACTGGAAAGGAAGCTTTTTAATTTTTAAAAGCACAAAATTACAAGCAGAGATTTCATACATTTTCTACCATGAGGGAGATTTCTAACAAAATCAAGCATTCTTCCAGCTGCTGTGTTTTTATATCAGCAGGGAAAACAAGTGAAATGTAACTGGCAGTTCAAATGTATTTCTTCATTGAATAGTTTGTCTGTGGGCAGAGTGTGATTTGTTACGAAAAAAAAGAATCCTCCCAATAAAGTATATTGAAGTGGGACATCGATCCAGGCTTGCATATCTTGAAAACTGTAGCAGCCAATGGATTATACCTATTTCATGAAGAGACAAAGGAAGAGGTATTAAAAACAATTACAGTAACAAGCCCTTTAAAAAGAAATCTAATTACTAAACACAAATCAAAAGATGTGTCTTATATTGTCTATTAGCCTTTGCACATCTCAAAAAATGGAAAATTTCACTGGAAGACCAAGTCTGCCCTTTGATAGTGATTCATTACAATATGCTGCAAAGTTCTGCTGTAAGAATCTGCTACTGTAACGTGACCTTCTTCCTGTTAAATAATGCCAAGACTGAAGTAAAGTGCATGTTCTAACTTCTAAATGAATCGAATACAAGCACATTTTCCTAATTCTGGTATTATCTAACAAGTGAGAGACCTCATGTCGTCAAGAACTTAACAACAATAGTGGTTTGTGGTGCATTGTAATAGATCCTCATTAGAGGAACAGGAATAGGAACTTGAATAGAAAATTCTGACATTTCAAAAATTTTTAAAAAGTTCAAAAATGAACTCACCTTTTTTTTTTTTCTAACAGATGATAGCTGAAGTAATTTGCTCCCATTGAAAGCTCTAAATTAATGCATTCCAGTGTCACATTGCAATTTAATTCAAATGTGTATTTCAAAAACAACTATTGCTCCACCTAAGATTTTTATCTGTTGTATTCATAAATATCATCATATGGTGCCAGCTCACAGACAGACTATGAAAGTTTTAAGTGGATCAGTCTTTCATTCTGAAACACTTTTTTTTCTGAACTTCATGCAGATGCTTTGATTTATGCCATCTAAAATGGAATCTGAATCAGGAATAGTCCAAGCAACAGCTTGATGCCTACAAACATGGCATTTCCAATCCAGCAATGTAATTGCTCAAATGAACAATGAAAAGTATTTTTGTTTTTTTGTTTATTTAAAAAAAATGAAATCAAGCTGAGGCAATTGCAATCTTTTAAAATTCCTCAGATATGTATGACCCTAACCACTTGTTTAAGTGTGTGAAAAAGATTTAAGCTCTTTCGAAAAGGTTTCCTTCTTTGCAATGATGAAAGATAAAATTACTAAAGTTGATTCTTCAGTTTTACAGCTTTTGACCCATGACTTCCGTTTCCCTTAGTGGTACTATTGTAAGAGCACAACTGTGTTAAGCAAGCCAACCTCTAAACCATCATCCCACGTTAGCATTCATTTAAGTATATTAAACCAAAGCTCACTGAAATTTCCTCGTGATCCCTTTCAAGTAAGATTTTAAAAAGAGCCCAAGTGAGCATTGTTCCTCTGGGGCCAAATTCCATTTGGGAGTAATACTCTTGAAATCACAATGTTAACACAGTGACTTACAGAAGGAGGTAACTTCTTTTTTTAAATTACCTCATACAATTTTTTTTAACTCATATGTTCCACAGAAATGCATTATTTCATCCTTTTCCTGATAGCAGAATATAGGGTTTTCACATTTACAGGATTTTCACATTTTGTTCCTCTTGCATCTTGATAAAGAAACCAGCTCAGTGAGTTACCACTCAGTGAGTTACAACTCAAGTGATGTCTTACTCTGAGAACTGAAATGGGTGGGTTTGAGTGAGGAGGAGAGAGGTTGTGCTAATTGGCCTGTTTTGTTTCGTTTTGCCCCTTGCTGAGTGCACTCAGTGCAATATTCTTTCTGTATGCTTAAGAGCAGCAAGTGGAATGCAAGAGGAAAAACAAACTATTCAAAATATTGGAGAATATCTCTAGCCTGAAATAGAGGCCAATGTTAGGCAAAGGATTTCAATATAATTTTTTATTTTTCAGGTTCTTGCCACGTTTTTTTTTTCTGCTGGAAAATTCACTGCAGACTCAGTACATTTCATCTAGCATTTTTACCAGGGGCAGGACAAGACTGTTTTCCAAACACTTTTTGTCCATCACCACTTCCCTCCTCTGAGCATCTGCTCTAGCCCAACAGCAGAACATAGAATGCTAATAATCTATCAGACACATCTAGAAATGCAATTAGTTTAAACTGTGCACTTATCATTCATTCCATTAGCTTTAGGGAGTTTTCCTCTTAGTATTTGCCTCAATATAAGGAGTGTTCAGGCAGTTACTATATATGCACCAAAGAGCATGCCTTTGCAATGACAGTAGGCTTGGCCTGTGTCTTAATACTCTGGCAAATATGTGCAGCATCTCCTTTATCTTCATGCTTAAATCAAAGGGTAGTAGACATAAGTGAGAGGTGAGAAAGAGAAGTTGCTCAATTATCTGACATTTGAACTCTGCATGCATACTTTGCACGAAAAATATCCCCTTTAGAGATAACCAGAATAATTGTTCCACACATGTTGCTATGTTATCCCTCTGATAGCACTCTTCAAAACACAAGTAGTACTGTTCTTGATGTCAAATCTAGGGCATCAGTAGGTGTTGTCTCTGCATAAGACACCTGTGCTTTGTGCAAGGATGTGTTAGTGGAAGGGGCCCATTTGTTCCTAGAAGAAGTTTTCATGTTGTTACTAGATCAGTGGAAATGGAGGGTGTGTTCTGAACATCTTTTATCCCTCTATCAATCTTATGTAGGAACTAAAGCAAGAGATGATGCAAGAGCCCATATTCCCTTTGAGAACACACTGAAAAGTTATTGAGTTGCTCCTGCTTTTAATGTTTGCTCTTCTCCTAAAGAATGTAATGCATAGGAGGATAAGGTGAACAAAAATAACCACAAGGCAGATTCTCCTCAGCAGCATGAAAAAGAGCAAAAGCCATGCAGACATGAAGCTTGAAAGTTCCAGAAGCTGTAGGAAAAAGGGGTGTTGAGTGGACATACAAGAGCGTAGGTGGTGCCAGGAACTAGCTGCAAGGCAGCAGTTAGAAACATGACTGGAGAAGGCCAGTCACATTCCATATTTGAATTCATATTTGAAATTCAAATATGCCAGTCAGTCAGGTTGGACAGGATGAAGAATTCAAGCTCGAGAAGGGCAAATCTGAGCAATTACTACCTGGTCAATCAGGGAGCAAAGTGTGACAGCTAAATTCAGCCTGCGAAAAGGATGGAGCAATATGCTTCAGCACTGATCAGAGATGACATAGATGACAGATAGCAGGTATAGGAGGAGATGATGAGTGGGGCTACTTTGCTGTATAAACAAGAGAAAGAGAGATGTAGAAAAGCTGTAGATCTGAATACTATCAGTTTCTCAGACAATGCAGCAATAGGTAACATTTGACAACTGCTTTATAAAAGCATTCACAAAACTGCTCTTGTACAGGTTTGATGATTAGTGAATAGTCAGGCTTATTTCATCCTTAGCTAGTAAGCTGGATGTTTTGAACGTACAGCCTATTATTGCATGTTCTTGACTGATACATTCCAAAGAAAATTTTGCTGGAACAAATAAGGAAGAAAAGACAAACATATTTTCATGGTTGTTTGCTTCCTACTTTAAATATGGCATTGCTGATACTAAGTATCATTTACCAAAAAAAAAAATAAAAAATAAAAAAAAGCATATGTTAATTGAAATCTATTTTGTGAACTTGACAGACAGTAGGGAAATAAAAATGCAATAAACAAAATCACACAGAAATTCAGAATTGAAGCTTTTCAAAAGTGTGACTAAAAACAAACTATAGCATTTATCCAGCAGAAACTGGTGAAAGCTTATGAAACACAAGCTAGATTAGGGAAAGTCCATGAGGTTTCCTACAAGCTGGGTTTCCCCATTCACTGCGCCATCACGTAAAGCCCTAAAGCTTAATTCAACAAAGTGAGTAAACAGAAGAAAATAAGGGATTCAGGATTAATAATCAGATTGCTTATTTTATTTTTGTGACTTTTTAACATCTTTATTTCTAAAATGTGTTTTTCTATTATTTCTAGTGGCCAGAAAAAAACAATGAGAGAGCTTTTATTGTGTAAATTTTCATATGTTATTTAGCCTGCCCTTTTCAGGAATTCATTTGCTGCTTACATTCATTTATGTTTCAATCACTCATTGATGTACTGTGGAGTGTTATCATTCTCTCCCCACCCTCAAAGGAGGTTTTCTATAGTTAATGTAACCAATACTTCAGTCTGAGAGAATAAACTCTATCCCAGACTTCCCATTGCTCTGTGGTTGATTTGATTTTATCTCAAACTACAACCATATCAAGCAATATTTTGTCCTCTGTTTGACAGGTCTTTTGCTAGGATTTTTTTCCCTCTTCATTGTTTGTACTGGGCTTATATTAGACTGCTATTTATTTTCCTTTCCTAATTAGTGTTCAGCTGACCCAGAGTCCTGTTCTAGAGCTGGTGAGAGCAATATCTATTTTTTAGCTTATCCATGCTGTAACTAATTTAAAGTGATAATGCTAGTGTCAATCAAAGATACCCTTGGTGATGCTTTAGTAATAAATATTCATAATGAAAACTTGCTGAATAACCTGACTTTAGATGTAATTAAATTGGCTTAACTTTTAACATATGACTAAATCTATTTAAACTAAATATTCACAGTCAGCTGAGTTTCAGGTAAACATATACAACACACAGAACTATAGCTGCCGCTGAAAATCTCAGTTTTTCTATTAAAATGTAGACTATCCCATCTAGACACTCAGTGAAAGAAAATTTATTTATCTATTTAATTCTGAAACCCATGCTGGCAAATTAAGAAAATGAATTAGTGTACGCTACACATATAAACTTACAGAATTTAGCGATTCTTCAACTATTTGAGACACTTCTTCTTGTTCTCTGCACTTTCTACAATGTATTAGTCCTAACTACTCCAAATGCTCACAGTAAGAGAAATGTACAGGAGAAGACTTATCTCAGGATTTTGTAGAACAGACTGAAAAAAATATTGTAAACAAACTGGAAAAGATAAAAGTACAGTTAAGGGAGTTCTTCTTTATCTGGTTTTGACGGTGTTGTGATTTATGAAGAAAACAAGCCTTATTTGTTTGACCTAACGGACTTTCACAGTTCTTCTCCAGATTATGTTATCAACAGGAGGGCAGCAAATGCGTATTTATGTTCTTCCTCACTCTCTAATCTTTCTCTCCTTGAAGGCAATAAGATATTTTTTGATGATTGCTATCTCTGGGAAATAAAAAAGTCTGAAGTAAACTTGATTATACTGGTCTGTACAGATGAAAAGGAGTAATTTTAAATTAGGATTGACAATGTGATAATATCCTTAATAACTAAAACTATCATGCAACTACCCTCAGTCTTGTTGGTAGTTTCTTGTGGAATGTCCTTAAAACTTTGACTGAAATTTGCATGTCAAGTTGTTAACATAAGCTTTAACTGGTCTGAAGGTGATTACTTACAGAAGTAACAAAGTGCTACCATCATCACATTTAGAAGTGGAAACCGTTTATCTTCTTTTTTGTTTTCTTTTTGTTTTGAAATATGTTTTTATTTAAAAGACCACGGCAAAAATATTGATTACACTTGACTTTGCAAAATATGACTTCAATAAATTAAACAAAACTGCAAATATGCTTTCACCATGTGTCCAATAAATGCAATAAGCTGCACAAATTTTTCTTATGAAGAAACAAAACCATAAATTTGGTGATCAAAGCCATTCCTGAATTGTGGTCAAATGCAACTCATCACTTCAGTTAAAAATTGTATATATGTTTATTGGAAAAAAACATAGGAAACAAAAGGTGGGAAAAAAGATTGGAAAGGAAATTTTCAACTTTCGAAACTTCAGTTCAATGTTTTTCTAAATGCATTTCAGCCTTTGACTGCAAAATATCTATTTTCCATTAGAATTATTCAAAGGGATAAGTTACATGATAAATAAATGAACCATTTTATTTCAGATCAAATAAGCCTGCTAAAGGGGTGTCAAAACCACCTACATATTTGCATCTTCAGTTGCTGAACCAACTAATTCATTTTTTCTGCAATTCTACCAACAATGGATTTCATCCAGCACAAGAGCACATAATGAAAGATGCTGAATTTTTCCTACCTACCCACATAAAATCACAGAATCACAGAATCATTAAGGTTGGAAGGAACCTTTAAAGATCATCTAGTCCACCTCCCCTGCACATGCACGGTCACCTAAAGCTTTTTCCTTAAGTTCCTGTGGAACTTCTGATGCTTCAGTTTGTAGCCATTTCCTCTAGTCCTATCGGTGGCATCCACTGGAAAGAGGCTGGCCCCCTCCTCCTCATTCCCTCTCTTGAGGTATTTGTATACACTTACCACATCCTACCTCAGCCTTCTCTTCTCCAGGCTGAACAGGCCCAGCTCCCTCAGCCTTTGCTCACAGGGCAGATGTTCCAGGCCCCTGATCATCCTGGTAGCCCTGCGCTGGACTCTCTCCAGCAGCTCCACATCCCTCTTGTCCTGGGGAGCCCAGAACTGGACAAGAGATGTGGCCTCACCAGGGCTGTGTATAGGGGGACAATCACCTCCCTTGACCTGCTGGAGACGCTCTTCTCAATGTACCCCAGGATCCCGTTGGCCTTCTGGGCCATGAGGCCACCCTGCTGCCTCATGGTCAGCTTGTCATCCAACTCTTGTCCTTAAAAGTAGGCACTTGTCTCTGTGTATGTGAACCAACTTTATGTGTGCTTGTCATCTAACTGATTTTGAGAAACTGTGGGTGGAAAATTTGCTAAATACATTCCCCAAATGTATTTGGCAAAAGTAAATTTATGGCAATCCAGCTGAGCCCAGTAATCTTGCGAACCCCCCACACAGCTGTGGGATGTCCCACCAAAATACAGCAGAGCAGGACCAATGGATTTGGGGTAACTTTCACCCCTTGTCTTCTCAGCCTACCTCCACTCCCCTCAGTAGGGGCTTGATGATTCCAGCATATTTCTTCCCCAGGCAATAGGAGACCAGCACTGGCACCTTTGATGCTGTCCAACAAGATGAAAGCCCAGAGAAGAGTGGAAAGAGTAGTTTATGCAGGCTGAAACAGTGAGAATCAAAATTTAGGCTTAAGCATTCACATTACTCGACTCTGAGACCCAGCCCCTAGCTTTATGAGGTACATGGTTCCAAAGTTATTAACACAGCCAAGGAATTCAGAGCTTCTTAATTATCAGCAGAAGAGAAATCCACCCAAACACAGATTGTGTTAGGCATGCAAGGTAAATCTGAACTCATGTGAGCAAAAAAATCTCGTGAGCAAAAAACATTGTTTTGAATAGAACACGCTGTTTAAAGGGGAAGAAAAAGAAAAAGGAAAAAGGAAAAAGGAAAAAGGAAAAGGAAAAGGAAAAGGAAAAGGAAAAGGAAAAGGAAAAGGAAAAGGAAAAGGAAAAGGAAAAGGAAAAGGAAACACTGCTTTTTGACATATAGTATTTTTAGAAAAAGTAAAATTAGATGGTGAAATGAACAAAGTTTTGTTTTGTTTGGTTTTAATTTACAGACATAAAAATATCACAGATAAGGAAAATTATATTTTGTCCCTACTTTGCAACACAATCTGTTGAACTAGAAATTGTTTTTTTTTTTCTTTTGCTACCACAGTTTCAATCTTTGAGTCTGTCTCTTTAAAACACAATCTGTCTCTTTAAAAAACAACCAGAGTGGGGAAAAAAAACACAGTAGCATATTTTTTCTTTGTTTGTCAGAATCTGTTAGTTTTATGACTGTGCTAAATCCTGCCATTTAGGGTCTGAGTTTTTTTATATTTTATACATGTGTTGATGCTTTTATGTGAAACCATCTTCACTTTGTGCTGTCTAGTATAATATCTCGAGTCATGTATCAGTTCTTGTTGTGAATAAAGATTTGCTGTGGAATGTTCAAATAAGGAAAGGCTGTCATGTCCCAGTGACACATCTAATGTGTAAAGCAATCATGTTCCTGTAAAAAAAAAAAAAAAAGAAAAAGAAAAGATTTAGATATAATATCTTTATTTACTGCAATTATCCTTAGAGCTATTTCAAGACAGCTGCTGTACAATATCCATTTTCTTTCCCTGACTTCACAGGGATAGTTTTACTTGTCTTTTAGAAGAACCTTACATATTTCCAGTACACATCCTCTGGGGCATATTCAGACAGAGAAAGTTCTACCCAGTTTTCTCTGATTTTTTAACAGAGAAATCCAGGTGTTTTTGATGATAGCTCTGAATGCTCTAAATCCAGCACAGATCAGGGAAGTCACTTGTGCCAAATCAATTGGAAACACCAGGAAGTAAGTGCTGGCTGCTATTTGCACTGTCTAAATAGCACCAAATGAGGAACTGAGAGAGATCAGTGGGAATCATTCCACCACCCTCTTTAGAGTCTGAATGAGGACTATCAAAGTCATTCCATAAAAAAAGACTACCAACTGCAGAAACAATCCTATCTCTTTGGATATGTGAGAGAAAGAATATTGATGAGTAATAGCTTGAATAATCTGAAACAAAGATTGCATGATTTTTTCTTTTGGAAGTGAACAGTTAATTGCATTCAGTTAATAGGATGCTGAAGTGCAGGACTGATTCTGATCTGGACTTCCTAGTTTTGAATGCAAACATTGTAAGTGCACTGGTTCACAAGAGGATGAGACTACACTGCAACTAATGTTTAGGAGGAAGCACTTCATTTCTCTTCTATAAAGTGCTGCTGTGAAAGATTTTTGTCTGGGGAATGTATTTAGCAAGTGAAACATAACAGAACAAAAAAGCCTATCCTTTGTAACCTATCCTTTATCATCTCCCATCTTCCTCTACCAATTTACCAACTCTTGTTTACAGAAGACTGTAGTTCCCCAAATCAAGAAGACCTCATTTTCAGCATTCATACTTGTTTCATACTCCTGGTAGTTTTGTTCTGCTAAACGATGTGCTTTAGCCTCCGGGTTGCAGAAAATTTTGTGTGTTCAATAAACTAAAACAATCTAAGTTATTGCTCTTGGATTGCACAGTACTGAGACCAGGATGTTGCTATAGTGTCTTACCCTGAGAAATAATCGGATTTTTGTACATTCAGTGCAGTAACAGAAAACTGTGTTCACAAAAGAGCTACATTTACTGTGGTCGCTTATGTTTTCAGGCTGATGTTACTGCTTTGTTGTGTCTGAGGCTGTGAAATAAAAGCAAATTTAGCTGTGTCCACTTTTGATTCTATGAATTACAAAAATGAAAAAACAACCTGTGCTGTACTCAGCCTCAGTATGACTACAAAAATCTCAAAAAATATAGGAAAGGAAAGGAAAGGAAAGGAAAGGAAAGGAAAGGAAAGGAAAGGAAAGGAAAGGAAAGGAAAGGAAAGGAAAGGAAAGGAAAGGAAAGGNGGAAAGGAAAGGAAAGGAAAGGAAAGGAAAGGAAAGGAAAGGAAAGGAAAGGAAAGGAAAGGAAAGGAAAGGAAAGGAAAGGAAAGGAAAGGAAAATGGATAAAGGGAAAAGCAGGTGGGAAAAAAAAATAATGTCCTAAATTGGCTTTATTGTTCATTAAAACATTTGAGGTTAGCTGTTAAGATAAAAATTCTCACGGGTGTACAGCTTCCCTATAACCTATGGTTAGAGCTGCTATTTGCCAACACACACACCTCTAAATCTAAAAGGCTTTGTGATAATCTCTTAAGGATCCCTCACCTCCTATCCTAGGACTTTTCTCCATTTCATACTGCATTTTCTTTCACTATAACATCTATTTTAAGATCAGGCAACAATGCTTGTGTTTAAGTGCATGAATGCTCTTAGTAAAATCTGTGTAATAAATCACTGAACCTGGGGGATTACTCTACAATTCTCTTCAAGAAAATGACACAAAATAATTCTAATAAATCAATAGATTAAGGGGTGCAGCAGATTTAGCCTTACATCTTGATATGAAGAGAGTGATTCCAGCACAACCAGTTAAGTGGTTCCTTAGAACTCATGACAGATTTTCTTTAAGACTTTGGCGAGGAGGAAAGGAGGTTTAACAAGCACTCCTCTTAAAAGTGTGAGTTCCTTCTGAGGCTCATTCCTTGCAGTTTATGTCTTTCTTGCTGAGTACAGTTTCCTTCTCCTAGAATGAACTCAATGCTTTCCATACAGACCAAATGAAGTGAGCTTTAAATATTAACGGGTCACCCAAACAAAAAGCAGCAGAAGGTGAATTTACATGATCTGCCTCTGGGCTGGGCATTTAAGATGCCATTGCAGAGCTACCTCCCACAACAATGCTGTATATGACTGACAAATCCCGCTCTGTGACTTCCTGCCAGCCATCATTACCATCATTTTCTTTTTCTTCTTCCTCCTGTGTGAGGATAGAGCACATAAGATGCTCTATCTCCTTAAGACAATTTCTGGCTAGTGATATCCTCGCCTGACTCATTGTTACTGTGTCTTTCTACCCTGTGAATCAACTCACTCTAAACTCACTGAATTTAGACAGAAAGTAAGAACACTTGGCAATATGTCTTGGATTTGCCACGCAATATTTTAAACAAACACATAAAATCACCCTCTTGCTCTTTCAAACTGGACAAGGACATGGTAAAGTTTATTATTTAAATAGAAATTTGCTTGCTTCTCTTTACACTTGTAGTTTTTCCCCATCATATGCATAAAGAGGTACATAATAAAAATCTGGAATACCTAATTTTAATGAGCAGCAAGGGTGTACAATAAAGGCAAAACTGCTTTATTCATCAGTCATTCCTTTCTTCATTGTTGTTATGAGGAGCTTAGTAACACCTGCAGTTTCATTTACATTCTCATATCCATTTCTACATTAAGAGAAGAGAAAGAAATTTGTCATCAAGTGGCTCACACTGGGACTATTATGTGTTTAATATTTATGGCACTCTTGACTGCATTCTAAAAATACCTAAGAACTTTATTTTCCAAAGAAAAGCAAAAAATGCTTTGCGATGAGAAATCAAAAAAAAAAAAGAACGTCTAACAGTTTGGACCAGATGGTGTAATTCAGTGTAGCACTGACTCCTGTATTGGTTTTAGACTAAGTAGAGTTTTCAACTGACTTTACTAAACAAATCAAGCACTTCCTGAGCAACTGACATGAGCAGCAAGGTGAATGATTCCAAGTTTAGAAGCGTTTCAATAGTCCTTCTCCACCTCCTACATGTGGCCTGAGGGAAGGAGATGAAAAGCCATAAGATGGAGTATAGCAAATAAAACCAATAAAAGAAGCAGTATCTGTAGAATCATATTACATCCATCTTTGGAGATCTGCAAAACCCACAAACCACTGAAACAGCTGAGAAGGAACATTAAGCTTAGACAGACAAAGATATCCTTTACACAGGGAAGCAGAATATGTTTTGATCGACAGGTTTATATGAAAAACATTTTAGTTTTACTGCCATGGGGGTAGTGAAATTGTCCAGCTATTGTCTTTTTCAGCTTTTACGAGGTAGCTGTTCTATAAAACGTGTCATATGAAATCTTCATAAAAGACATCTTTGGCATTTTATTAAAAGCTACAGATCTGGTTTCTGAAAGGAGCGTAGGTTTGTCCATTCATAAAAATTTCATTCTGTTAGCACTTTGCTGTTCACCCACTCTGCCCTCTTATCACTTGTTTACTAGCTCTTGTTTTCAAACACTAGAGATCAAGCAGAATTGCATGTGGTCCAATTCTGATTAAAGCATCCTGATGGATATCTATATACCCTATCAGGATGTCTCGGGATAAAATGTTGACCGTACATTGACGTAAGGAAAAAAACACCATGCTAGAAAAATCCTTGACAGTCTCAGCAGAATGTTTGAAGACAGGGAAGATCCCAGACAAAAGTACTTTCTTTTGTCATAGCATCTGAAGGAAAGGTGTACTGAGAAGTCTGGATACCTAGTGCCTATTTTCTCCTTATTTTCTTTCTGCTTTTCTTTGTGGGCAAAATTATTTCTAAATTCAATGTCAGCAATAATTTTTGTTCTGCTGTCATAACACTGTCCCCATGGTGTTAAGCAAGATTGATGTCAGCCACAAAAATTCACTCATTAAGAGTTAAAAGGAGATCTGCATGGGGCCAGACTACATTGCATCTGTCTAGCAAGAGGTTGCTTTTTAGCATCTGGCATTGGCCACGCAGAAAAAGGACAGTGGATTAGATGGATCATAGTTGTAATCCAGTTTGACAAGATCTATGATCCTGTAACCCAAGAAACATAATCCAATTATTCAAAGGAGCAGGCACAGTGTTTAAAAACACAGTCTTTTGTGTTAATTTTACACATGAAGCAATTTATGGTAAATAATGCAGGCACCATATTTAAGAAATATATTAATGGGAAATGTTTTTCAGATCTTATTTAAAGGCTTGCTTTAAAAGAGAAATTTATGTGTATTTCTGTTAGGATCTTTGCTAAAAGGTGTAAATTTTTAAAATAAAACGTCTGCCTCCCAAGACATGTATATTAGAAAGTTTGATGGGCCGTAATTATTAGTGAGAAGGCTACAACACAGTGGAAAGCATGGTTATAAAAATTTGCCTTCTGCATAATCCTGATACTGTTTTGAGACTCTTACCCCATCCACAACCATCTCAATCAAATATAGCAGAGAAATATCGCTGTTAAAACAAATACAAAAATTCTCTTTTATTTAATTTTTAATGTTTTTAAAAAAATTATTTAGTAAGGTTGTGGTATGACCTCACTCCTTAGCTAACAGAGGCAAAATTTCATTTAACTTGATTAAAGTTTTCTGTATTTTTTTTTCACTGTAAGGTTTTGCTTCACTGCTATTCGGTAACTATAGTCTCAGAGGAAGCCTTGAGAATCTTATTCTGTACCCAGATGAAATAACCTGACAATTCATCAAATGTGATTCAGACTATCAAGCAAGTAACTGGAAGAAGGGCAGGAGGGTACTGGAAAAGGAAAGAGTGAGGATAACAAACAACACTAATCCATTTCCCCTTAGAAAATGAGGCTAAGTATTGAAGCATCAACCACCATCAGTTAGTTTAATCAGGGATAGTTTTTTGAAAACTTTAATCCCCCTGTGGACTGGGCCCTTGGCTTTCACATCACTGAATATTTTTGCATCCCGAGTGAATGATTTATGATTATAGATGCCCAGAGTGACAGCTACTCATAAGCATGCTTGCTGTAGCTCAGTTTAAATTGTCTCTTCCTAATCCCCAGGGTAAATAGGTCCTACACATAGTTCATCTGGTTCTTCTGTGCCTTCTTGTATGCTACCTGCTTTATTGGTGCTTTCTTTGGGCTATTTCAAAAGAAGAATACCTAAAATTCAACCTTGAAGCGCATCTTTATCACAAAGCAGTTGACTAGCAATGCCCAGAGCAAGTGATGGTTTGGGGCTCTACGTATTTCCGCATCAAAGATGCATTATTAAATACAATGCTATCAAAAATACTTATCTACTGAAAATGGTGTGCCTTCCTCATTTCTGAGGAAGGTCATGCTCCTCTGAGGTATCTAGTTTGTTTCTTTCTGTAATATAAACTCTTTAAGGCTATCAAAAATAATTATATATGTGCAATACCGAAAGAAAAAGATTTACTATTATTAAAATTCCACTCTGCACGAGGCAAAATTTTCACTTTAACAGCAAAACAAAGTCTTGTTTCTGGATATCCCTCATGAGCCATTTAACTAACTAGATATGCATAGTTTATTATTTGCAGTCTTTGGGTCATGGTTCTTTTTAATGTAGTCCTGGCAGTAATATCTTACAGTTAGATATTATACAAAATGATATAATGAATAATAAGGACATGAACCAAAAAGGAATCTCATGAACTTTGTTCTCTTTGAAGAGTTCTTTTGAACCCATTTTAAGTCATCTTGACATTGCTAAACATAATGTAAGATGCCTACCCAGAAAGCTTTAGGAACACAGTGGGGCTGATGCAAATCAGTTAGAAATATCCATAACTGAAGATTGCTACTGAGATACACAACCAGTGGAAAGATCCAAGCTACAACTCATCCCAAGAATCTCTGGATATCTTCCTCCACCCATAAAGTCAGTGAAACAAAATTAGTACAGACTTACTGCAGTGGTACTGCTTATCTGTATCTAATAAAAACATTATTATTATTATTATTATTATTATTCCTGTTTCACCATCTGTCTGGATTCACTCTTGTGTGCAGCACAGCAGTTTCATATATAACCATATGACTCCTCAGTGTCAGGAAAAGAATTTAAAACTCTCCAATGTGAGGATTCTGTTCAATTCCAGTCTCTTTTTAAAAGATCCTTTCTTTAAAAGTTGTTATTTAATGAATGGACAATAGCCAAAGATACTGTACATTCATACTTTGCACCTCTTTACATCTCAGATTCAGTTTCATTTATAAGATTGCATTGAAACCACTTGGGCAGAAGAAAAATGCTAGTTTTGCAAAACAGCCAGAAAAACTTGATTTACATGAAACAAAGCAAAGGCTGATTAATAAGATCCTTCTCTTTCTCCCTAGCATCTCCTTTTACAATTATCAGCTTTGCTGATCAAGTTAATGTCATAACTTCTGGATCTTCATTTTCTGAAGAAGAGTCTTTTCTTAGAAAGTGATAATCATCCTACGCTTCAGCCTCTTTGTTTCCACACCTGTCTTTCAATGGAGAACTTAGCTCATCACAACCCCAAGTCATGTTGGTCCATCCCTTATTATACAAGTCATTCCATAGGTTATTTTCTTTAGATTTTCCATAATTCATTCCTTTATACTGCTAATAGCCTCATTTGATTCCATGACTGTATTGATGACTTAGATTTCCGTGTGACTAGTAAGGATAAGGATACTAGTAAGGTAACGACATATTGGACAAACATGAAGCCTCCTACACATCTTGTTTATTCTTCTTCCCAGTTTCCATTAAAAAATGTTGTGAGATCATTTATCCGTGATACTCTTCAAGGAAATCTCAGATTGCAATACTTGACAATTAGCATGTGTCCATGTATAACCACCAAAACCAAAGAGCGTATTATCCTTTTTAATATATATATATATTAACCATGTACATACTGTTAAGGGTATTATATTTAACAGGTTACATACAGACACAGATGTCATCTTCTAACATAATGGAAATCTATTCAGGAATAACCTCTGTTTTGATTTAATACTTCATTCAGTTTGAAAATCTGACTGCTAGAAGTCTGAGGAGATCACACCATTATAATTCAATAGTCTTTTCTTGTTATTATCCACTGTTGCTGCTTTGTTATTCAGCCAATAAATCTCATTCTCATTCCAAAAATTGAATCTTCAACATAAAGCTAACATTTTGTTTATAGTCCAGGTCTGCAAACTTATTGCAGCTGCAGGACACAATAGAATTTCTATTATAGCTTCCTGTTTTCTTTGTCTATGATAAATAATTGCATAAATACCCGCATAAATAAGAAAAATAGTCACTGTTGTAGTTTCTCACTACCTTGCACTAATAGTTTTCACTGTCATTTACGTAAGTCAAACTACATCTACCCAATCTGCTTAACTAGATTTGGTTATAAAAATCAAAACATAAAATAATAAGACAGTTACCAGCAACTGGAGTGGGGGTGACCATGTCTTACGGGTCGCACTGTTGATTATCTGTGCCTTTTCCCCTTATTTACTTTTCCCTTCCTATGGAGCTGAGGTAACAGACTTGTAGGAGAAAAGGAAAGAAACAGGGTAAAAACGAACTTGGCAGCAGTTCAAAGGAGCCACTTTTGGAGCAGGGAGAACAGCAGTTCTCATGGCTGCAGGCTCTGCTGCTGCTAAGATGGGTCATCTATCAGGCAAATGAGACACTTCTAATGTGTGGCTGGTAACGAGTCCACTGCTAAAATTGGGTGGGAGGGAAGAGGAAGTGCTCAAGGCCCCAATGCTCTGCTGCATCTTCTGCTGGGCTCAGCATGAGCTCAGGGGCTGGGGGAGCTGCCAGCCAGGCATGCCTTTGCCTGAGGCTGTTTTCAGGCACGCTCCCATAATCATCAGCCTAATCATCAGTTCACTATATGAACATAATAAGTGGGAGTCTCACACATTCCCAGCTTTGCTTTAATTCCATTATTAATGGCAGTAGCAAAGATTAAGGAAGAGATTAGAAGACCACAAAGATTTCCAGAAACCCATGTGTAGATACATGGCTATCAACTCAGTAAGCACAGAGAGCATGCCCTGGGTTCCAAATTCTGAGTATGCCAAAGGCTTCAAAACAAGCAGCCCAATGACTGTCTGCTCTTGTTGTAGACATTTTTCAGCTCAGACAAGAACAGTTATACCCCTGTTCATCTGTACTGTATCATTACTGTAATCTTGCATGTAATCTTATGCATTCATCTACACATAATCTTGCATGTAATCTGAAGCTTCATATAGAGAATCTAAACTATTCATTTTATTAAATACAGCAGCTGAATACTATTTTGGCAAGTTTACCATTTAAATTGTATTAACTTTTTATTCTCTTTGATACATATATATCTTTGTAGCAATGGCATATGGCTAACACTCTCAATGTCAGGTCTACGAAAATCACCACATTGGGCAAATATTGACCTGTAGTGCTCTATTTTTTATTCAATAACAATTTTAATTGATATCAATCAGAAAAAAAAAAGCTGCCTAAAATTTAATTTACTTTCTCTATATTTCAAAAGCTTTGAACTTGGTTGAGTTCTCTAGTTGGTGAGAAGCTATTTCATAACAAATCTCAGTCAGTAATTATTTTTATGGCCTAGATGCAGCCTTCTGAAAATAGGGAACCAAATTTATTATCTTTTTATTCCCACTGTGAAACAAATATCATTTTACTCCTTAAACTGTCTTCCAAAAACCTGATGTGCAGCAACCAGTTATTCCTATGCTATATAATTTCCATAGCAACACTGCTTACCATGAGAAACAAAGCCCTAATTGACTGAACCATGTACAATAGATTAAATATGTTAAGAGAGAATGTAACCTGCTACAAGTAATTTTCTAAATCTATAAATCATCCCCACAACTGCTTTAATCTTTCTGGGAAAGTGCATGCCATATTGAAAGTTTCCCGGGAAACATAGGCTATAAGACAGTAACTTTAATTGCTTTTCACCCAATTTCATTTACAGTACATTAAATTACAAAATGGCTTATATCTCTATTATGATTATATCTCTAGTTATATAATCACTTTTTCAAAAAACAACTAGTTTGTAGAAAGGAAGATTATTTCCTGCTAACTACTGGCTTTGAAATAAAGAGCTATTATTAATAATTTCTCAGAGCAAAATAAATCAGTCAATCTCTTAAGGCACTCATGTATTTCTCATTATATCTATATCATTTCAAGCAGAGAACTGCGAGGCCACTTTCTAACATTTTCATGGAGGACCTAGACTTCCAGCTCCCAAAAGCGGACTAAAGTGAACATTTGAGCGACACCATCATAGTGCATGCTTTATCCAGGTAGATTAATTAACTATTTGCCTGGTAACTTTATTCATTAGTCAGAGTACTACCTGGAAAGTATTACTTTCAGCTTGCTCAGTAACTCTCATGACATTTTTTTGCTGCTGTTTCCTACAGGATTTAGAAACTGCTTTTGCTCTTAGTAAAGGAGCAGGCTGTATATTTGGGACTAGGGATTTAGGAGGAAGAATGCTGTTAATGCGGACAGCTGAAAGTACAATGTAACTGGAAAAACGATGCTGTATTACATGAGTATTAAGTTGCCATTCTTTCTACTACTGAAATCTCTAAATCTCTAAATCATCATGCGGATGATTTGTTTTTCCACAGCCACTAACCAATTGGATGTCTTGGAGCCCTGCTTTGGTTTCCCAGCCTATTACCACAGCTGTTCTGTGTTCTGGACGTTTTTTCTTCACAACACTCTTTCTTCTTCCCTTCTCTTCCTTTTCCCCCATCCCTGATACTGAACGCTGATTTGCCCCCAGCTGGAGTCACAGAGGGAGCGGATGGGACTGATCTGTCCCCTACTAACCCCCTGCACTCCACAACTCAGTGCCAACAGATCCAGGAAATGTCACAAAGACCTCAAATCTTCTAAGATGTCATGACTTGCTCCTCCGGCCCCTTGGTTGTGGAAACAGACTGTTCCTGAGCCATTCACAGTATTAAAAAATGCATGTAGAGGTGGATAGGAAACTTTGCGCCCTCGGCATGCACCCACACAAAAGCGAGGGATGTTCCCCCTAAGCAAACATGACTCAGAGAACACAAAAAGTAGAACATAGTGTAATTCACCCTTTGCATTGGTGACAAAGTGACAGCATTCATAGTTACTCTTTAGGCTAGAGTCACATCTGGTTTCATGGCAAAATACACACAAAGCAAGACTCTTTTAACGTCCTCCAGCAGAGTCAAGCACCTGACAAGAACCTGATAGAGAGAAGCCAGAAAAGCGCCTTTTCTAAGCATTACAAAAGAGATATGTGTTCAAATCTTCTTAACATAATAGGATCTGTGCATTTACATCCCACACACTGTTCTGAGGCTGATAGAGGGACCTGAGGCTTTGCATCCAAAAACATTTTATGCTGCTTCTCATGGTAATCAGTAGAAAGAAATTAAAACTGCTTAAGTAAAAGACAAATAAAAAAAATAAAAAGTCACAGCTAGAGATTTTTAGGAGAGTGTTTAAAACTCTATTTAAAAAAAAGAATTATACTGCACCTCATGGGCTCTGCATTTTCATTCATGTTGAATGAGTTGCATTATCTTGATTCATTAGCCACCTGTTACCATCTTTACCTCTAGGGTATGTGTTTGCTCCTTAAATGATCTTTTCTGCTAAAATCAGCTAAATACCCATGGAAATTATGCCTTAAAATACACAGAGCGCCTCAATAGCAACCATTCACGTTAGCACCATTTTCTTGCCTTTGTCTAAACTGACTGCCACAACATGTTTATTTTATGAAGGGGGATGTTTGGCTTGCGGATGTCCAGTCAGTGCCTACGTCAATAGCAAAATGTTTTCCCCAAACTCTGACATTTGGATTTCAAATACCAAGACATTCAAAATTCAATATTAATGTTCATGACTTTCTGCCAGGTAACTCTTTGTCTGCTGATGTGTCTGCTGACCTTGTGATAGGACTACTTGAAATACTCTCTTCTCTCCTGTTATTTTTTAGAAATTTCTCTGATAGTTCCAGAGCACCTGAGAGAGGCAGCCTGGCTTTGCCAGTGATGTGTCTTTCCCATTATCTTGTTTCTTCATGTGTTGCAAGGATACAGGTATCTCCTCCTGCATTGCTATAAAAACACACGTACATGGATAGGGCTCATGGAAGTAATGCTATAGGAAAGGCTACAGAAACTGTGGTAGATTGATATGTTGGGTGAGTGAGCTCCATGCTGAGGAGCATCATGAAAGACATTGTGAAAGACCAGGTAGACTGACAGAATGGGGAAGAAAGGAAAGGAAGTTTGGGAGGAACAGTGGAGCTCAGGAAGGCAGTGAGAGCAAGACAGTTATGCTGAGACCTTTCTGAGCAGCTCTTTCACAGAAGGTTAAGCTGGAGTCCTGCTCATGGTCCACTGACCATGAAGTTTTCAGCCTGACAAACAGTTAAACATCAGAAAGAAATTAAGCTTAAGCAAAAAGAGAAGAAGCATGAAACAGTGCACTGACAAAGTGACTAAAGCAATGTTTGCTACATAATCTAGTAGTTCTTCCCAGACCTCCCTCCTTCTGAAGATCAATAATGTATCAAAGGCAGGAAAGGGGATTCCTATCAAAATACCTACAGCTTTTCTTTTCTCACAGAAATCCTCTCTTCTCTAAAGACCTCAGAGGAAAAGAAGAAAGAGATAACTGGAGAGCAGCAAGATGGGCAGAACTATTATTGATATTTTAAAAGGTTAAATCAGGACTGAAGGGTGGAGATCCTTTGTTATTTGTTTTCAGGGAGGAGAGGGGAAAAAAAAAATCAGCCTGAGCTAAAACAAGCTTTCTCTCCTTTTGTTCTACTTCAAGCCATGTCACTCGATCAGCTCTGTGATGTTTTGCAGGTTTCATGCCAGGGTCAGTGAAACCAGTACTTTTTTCCTATGCATATACCTCCTTTCTCCCCACTCCCTGCCACACACGCACATACACACATGTTTAGTGAACCCACGTGTGTCACCACAGTGCTGGTGACTGAATAGAGCAGTTGTGGAAAGCAGCATAAGGTTCTTGCAATCTAAAGAAGCACAACCAAGGAGGAAGAGGACGGGATCTTTCTGGGGAATTTCCAGCACCAAAAATGTATGGAAGTTGGGAACATATTAGGAGGAAGCATTTTACATGCTTGACTGCTTACTCTTCTCTAAGCAGCCGTTTAGTACTAAAAGCAGGATAGGGAGTAGATGAACCTTTGGTTTGCTCTAGTACAGCCATTACATTCTAATGACATAACTGTCTGTTCTCTCTAATACCATTTCTTGCTCTTTACTGTTAATAAGATTAAAAAACAGAAAATTAGAAACTGCTGAGCCAGACAGTCCTCTCTTAATGCTTCAGTTCAGGCAACTGCATTTGAAAATCTTGGCTTTAACTCTTAAAATTAGTAGACTATTGGTTAGGAATCATGTTATAAAAGCCAAGATCTAGAAGTATAGTAAAGTATAGTGGGCCACTGATATATCTGGAGCTGTACTCCATACACATCTTATAACATGTTTCTTGCTAATTCCTCAAGTTCACCACATCTTTCAGCTGAATACAAAAACTTCAGATTTAATAAATTACCCAAAAGTCAGTAGCAGCTCAGTTGCCTTTGGAATAGCCAGACAGCCAGATTGATTGATGCCAACCAGAGTGGACTTGCTGGAGGGCAGACTCAGTGTGTACAACAGTAACCAAACACTTATTTTTACTTTGTAACTCATCATTTTTCACATGGCTCTGTGACTTAGTTGTTGGTCTCACCTGTTAGTTTCTGCTGGAACTCCTTATCACAAACTACAGATTTCAAGCAACGAGTGAACCAGGAAGTGAGAATGAGATTACAGTGTTCAGCCACATATTTCCTTGTCCATCTTGGCTCCCTTTGATATCAGGGAAAGCTTCATCACAGACAACAGGAGAGCACTTTGGTTCACTGCATACAGCACTTTTGCCTGAACAGGATCCTCCCTTTCCTCACCCTAGTCTACATTCTTCCTGGAGCAACGCACAGAGCTTTGCAAAATCCCAAGTCTCAGCAGTAACACCTGCCTGCTAGTCCCATCTCTAAGCAACTGGCACCTCCTGATTCGTACTGCCTCTTCTACCAGTCCCCGCAGTGCAAGCAGATTCCGCATGAACCAGGGCTGATCTGAGCAGAGAAACAACCTTTCACCAAAATGAGCTAACAGTCTCCCCAGGTTTTCTTTCCATCTGAAGCCTGAGTCTCTCCCAGAAAGTAACCAGCTGCTTGGTGATGTTTCACCCAAGAATACATAAAATTTTTAACATATGTCAAATTTTCAACATGGTTAAATGTATAATTAGTTCTTCAAGTGGCATCCTGCTAGCATTACCTAAAAATTCGGTTTGTGCTTCTAACTACACATAACAAAAAGCCTCAAGTTTCCATTGTCAGCATCACAGAAACATGTATGCAAACATTAAGAGAATGTATATGACTGAGAAATAAGTCTTTAAAATAAAAAAATCCTGTTGCATTTTTCCCCTCTTTGTTTTCTGAGGAAGCTTGAAGAGTTGTAAGCTAAACTGAGTTGTAAGATGTGGTCTAGGGAATTGAAATTCTGATTGAGAAACTCTGCATCTATCTGTTCAGTGCTGAATGGGGCAATACTAGATAGGATTCATGAATCTGAGTGAGCCAAAGGACCTTCCCTCATTTGTAAAAAACAGTTTTATTCCTAACGATTCAATTAGTTGTTCAGCAGAGGCTGTGCATATGTTCATGCACTTGATTTACTATTTTTTTACATCATAATGTAAATTTTTTTTTACATCATAAACTAGCAACTGAGGCCACAGTATTCTCCAACTACTCAGTGACAAACTGGTAGGCAATTTTACCTACCTACCTCCTATATGAATGAAGGCTGTCAGTGCTGAAGTCTTTGACTAAGATTTTAAGAAGAATTCATAAAGCCACTCACGAATTTCCATCTCATCTTCAGTTTGTTCCATAAATATTTGTGTGTGTAGCAGCACCCTCACCTTCTCAAGGAGCAATGTATAGTAACACTCATAAAGCATACAGGAATGAGATTTCACAGGTAATTTTTTAGTACAAAATATATCTGCAGACCAGGGAAGAAAAAAAATAAAACTCTGGGTACGTGAATTCAGTATCATAGATCTAAGAAATATCTGGAAAAAAATTAGAGAGGGAGATCATTTCAAACAGGTTGTTGCCTTGTCCCCATTGCTCTTTTCAACATACACAAAAAAAAAGTCAACATTGTCACTTAATGCTGTCTTTCAAGATCTATCATTTAGTATTCTCTATCATAGATAAATGGAATCTTTCAATTTTCCTGAGGAAGAGAAGGAAAAGAAGAATAAGATAAATATTTCTGGAAGTATTCTCTTTCAGCTAGTACTGCCCAGAACTCTGACCAGCCTCAAGTGCACTTCTTAAAGGCTCTGGTGTCATGATTATTCTAAGTGTGCTGCAGCTTCCATCTGATCTTTTTATCTAGGTGTCTTTCCTGAGGAAATAAATGCTTATAGGGGATAGAGATTGGTGTCTAGCCAGGTCTCACCTAGGAACAAAATGAGGCTCTACCAATTGTGAAGCTTTCCGCTGTTTAGATGCAGATATTTTTAGAAGACTGTGATGAAGAAAAGGGATTTGACCATGTCTGAGAAGGCTTGACAAGCTATAATTGCTTTCTAATCCCTTAACAATACGTACTTAAATTTATGCATATGCTTAAGTGCTTTGCTGGATTGGGAATGCAGTTGAAAATCAAGCAAATAGCTTGGAAGGATATCGATATGGATATTAGACTGTGTAAGATGAATAGCAAAGCAGTGATGCCTCAAGTTCTAGTCCACATCCATCTCTCCTGTTTCTTACTGTACCCAATCTAAATTTCAGAAGACAATTCCTTTTTGGAGGGCCTAACTGGCTTCTCCTGTAAGTGATAAGAGAAACCTCTACTGTGCCACATTTGTGCTACAGTGTAAAATATCTTTTGTTTTCCTTTCACTTGTTTACTAGCATAAGCTTTTATTTTCAGCACTGCTGTTCTCTTTTTCAAATGATGATAATGTAAATGGATATATGACCTGAAAGGATAGATAAAGGTACTGACACATAGCAGCTGATTGACAGCAACTGTTTAAGTGCTGTCATGTGGCTGGCATGTCACTTAGTGATCAAATTCTTCTCCTGCCAGCAAAAATTACATTGATGCCTCGTGCAAATCATGCCTCATGCCTCTCCATTGGGTTATAGTTCCATTCACAAAAAAGGATGGATGGGGAACCTTACTGTGTTTGTTTGACTTCTCCATATTTGTGCCAATTCTGCCTGCAAAATAACACACACTTCTATCTATCTGCTGGCATATTCAGTGATTTATAGAGATTCATGTACAGAGAGAGGTGGAAGTCAGACACATCATAAAAGTATGTGGGAAGCTGACAATTTTGTATTGATATAAGATATTCAGCAGGTTCTGGAGGCAATTTATGTCACCTGAGAGCATACCTAAATGCAGAGGTAAGGAGGCTTCCTTTGAGAAGCTCAAGTTGGCCAGAGAGGAAGTAGCTTCAATTCCATCTCTGTTAAGAATTATCTGTTAAGATAATTTGCAAGGGCTCAGGTTAATACAAACTATGATGACGATTATTTTAACATGAAGGCTTGCAATCTAGAACAAAATACTGCTATTATTTTAAGGACCTCCAGTAGTCCTAGATAATTTATCTTAAAATATTCCACACGCAAGTCACTGCTATCAAGACAGAGTTTAAATGGTTCCTGAACATAAGACAAGCCTTTAAATACCAAATATTGCTCCAAGTTATCCTGTCTCTCATCAAACCTTTTCTCCATTTAATGCTGCCACAAAATGCTTTGTGATTTGAATAAGTAGAGGCGATCTGTACAAGTTGTGCATATCTGCAGGTCAGTGTGGAAGGCTGGTGCCACTAGTGAGAGCAACAGCAAGGGAATCCCTACTCCAAGGAGAGCATGCCCCTATCACCCACCCTTCATGAGTTGTTCTCTCCATGCTTACACAATCTGTGCACACAGCACATAATAGCTTCACAGTTATCCTGAGAGGGAGGGAAAGAAAGTTAACTAGATAGGAGGCAGAGGGGTATTTGCAGACTAGGTGAGACAATGGAGCACTGTTGGAGTCCGAAGACTCATTCAGATGCAGCTCCTGTTCTCAAACCAATGGCATCAAACCTGCAAGAAAGGAATCCCACATTACTCAGGCAAAAAGGCACCACTATAGAAGACAGTCTTGGAAAAAAGGACAGCATTGACCAGCACATCTGGAAAGCTGGAGTTTGATGATACTATGAAAAGAGGAGGTGCAGAGGTGAAAGGTGCAAAAGGCATAAAGGATTTTAGCACTAGGCTAGGCAAGGCAAGTCAATGATAAATATACAACACACAGCAGAGAGAAACCAGACAGACAGGAGTTTGCAGAATTAACAAGTTATCCCTCTCTATTTTTACTCACTGTGAAAATAGAATATAGTCATCTAGTAATTCTTAATCTTGTCTGCTTATTAACTTCCGAACTAATCACATGATATTGAAAATTGTAATTAACAGAACATTCTTTACAGTTTTGTTTGTTTATTCAAGGTACCTTACAGCAAGCTGCAAATTATTCAAAAAAATTGAAGAGAAACATTGATTAAGAAGTCTTTGGGAAATAAAGCCTTGACTTAGGGGAACAAAATCCACTTCAGGGAATATGCGAAGAGCTGACAACAATCAGATTTGTTACAAATCTGACTAGAATTCAATAAAGCTTTTATGAAGTGAATGCACCTGTTCTGAAATGGCTGACTGCTCACAGAAAACTTTGAAAAACACTCAAGTTAGAAGGATCTTTGCCAAATGGCCTGTATTTCATCTTCCTCCAATTTTTGGCACACTGATACAAGAAGCAACATCTTTGCTTCTCAGAATTTCATCTGTCTCTTCTGCTGCTGATTACCCAGGTGAAGCCATAATTCTCTCTGATGACAATCATTTTACTAAGTACTACATTTGATGCAGTAAACAACAGGCAATTAGTCACAAAAGCTGGGGAACTCTTGAAAAGCAAAATGTTTTCATTCACTTGCTCCCCTGTGATAAAACAGTGACAACCAAAGTTCTAAGATGACAGGTGTACAGAACAGTCACGGCATTAAGAAAAATATTTGTGATGTTTTCCTGCAGGTATCTATGATCATTAATAATATCCATTTTTCCATCCAATAAAATATACAAGAATCAAAAACAAATTTAAATGTTTTGAAAAGAATACGTATGAAAACACAGGAAAGATCATAAAAGAATACGACCAACAGAAAGGTCAAATTAACTTATACAAATCAGTTTTTGATCTGGTGCTTCAACATATGAAATACATGAGAAATAAGTCCTAGAATAAAAGAACAGAAAAAGCAAAATGTAATTTTTCACATCAAAACATAATTAATTTGCTAACGGAACAATTTCAATCTATTCTTTGTGAAAATTAAAGAAGGTGTGATTAGAAAGCCAGAGACTTCTCTACATAAGACATCAGAGACCCTCTTAGGATGGCACCTTTGATGTCAATCCAGCAGCATCTTGGGTCTAATCCCTGCCCAAGGCATTTGGCTATGTAACCCCTGCTTTCTATGTCGAGTTTGTCAGTCCTTTTCCACAGTATGCCAGTTTGTTTAAAGAGAATGTGCAAAGCTCATCTAACATCTACCAAAGAAGCCAGGGTTCCAATGCATCCCCTTCCTTCTCACCAGCAATTCACAGGTATCTACCACTTGTCAGGCAAAACAGTAGAGCAGTCCTCCACATGAAGGATTTCCTATGTTTTAACAACAAGCATAAAATTTCCCCTCAATTTCTTCCCTTCCCAAGCTAATTACCACAGGCTTTCTCTGCTCAGCTATCAAGACCCCAGACCTCTCACTTGTGGTGTCCTTTTCAATCCTTTCCCACCTGGGTGGTGCCAGTAAGTCTGCCCCATCAAAATGCCACTCCTAATTACTTCCCTTCTCATCTAGTCCTACTTAATTAAAGACAAATATTCTTCTGAAAAGCATTACCCATATGAACAAAGGTTACATGATAAGGCAAAAACTTGATGCTCCAAAGGCAAATAGACTTGCACTATACCAGAGCGATAAGCCTTCTTAGAAACAATAATAATCATTTTGCAGAGAAATAGATGCTCTCTTTTCCTTGTTGAGATGGTAAATAAGCACTACAGAATTCAAAGCAGTAAATAATTTCTAAAATTTTGATAAGTACTTTCACAGCAAGTTTTACAAATTGATCTCATTTCCTAAAGCACTGCAGACTTGTTGAGTTCATTGCCTTTGAGAAAAAAGTCGTGTGTGGCAGTACTACAGAACTCTCATTATATACTGAAAATGATATTTTGACTTCAGTGCTCTCTTCATACTGTGGACAAATACTGAATTGTTTGACTGTCTGTTCTGGGCTGAAAGTGCGTCTGAGTTTTGCAAATACAAAGGACTTAAACCCACTTCAAAGGAAATCACCATTGACTTCCACAGGAATGAGTATTTATAAAAAGACCTTATAAGAAGGCATAAAAACCCTCTCAATCTGAAACCTTTTATTTATTTTTGAAAGCTATCTAGCTATTCAGCAATCCTAAGCTGTTTAACAACAGGCGTAAGGACTATCACACCTTAAAAAACAGCTCCTCTCTTCATTTTTTTTCCAAGTGCAGAGCTAAGTAACAAGCAGTATCTCCAGGATTAAATGGCAAAGGAAATCTGGATTTTGACCAGCAGGATACATTCATTCTACTCTAGTGTCTCAAGAAATTTGCTCATCTGAGCAGTGAAATGTGGTCCATTAGCAGATAAATTTAGACCACTGGATTCACGTACAACATGAAAGAGAGATAATTAGAGATCATTTTCCCCACTAGGGATGGGTGGGACCTTTTGCCCACTGATCAAATTATCCCGACTTTGTTTTCTTTGTTAAACAGTTTTTAAATTATTTTAGTACAGGAGAGGTCTTCACTTAATGAGTATTCTCTAAGGCATTCTCCTTCTGACGTTTGCCCTGCTGACCCAAGCGCATTTAGGGATTTCCACACTCCTGCTTCACGTTACTAGGTGAAAGCCAGCTCTCTCAGCATGCAGACATGCACACTCCCAAAGGGGAGATCCTTGGCAATCCAGGGGGAAAATACAATGCAGGACCTCCCAGCCCTACTTGAAAAGCCTCAGAGGCCTCAGGCTTGTCACTTTATCCAGTTCTACTACCAATAGCAAAGAATTGCGCTATGTAAGAAAGAACAGGATCTATTCTTCTTGTAAATGTCATCATAAACAGCAGTTGCAAAGGCCCTGTGGGATCACAGAAGCTAAAAGAACTTTGCTTATATTTTAGCTGTCTCTATCATATATACTATACTCCCCCACCCTGTAGTAGAAAAATCTTACTCTCACCTGAATTTTAGTCACCCCACACTGAGCAAGAAGAGTATATTTGGGATGGTTATTCATTTCTGAAAAGCTGTAGCCATGGGAGAGCATGGTAAGCACATTGCTACTGGTTTGCCTGGCCACGCTGTAACAGAAATCAATTGTTCCTCTTACAGAAGTAGTCTCAGAGGACAAAATAATGCAAGATCTGAATGGCATTCTGGTTAGTTTATCTGACTCTTTATCTGTGACAGCCAACAGGAAAAGTGAAAATTTGCTTTAAAGAAAGCAGAGACACATTCAGATCATTCACAGGGAGTTTCCACTCTCCTCTATCCACCTCACAGCCATGAGGCCATCACTGAAAGATACACTGAAGAACTGCTAGCAATTGCAGATAATATGACATGAAACACAAAAAAACCTAAAACTCCCCTATCCTAAGAAAGTATGAGCCCCATGAGACTTTCCAGCTAGCTTTTCCATCCCTTTCCTTTGCATCTAAGTCCTGTTAAGTTGCTCTTACATTTGTAAACAGTTTGCAAGAAAAGAGGAAGGACAGGATGGGTACTTGAACATGCTGTGAGAGACTGGGAGCCACAGTGGAGCTTGATCAGACAGGGAAAGATGGTGGACCATGGTGTCCTCCAGGTAAGGACTGCTGAACCAAGGCACATCAGCAATGTGTATGAGTACATTGCTACCAGCGCCACTGAGAGAACGTAGATGCAAAAGATTAACCCAAATTAGATTTTATCAGGTTATGCTGTCACGTTGAGATTGGAGTGGGGATAAAGAGAGGTCAGGGTAAGTGGAGGCTTCTGAGAAAATTACAAGCTTGTGCTGTGGTACAATATTGCAAATATAGTAAGTGGAATATTTCTATTATCTGAACTTAATGATTTACCTATAATGTTGCTGCAATTTTATTTCAAGATATAAGTGGCTGTCTTGTGAGCCAGGACTGCTTGTGGAACCTAAAACTTCTGTATTTTATTGACATGTGTGAGAAATTGGGTTAATAGCATGTATTTATTTGCTGATTCAAATACTCATATTTACTTAGGAGCTGTAAATACTGCTATAAATATTTAATTGTCATCAGCATATCTTCTTTATGCATCCCAGATTAAAACTAATGTCCTTGAGGTGGGTGCTATTAAATTAGCCTACTGCACCCTAACAGAGAACTCTTAATCAGAAATGTATTGTCTTCTCTGCTTAGGGCAGCTTTTGCTGCTTCTGGGTAGAAAAAATAATCCCTTGAGTAGTGCAAATGTATTCAGATGTGCGGATTTGTGCGCACCAGTAACTGGCAGGAAATGCATTGTCCTCCCTAATTATTACTTCAATTTGTATTTGAGTGGGGCCTGTATTTTAGCAAGTGGTAAAACACACAGCACTTGCCTGGAAGACTCTGTTGTCTCTAGAGACAAGTAGAGGGGGACAGAATTATTAGCATTTTACAGGTCTTGCAGGGGAAATGTTTAGTCCTTTGTTAATGACATAAGAAAAACAGGGTCAAAGTAGGGCTCAATGAGCCCTAGTTTTGACTACCAGAGTAGTCTTCCTACTTTGCAGTTTTTTATTTTTTTACATTAGTTTAAGGTGCCAGTTTTGATATTGCAGCAAAACAGTTTATGTCCATTTTCTAGACCCCTTGGAGTAAAAAATAAAAAGCTAGACGTTTCTGTGGCAATGTCAACATTTATGTTCATAAAATGGTTGAATGCCCTACCATGTCCATGTTGCTGGCTTCCTGAGAACTCCCAAAAGCCACAGGACTGCCCAGTTTATAACAGTGAAAAGTCATTGCTTAGAAATTACCAGTTGGTCACAATGTAAAAAAGTTTGTAGAACTTACGAAACTAGGTGGAAAGGGGTGGAATATAAAAATATAGTGCAAGTGATCTCTCTTCACAATGTCTAATGTAGGCAGTGGGGTTCATGAGTTTGTTCAGACTAAAGGTACCTCTGTATTTTCATTTCTATCTGTGAGTAACAATAATTTTCTTATTTAGTGATTAGAATGATATTTTGCATCTGAATTTTACCATTATTTACTAAGTGCTACCAAAGAGCAATTATATATTATGCCATATATTCCTTTGCATGCTGAAAACAGATAAGTATCCAGGCTTATTTCAAGTATGACTGACTAACCTAAACAACTTGGACAGAAGTATGTTAGTGTTACTTATACACTGTTAAGACAAAAGAAACAAGCATTTGGGTTAGTTGCAAATTGTGGATTTGAATCCTGACTGTCACAAGTTGTCTCAAGGATTGAAATTATTACAGAAATGGCATTCAGACCCCAAAATGTTTCCCTGAAGGAAAAGGAAGCACAATTGTTCTGTTCTCCACTTGGAATAATAACAGCTAAAATGGAAATAGGGGATCCACACAGAAAATAAAACCAACCTTCAAAAAGAGACTAAACACCACTTCAGGAAAACGTTAATAAACCCCCTCTTAAAGTGCTCTTCAGCCAAACTAATTCTGCCCTGAGAGTGCAAGAAAAAGGAGTTTTCATAATTCTTTTAACTGATACCAAATGTCTCAATGAATCTATACACAAGTGAATCTCCAACCTTATTGGAAACCATTTTTTATATACATTTGAACATACTTTCCTACAGCGATGGAAGTCAGCATGCATGCATGCACCTATATGCGTGTGTGTGTATATATATATATATATGTACATCCATAAAGCAAATTGATGTTGTTCTTTTCCTATAAAATTTATGAAGTATATCAACACGTGCTCACTACAAAATGTTCATTTGTTAGACAAAGTTCCCAGTAATACAATGTTACTTGGGAAAAAGGAGATATTTCAACAATTTTCTCCCCAATATTCTCCCCAACCACTACCAAGGTTTCCTTCCTCTAGTCCATCCATTTTTCCTGTGTTATACCTTTGGTAACCTATACCACTAAGCTACTTCTGTTGTTGTTTTATTAGTGTGTTTAATAATAAAGCGCTTCGGAGACATCTAGGTAAAGGTAATGGTAGATTTAGGCTTTGAATATTTTAACAAACAAATAATGCAACAGTCTTACCTTGCTAATTTGAACTAATGAAAAATAGAATGCCTTTTGGGAATTACTACATTTTGCAAATTGCTAAGTGAACAGGCAAAAGACAACATGCTAATGCTTCATAAAATCCACTATGATCATTTATTTTTGATGAATATACTTTAAATTATGTGAAAATTATTTTGTAATAAATTAGTCAAATCCATAAAACGCATGAAGGTAATCTTTAAAAAAAAAATAGGAGTCTTACATGTGTTCTTTCTGTAGTTTCTTACCAAAGAAATTACAGCAAAGAAAAAGAAATAGGCAAAGAGAGCACTATAGATGTCAACTTGAAGTGAAACTGCAAAAATTAAAGCATTCATGGAACACATCAACCTCCAATTTGCCACAACACGAAGGAAAAAGAGCCAATCTATTCTCAGAAGGCACAGTGAAAGAGTAAGAAGCAACAGTCACAAACTTTGACATGGAAAAACTCAAGTGAATAAAGTTTTCACTACAAGAGTGGTCAATCACTGGAGAAAGTTGGCCAAAGAGTCTGTAGAGCTTTCAACCTTGAGTTTTTCATGATTCTACCAGACAAGGCCCTGAGCAACCAGACCTGAATTTGATGTTTTCTTCACTTTCAGCAGAAAGTTGGAACAGAAGACAGTGAGAGGACCTGTCTAGTATAAGTTATTCTGTGTTTCTATGAAAAAATAAAATCTATAGGTCAATAAGTAATTTCACACCTTGGAAAATGAGGTCAAACGCAATGGTACCTATGCTGGATCATTTTGAGTTAGATGAGCAAATGTAGGTAATCCCCAAGGCGTTTTTATCTAGAACAAAATTTTACAGTTTCAAAGAGACATATAGAATGACACAGCATTATACAAAGGAAAAAAAAAAACAGAAAGAAAGAAAACAAAAAAAAATAATAACAACCGAAAGAAGTTTATTTGTTAAAAAAATAGCTTATCAGTGAATAGATGATTGATCAAAAATTGCCCATACATATGAGATTGTTCTGGTAAAAAACTAACTGACCATATTACCACATTTTATTGTATTTAGTGGGAACTAAGATCCCCAGTAAGGCCCACTTCTCTGTTTCAGACAGAAAGAAAACTTAAATGACATCATAATGTAAGAAAAATGTCCATAAAAATTCCAGGAGCACATCTTAACTAACTATGCCAAGTCTGTTCCTAAGCGGGGGAGAGAAGGACCAATGAATTGCTTCAAAACCTAATGACTCCCCCAAATAAACAACATTCTTGTGCAGCTATATGAGCTGGCAGTGGATTAGCTGCTACTTCTGTGAAACAAAAGGTCTAGTCACCAGAGTCTTGTAGCTTTTTATTCATTGATGAGGGATTTGTATACTTCTTGAATGAAAACAAAATTATAATCATCTGATTAAATGTTTCGCAGGGTAGTCCATGGACCATTGGTGCTTTGATACAAGAAAATCATCAGCAAACATATCACGAAAAAGCAAAATTCCTCTGCACCATTCCTCAATCATGTAAGCAAGAAAATTTGGATTGTTATATCCACAGGTATGGATAATAATAGTAACAAGTGGACATTTAAATGATTTATTTTTAAATTCAATCAAAAAAGAAATACCTTGCAGTAATGTTGTAAAATGTCATTCCATTTTTTCCACTTTCAAGACAGTTCTGGTAACCTGGGGAAAATTGCTGAGAATCTTTGGTTTAGATAGTCCACCCAAGACATACAATAGAATTTGACATAAGAAGTCCTGAAGTGAAATCAATAGCTTGCTGTTACTCTACAGACCTAGGGTAACAGATTTTTACTAAAGGGCAGTCCAGCACTGTCCAGAGAGCTGGCCTACTCCTCTCAGGCATTTTTAGAGTGAAATACAGAGCAAAGAGAAGTTGGTGGTGGTATATTTGAAACTCCTGTGACTGGAATTGTGGCGTTTTGCTTCCCTACCCTCAGTTCAGATTTTGGCGAATAGTTCTGTCATTCCTGGAGGTCCCTCAGAAACCACTTCAAAACAAAATGAAAGTGAATGGTTTCAGTGTTCTGAGGAGGGACATATTTTTAAAAATAATAGGAATGCTTTTCTTAGTAACTGCAAATTAAATTTTAATACACTAGACTGCAACAGACTTTGACTGAGGAGCTGTGGATTGCCTGCTGTAGTTCACCAGCTGCAAGACAAGACAATAACAAGTGTTCCTCTTTTCTTTTGTTACACAATAAAAATTGACTTTGTGAGGAGAAGAAACGATTATAAAATCAGATTTTGTAATAATGCTCCTACCTTACAACCGAAAAAAAACCCCACAGTATTAACTTTATTTCATATTTGCATATGATAGAACTTTCACCTTTGCCTCTCAGGAGATTTTACAGAAACTCCATTGCACTCCATAGTGGTGGAAATTCAGCTAGGAATCACTCCTGATACCAAATAGACCAGCATTCTCTGGAATAGCTAAAAGAAAAGTAAATGTACAGGAAAACTGATATTCCTGTGCTGCACCTGATGCTGCCTTCACTGCTTGCTAACAAGTCCTGCTTGCCTCACTGGCAACATATTGTCACTGAATGCATTTCTAAACAGTTATGTTAATTAATGTGTAAAGTCTCCAGCTAAGGGAAGACTATTTCCACTTTTCATCTCCTTTGTATATAAACATATAGTTGTATTTCATGCTTTGTTATTTAAATGACAGACTTGCCATTAATTTATAAATAATCATGGATCCGTGAATTTTAGTGAAAGCAAGAACATACCATGCATTTAAAATGACAAAAAAAAAAAAAAAATCATGACTACAGGTGATTAACTATTCATATTTGACTTTGCCTTTTCAATAGACATCCTTTCTCCCAAGAGACCAGGGATCTGCCACTACTTAGAAATTTAGTCCTCAGCTTTGGCATTAAAACCCTACCCATCAAGCACTGCTTTAGTAATGTTCCTTCTACTCTAAGGAATAAAAAGTAACAATGAAATGAAAGATTAAATTAGGTGCTTTACATATGGTATTCAGTGATGGGAAAGAAGGAGATGATAACAAAACTACGTTATATGATTTCTTTATTATTATTTTTTGCTCCAAAATAGATGCTTTTTCTTTCACATTCTGTTTTGCTTCATGACAATCATTATTCAGGGAATGAACCATATTAATGACTTAAAAATTAATTTAGTAGTCTCAGCCTAGCTCCCCGAGAACACGTGTTCACATCAAAAATAAAATAGCACACTAATTGGCAGTCTCATTGGCATTCACAGCACAGCATCCAGGATCTCCATAGATTTCAAAACCAGAAGTGACCATTGTGATCATCTCGCCTGACAGGTCGTGAGACTTCCCTGAATTAATTATTGCTTCAAATCTCAATAGCTGTTATTGACCTGGAGCATGTTTTTTACAAAAGCTTGCAATGACAATTTTCAAGTTTCCATTAATGGGAAATCCACTACAATTCTTGTTTGGATATTCTAGAGGCTGACTATTATTCCTGTTGAAAATGTAGCAAATATTATTTTTCAGACTGTGTTTCTCTGCTTTAAGCTCTCAGCCTTGTTAATAGCTACACTTTTATTTGCTGATGTCCTCCTATCAAAACATTAGTGGTGGTGGGAATGTCGGGACTTGAGGATTCTTTTTTTTAATATCATAGTGTAGTTGATAGATCATTTGTCCAGGAAATTGGAGATCTAAATTCAATGAATTCCTAGATCAGAGGCATACATATCCCACAGTTCCTATTTCCCAGGAGAATGTACCAGTTACTAGATTATCCATCACTGCAAACGAAGTTTGGACCCAACAATACCAATTACCCATCTTTTTGAAGCCAGGTCATTATGTAGGCCAAGAACACAGTGTTTCTGAGGGAAAAGAGAGAACATCAAGAAGCATAGTACTTAGCCTTGTGTGCAGGCACCTCAGTTCAGAGATATGTTATAATACATATCATATAAATTATATAATATTAGACATAATAATTGGATAATTAAATAATTTAAAGAAGAGATTAGAACTCAGTACACGTTATTTTGCTGTCATTTCCCTGCTGAGTCATTTAGTATTTTTTGATTTTAATTCAGTTGTCACATTCCATTATTATTTCTCTCCTAGAGAGAGCCTTGTCATCGAGGGTGAAGCACACATGAGAAAAGCCATGTGATTTGCTTGCTTGGTATCTGTTTCCTTAGTACTGCTTTCTGGATTTTGTCTTGCACATCTAACAATCAAGCATTTAAAATACTTTCCACCGCCGGCATGGTTTTTTTTTTTCAGTTTTTTAGAATGTCACCAGCTAGTTACTGGTTCTACAACCTGGAAATGCAACTCCCTTTTTCATAGACAGCATATTTAGAAGCAGCAAGGCATTGCAAATGTAACCAATACACAGTGGCATTTTCCAACAGATTGAATTAATGTGGATTCACCATAATGGACAGCTTAATGTTTTAAGGAAAACATGAAGCTTTTCTTGGGGAAAATCTCTTCTTTAATTCACATTCAAGTCAAAGGGGCAGCACTAGGCAGTCCTAAGAGACTGCCAGTGGAAGTGAGGCTACAGAACACTCCAGGAGTCCTCAAGAGGACCAAGGTTTGAAAATTTTAATAGGAAATCGTACTAGTGGGTCAAGGTCTCTCTGTGAATAAGTAGTGCATTTGTGCTCTAATTAAAGCACTGTCATTTATTTCATTCTTTTTGATTATTAGATTTTTATGTGTACCTGCAATATGTTAGGGTAGAAACCCTGACCTCTGCAGTGTTGTTTGGAGATAACAACGGTTTAGTCTATTTGCTATAGAGAGCTGAAGGACTTTTGTTTATTTATTGAATGCATAAACCCCTCTTCCCAAACAAGCTTAGAGAGGAGGAAAAAGGACATTGAGCTGTTGGCTACAAACCTACACTTAGTGTTAGAGGACTCTTTTTAAGAGGCACTTTACTTACTTAATCTCCTGGAATAAAGTTATAATCTATTGGTTTCCAAGGTGATTACTGACACAGTTCCAGCGAAGTATCTCCCTCCCCAGAAAAGAAACCCTTTGCCTCTGATACTACCCAACACCCCATTTAATTATGTTATCCTTCATTTAGATGGTGATTCTACTGCAAGATCTAACGAGAAGAAGATATTACACAGTAATAACGAGTGGCTAGGACAGCTGCTTGATCAAGGCATTATTCAATTACACTTACTGAGGATGCAGCTGGACAATGAAAACTGATGCTTTCACTAGGTGATGAAATTCTTCTCTCTAGTCTTTTAATGCTATGTGTCCAAATAAAGAACAATATAAAAAAAGGATAATGATAGATTAAATGCACAGAGGATTTCTACCCTCATATTTTTGTTCAGGACAATGTTATTATCTGCATCCCTCTTATTATCTTCATGACATGTTAGAACCACTTAATTGAGGCAATTACAGATCTACTGGTTGGCCCAATTAGGTGAAATCTTCAGTGAAACAAAATCAAATGGAGCTTTTCAAAGCTCCTGTGAAGCTGTAAACTCAACATGAGCCGCATTCGGGCTTCTGTAAATGTGAATCTTCTCAAGGCAAGCCCCTCTTTCTCTCTAACAAGGCATTTGTAAAACAGGATTTCATAAGCAATACAGCCCTCCCACAGAGCCTTCGCAGTGCACATCAGAAAGCAGGTTGGCTGCACGGGTGATGAAGCTACAGAGGAGCTTGGCAAGGCTGTGTAAGGGAAAACAAAAGTGATCCCCGCGGGGCAGTGCCGGTCCCTCTCCCTGATGTTGCCACTGGGAGTCCAGGACAGGCAGCCCGGCAGCTGCTGCCAACCCCATGCCTGGCATATGGGCTCCCGTGAGGGATTTAGCACAGAGCCCCCGCGGGGCTGAGTGGCATAGGGCTGCCGTTTGGGGTCCAGCAGCAATTTGGGTAGGCCTTCGGGACTCTCTGTTTTCATTACAAAATCAAGTCTGAATGGGTAATGAAGCCAAGGCGTCATTCTGGATTGAAGCCAGGAAGGACACACAGGAGCAGCCCCAGTACAGATAATCAACACAACTGACATTGTAATTATTGTAGACTAACATGGCTCAGCAAATAGAGGAGGCTTTGAGTTCAGGGGCTTATATGCTCAAACGTCTAGTTACTGGGCTGTGCAAAAGACCTTTGGTGTGGCACAGAGCAGGCTGTCCTACCTTGGTGTCCCTTATGCATCACGCACCTAAATAAGGTGCACTTTTCATTGAGAATCAGCCTTGAACACCACAGTCCTGGTCTCCATGGGAAGGGAAAACACAATCCTTTTGAAGTAGTCAGAGAAATCACCTCAGAAAACATGGGAAAGGAGGAAGCAAAGGAAGAAGGAAAGATATTTACATTTCATGTCCAAACAGAAGAACGTAATAAAGGGCAAAAATCTGGAGAGGGCAGGTGAGCTTTCTTGCAGAGAGGTTTCTGTGCTACCTTGCTTTTTAGTTGTACCTTTCATTCAGAAATCTAATTTTCAGGAGGTTGGAACTTTGCTAAAATATTTCTTCTCCTTCCTTATACTTGTCAATATTTGTCTTTGGTCCAAGTTCAAATTAAAGCATTTGAAGGGAGTCTGTAAATATGATTTAAACTATCACAAGTTAGAATGAGCTCTTCCACAGATTAAAGATGTTTCCATTGCCATATTCACTAGATTCACTGGATTGAAAAAGGATGATAAATTTTCAGTCTCAATTTGGTATCTTCATTCAGTTATACATTAATATATATATAGCTCTATCTATATCTATCTATCTATCTATCTATCTATCTATCTATCTATCTATCTATCTATCTATATTTATACATGCATATATAGTATCAGTGATGATCCTTACCAAATGTTTTTAAATATGCTATGTACACAGCTTTCTGGCCACCCTACCTGATTACTTAGGGAAACACACACAGTTGTGTTTACTCTCATGGATTTGGGATGCAATTTCAGGTATGATCTCTGAATTTCATCCAGACAACAGCTTGCATATACACTCAAAGGAATGTTTAATTGAAAGAATGAAGCAAGAGTGTCTAATTCCCTAATTTCTGCAAGGCAGCAGAATATATAAAAGTGTACATGCAACTGCTGAGATCTTATTTTGAGAGAAATATGGCAGTTTAGCCTAATTGCACTGTAACTACCAGAAGAAAATGTTTCTAATTTAAGAAGCTCAGGTCCTGCTTCATCACTGTTTTTCTCCTTATGTAGTCATTTACACCTGTGCAGAGCGAATAGAAAACACTACCTAGTGAGAAGAGGAGCAATTTATCATTCCTTTTTTACAGCTACTACACAGAGGGAAAGGATGTAAAGAAGTGAGCATTGACTTTATCAGGTTCAAAAGAGATTGCAAATTCAAACAAATGTATTTGTGCTATTCATTTTCAAAGGAAACTACACATAAAATTGTAGCCTAATACAACATTAGCACTTGAATATACCCTTGACCAGGAAATACATAATTACTGTTCCCATAGCAGCCACAGCCTGTTTGTATTTTGGACATATTCTGAAGATGCATTCTGAACTGCAATGAAGTTACTAAAGTGATGCATAAACAAAATTAGCTTAAATAGCAAGAAAGCACAATTGTCTATATTTACATACATATATATTCATCACTGAAGTTAGCACAAAATATTGCACACAAGGCAATGGTATTTGAATTACACTTACAACATTACAAAAATTAGCGCAACAGTGTTAGAAAGCACTGACCAGCACACAAATTCTCACATATTATTCCAAATTAATACAACTTCTGTGGTGAGCTGTATTTTCATATAGTTCCTGTGACCACCAGGCTAATTTATATCCCTGAAAGGCTCTGATACAGGGCCTAGGCTTCTAAATGATATTATAAATCGTAAAAAAATTAGACCTTTGAAGTCACATAGATTATTTCATGAGAACAAATAACACATCTATACCAGTAGGTAATGATATTTTGAGAAGAGAGTTTTCACATCAAGTATGGAGACTTTAAATGAACAAGAAAATAACAGGATATTTTAAGTTGCTAAGCACACTCATGTTAGACTGTTTTGTAAATTTCTATCTGCATCAGGCAGAGGATAGCCTGGAAAAGGAGCTTTATTGTTACATAACTTTAGTTCAGGTATTAGTCGTCCCAAGGTTTATTTGCAATTTTAATTATTATTTTATTTTGACTTTCCTTAAAGCTCTTTCCACACAGAGCAGATAACAAACCTTCAGATATTTCTCTAAAGATGCATTATTATTCCAGAACTGAAAATAAGTACAGTAACATAACAGGATCTAAAATTGCTTTCAGCTGACTTTAAAGAATGAAAGAAAAAAGCAAAAGCGTCACAAAAACCATTTCATATAGTCTACAGCCAAATTTAAATGGCCAGTTTCCACAGGGAATTAGGTTTGGTAGAATTTCATATAAAAGATCATATCAAAAGTTTTAAGAAAAAGAAAACATAAACCATAGATTTTAGCATTATTCAGTTAGGCAAATTTTTAAAATCTCATCATTTTATTTTTTCAAATAAAGACCATGAGTCAAAACAAAAAGTTTGGTTTGGATTATCCTGCAAAACTGCATAAGGGTTCATATATTTAGAGCTGATTGACTGTGGTGGTTGTACCAACTTTGGCATTTTCCTGTAAGTAAAGGACTTTATGGAAATCAGTAAATGTTGTCATCTCGCATCATCTCAAAAAGTTACACCACTTTCAAAAGACTCAATGTGGCTTTTAAAGTTTGTATTTTAGGCTCTGTATCCACAGACTTCCAAGAGGTGTGACCCTTTAGCAGAATCTTAAAGTCGTATTAAAGAAGGGAATGAACTGAATGAAGGGTCAGAGTAATGGCATGACTATGTAGGCATGATTATAGCTCTGATTTATCCTTTAATTTAGATATTGATTACATTCCTGATCTATTTCTTTGTGTCATTTCTAAGCAAACAAGTCTACTATATGGCTCTTAAATAGTGAAAATAGCATCTAAAACAATGTTTATCTTAAGCCCATCCTAACAAATATCTTCCTTTCATATTTATATTACAGAAACTATTAGCCTCCACCCAATTACTTTTCAAAAATTCATTTTTTCAAACAGATATATAAACTGGCTTCAAATCCAAGTGTTTCTACTGCCAAACTTGCAATAAATTAGAAAAAAAAAAAAAAGAAAAAAGATAATATGGCTTCTGTAGCAGCTTTCAGTTCAAGATTTTAAGAACATTTGAAACAGGTATGAAAAATCTATATCATTTGAAATCTTCTATATTGTTCAAGTCTTGCTGACTTGATGGACAGTGCCAGAAAATTAGTTACTAACAAGCAAAAACAGTATTTGCTCTTAGCCTGCACAGATAGTGGTGTTTGATTACTTTTAATTTCACTTTCATGAAAAAAAAATAAAATTATTGCAATCTGTTTGCCTCTCCAAAACTTCTTTTAGCAGAGGCAGAGGATGCATACCCAGTCTCTGGGAAATAAAACAACACAGACAGCAAATTTGTGCTTAGAAAAGTGAAGGTAGAAGGGAAGAAGATGGCAGGCCATCATCCTGAAAGGTCTAGGAGAGGAAAGAGACATATGTGTCACTCCTCTCCAAATGTAGCACTTACGTTAAAGGACTGTTAGGGCATCTTCATAGAATCATAGAATTGTTAAGGTTGGAAGGGACCTTTAGAAATCATATAGTCCAACCCCACTGCACACACAAGGTCACCTACAGCACGGGGCACAGGGCTGCATCCAAGCGGGTTTTGAAGATCTCCAGAGAAGGAGATTCCACAATCCCTCTCAGCAACCTGTTCCAGGGATCTGTCACCCTCACTGTCAAGAAATTTTTCCTTAACTTCCTGTGGAAATTCTCGTGCTTCTGCCTGTGGCGATTTCCTCTAGTTTTATCAGTGGCCACCACTGAAAAGAGGCCGCCCCCTCCTCCTCACTCCCTCTCTTGAGGTATTTATAGACACTGATCAGGTCCCCCCTCAGCCTTTTCTTCAGGCTGAACAGGCCCAGCTCTCTCAGCCTTTCCTCATATGGCAGATGTTCCAGGCCCCTGATCATCCTCATAACCCTGCACTGGACTCTTTCCAGCAGCTCCACATCTCTCTTGTACTGGGGAGCCCAGAACTGCACACAGTACTCCAGATGTGGCCCCACCAGGGCTGAGCAGAGGAGCAGGATCACCTCCCTCGACCTGCTGGAGACACTCTTCTTAACGTACCCCAAGATCACACTGACCTTCTTGACCAGGGCCAGGGCACACTGCTACCTCATGGTCAACTTGTTTTCCAGCATGACGTCCATGTCCTTCTCGACAGAGCTGCTCTCCAGAAGGTCAGTCCCCAGCCTGTACTGGTGTCTGGGGTTATTCCTCCCCAGGTGCAGGACCTTGCCCTTGTTGAATTTCATGAGTTTTCTCACTGCCCAGTTTTCCAGTCTGTCCAGGTCCCTCTGGAAGGCAGCACAGCCCTCAGGGCTATCAGCTACTCCTCACAGTTTGGTATCATCAACAAACTTGCTGAGGGGGGACTCCATCCCTTCATCCAGGTCATTGATGAATAAACTGAGCAGGACTGGACCCAGGACTGACCCCTGGGGGACACCACTAACTACAGGTCTCCAACTCAGGGCCACAGATGACCACCCTCTGAGCTCTACCATCCAGTCAAGTCTCAATCCACCTCACCGTCCACTCATCTATATCACATTTCCAGAGCTTGCCCAGGAAGATGTTGCAAGGGATGGTGTCAAAAGCCTTGCTGAAGTCCAGATAGACAACATCCACCTCTCTGCCCTCATCTATCCAGCCAGTCACACCTTCATAGAAGGCTATCAGGTTAGTCAAGCATGATTTCCACTTGGTGAATTCGTGCTGACTACTCGCGAGCATCTTCTTGTTCTCCATGTAATTGGAGACAACAGCCAGGATGAGCTATTCCATCACTTTTCCAGGGACAGAGGTGAGACTGACTGGTCTGTAGTTGCCTGGGTCCCCCTTCTTGCCGTTTTTGAAGACTGGCGTGACTTTGACTTTCTTCCAGTCCTCAGCCTCCTCCCCTGTTCTCCAGGGATTTTCGAAGATGATGGTGAGTCGCTTAACAATAACATCCACCAGTTCACACAGCTCTTGGATGCATCCCATCAGGGCCCATGGATTTGTGAGTATCAAGGTTCCCTCGTTCTCTGACCCAATCTTCCTCTACCTGGGTCAAGTCTTCCTGTCTCCAGGGTTCTCTTGTTCCTAGGGTCTAGGATTCCAGAGAGCTGGAGGATGGAGAGAAATTAAAAAAAAAAAAAAAAAAAAACGGATACTTGGCTTCGTTGAACTGGAGACCACTTTCTCAATAGTAGAACCTTTAAATCCTAGGGCTACCTGGCACCACTGCTCCAGAGGAAGGGCAGGACAAAATACACAATGCTTTTATGGAGCTATATGTTGCAATAAGTGAAAGTGGGAATTAATTATTTAGGAACATATCAGCAGTATGAACAAAAGTAATGGAGCAGAATTGCAAAGAAGCTACAAGGAGGCAGAGCACAATTAATTTATTGGATTTACTGAGCTCCATCAGACCCCAAGCTCATCTCTGGCAGAAATGAGGAAGGTTTCATAACTTGAGCTAGGAATGTTTATGTGCTTTAGCCAGCGTTTATGAATCATTTTAAAACATCAGAAAATAACATTTTACTGTAGTTCAGTTGCATTTCAAGTACGTGCAGGAGGGAACAATCGTATATTGCATGTTGGTGTTCCTTTAAAGTGAAAAACACAAAATTCTCTCTTTTCCAAACAACTATTAAAGCAGTTGTGTTCCTCTATACAAATATCTCATACAGTTGCCACATGTAGAACACCACAAACACTTATTGAGAAAAAAACAGTGAAATTATTTTTCATAAATAATATAGAAAAGATTAAATGATTTTCATGTTGAATTTGAAAAATAAGCCTTTTCTTAGCATTGGATTTTTGAGTTGGATTGCTTAAAAATTTTCTTAGGAAAAATATAAGAATGCTGTATAAAACCAGAGCTCAGTAAGCAACAAAAGAAAGAAAGAAGTTCATCAGAGCAAAGGTGATAATGTTTTTTGTACATGTGTGGGAGAATATGTGAACAAGTTTTAAAATTTTAGGTTTAAAAGATTGTATGAGCCACCTGTCTGTCTGGATTATTCTACAGCCCCCTTCCCTGCAGTACCTGTCCATCATAGAGGACATATGTACACATTTAATTTAATTTCACAATTCCTCTGTGAAGCAGGGAAGTATAAATCACTTCTTAAAAATCTCTGAAGTTCAGAGAATTTATGTGAGATACGGAAGGTCACAAAGGTATAAGCTAGGATATCAACCAAAATCCAGTTTTATCAACCTAAAACCCATAGATTAGGGACCCTAAACTCATTTTAACTTAATAGCTCCAAATATTTTATATTTCCATTGCGTATAGCTGTTATATTTATATTCTGCTTTTGAACGTCCAAGGTGCTTCTGCATCACACTTTTCTATCCTCAAGCACAAAGATAAGAAGCAGCTTTTTAAAAGTTAAATCTGAGTGAGCATTTAAAACCAAATATATGAGTATTTACAACATCTCAGCAGTCAAAGCATTAGGGAAATACAACAACAATCACGATCATCAAAATGCCAGCGGTGATGACAATGCTGCACGCAGTGCTGCGTGCATTATCTTTCCCTTTATGTTTTAAGAATACTGTTTCAATTAGTTTATTTAGTCGTGATATATGGACTTCTGCTTTGCATACACATATGGTAGAATGGGCTGAGCCGTGGATAAAGAGGACCATGCAGAGGATAAGAAAGACTGAGAAAATACAACAAACTGCTGTACACATTTTGGACTGTATTCCATTTAATGACATTTCCATTATGCTGTTTACATTTTATTTTTAGAGAAGCTGGTGAGCATAGAATTGGCAAAACAGCTGCTCTGGAAAAATTAAGATAGCATATTTTCAATGAATAGAGATTAAATTATTCCATTTCCTCTTCCTCACCATTTAACATCCACTTTCATAGCAATCAAGCGGGTGACCATTTTCCCTAAAAGACAGAAGGGCATTTAGGATGCCAGGTTAAAGAGTGGAAAGGGAAATAAGCCCAACAGATATCTGGCAAGCAGACTGATTTGTGACACAGCCCACATTTCTTGTACTCCGAGGGTATACAGCATACTCACTGTCTGGCAAGGAATGGATATAGCCTTATATGAAATGGCTCAAACCGTAACTGCATGGAATGAGTGTAGCAGGGTGCAATGAATAATTCACTTCATTAAAAAACCATTAATACACTTCCCTCTAAAAGGAGAAGAGAGTGAGCTGCATTCCTACGTAACTTACACAGGGCTATAGGCTATCACTTCTGAGCATAACCTCCAGGAATTTCCTGCAGGCTTGATAAGGTTTTAATTGATCAAAATATCCTTTCCAAAATAAACCAAAGCAATATGGTCCTTTTCCCTATTGCTATTATTAATATTCCTTTTCCCTATTGCTATTATTAATTTTACAAGTACTGATTTTACATCATGGTATTACTATTAGCACTAGTGTTACATTACTCTTGCTTTTGTCAGTAATTTGGTGGTATCATCCCATCAGAAAGCTCAGTCTTTCTGGCCTGAACTCTTCAGCTCAAGCTATAGGGATGAGTTATAAGTGCAAGTATGCATATATGTATATAAGTCTACATTTCAAATTTGGTTACAACAATATGTGATTTTTTTCTTTTTCCTGATGTAAGTGTGGTACGGAACCTGAATTTGTGGGTTTGGTCCTAAAAAACACCATATTTCAGTCCATGGCATCTGTTATGGCCATGACATACAGTAATGGAAGCAGAAATTCATACATCCTCCACCTTCCTTATACAACTTTCAAATGTAATTTTTTAAGAGGACCTGAAGGAGTCCTTCAGTAGTCACAAGGGCAGGGCATAAAGAGACATCATACCTTTAATTGTGAAATGTATGCATTACACTGATAGGTTTCAAGGCATTTTTGAAGTTTTAAAATGTAAAAAACATGCATTTCGGTCATAAAGGGGGCAAATTCAAATAGAATATTCTCATTATTTTCACTATGAAATGTTTGGAAAAAGTGAATTTATCCTGCTGATATGTATGTGGTCTACAAGAAAGAAATGTTTGTGGTCTACAAGAAAGAAATAAGAACAAAGGCATGACCAACCTGCAGGTCCCACTTCTACTGATTTCCTTTTTGCATATCACAAAATTTATCTGTGTAGGCCCAGAAACAGTCTGATTATTTAGAGTTAACTTTTTTTCTAATTTTAGAGGCTTAAGTACTACTTTTTACTACTTAGTAAAAATACTGTTTCATTTTGTTCACTTTTTCTTCTCCTTTACTCCTTTCAAAACTCATAACCCTGAAAAGGACCTAACTATTTTGGTAAGGATTTTTGGTGTCTATTCTTCATTTTTTTTTTCTGCAGCTAACTGCAACAGGTTGAAGGCACAATAAAAGCTGGCCACATGTCTGAATTTAGGAGACTGTTTTTCCATCAAAGTGATGGATTTCAAAAAGCACATTAAAGGAGTGTTCTTACATGAAAGTGTATTTTACCAGACATATAAAATGGGTCAAAATATGAATTTAAACTGACTTTTTTTCTTCCCATAAAGAAGACATTCACTCATTCAGCTTACATTTTAACTACAAAGAAAACGCAGGAAAATTCCATTATTTGTCCATTCTCACTGTTTAATATATCTACATGCAGAGTGCTGTATCACTGAGCTTATCCTTTTGATGCCACAGATGAGAAGAAAACAAACTGCTTTATGAAGCCTTACAGATATGGTTTGGTCAGCCTTCTTGTTTTATGTAGGACAAACAGATTGTATACAAAGCCACTAGAGGCAGTTTGTACCTTCCTTTCACGCCCTTCGACTCTGTTCTTGACATCATACAGAGTAAAAAGAAGCTGTTTATAGCCTAAACTGCAATAACAAAAGCCAGACACTGAGCATCTGGGATACAATCTGCATTTGAGGACGTAAGAGCTACAAGCTAAATTTAAGCAGAAGACTCCTTTGGAGTGACTGATTAGCTACTTCCTGTGTATTGCTTAGTAAGGTACCACTGGAATATAGATCCGGTGGCAGCAAATCATATATCTGCAAAATAAGTAGAGTGCAGGCAGCTCGGCAGAAACCCACAATTAAGCCAAAACAGGGATGAATAACTAAGACCCGATGCCCAATCCATGATTACAAGCGTGACTACAAGGAAGTTAGCAGAGATTGTGATATTGCTGTACCCCGAAAACAGACCCTGGCAAGTCAGGCATTTGGAGAGCTCTATATATGCTCTAGGTTCGCAAATAGACACATAGAAATGTTTCAGGAGAAGCACTTTTAAACTATCATTAGAATAAATTATTGACTCGCTCCATACAGAGCTCCATGTTTTCACATAGAAAATGTGTACCTGCCATATAAATACATCATGTAACAGCTGTGCTGCCTAGATGCCTAAATATACCATATAAGAAAATGAATACCTCGACAGTCCCCTTCTTAAGGGGGAAATGGCCTTTGGTATGAAGCTCTAGTCTTCTTTGCTAAAGAGCAAAAAGGATTCTGGGATCTACTGGGAGAAAACCTTCCAAAGTGTCAGAACGTTAACGTAGCTAATACTCATTAAATTATAACTGGAGATAATGTGGAGGAAACTCAAAGGAAAGGTAACGTCTGTCAGATGACACAAAAGCAGTGTTGGCACTATCACTTGCTGCCACAATGAATTTCGTGGTGTTCGTTCATACAGAGCTGCTCGTACATACTACTGCTTAGTGACTTCATGAAAAGAGTATTGACAACTGTATGGGTCTTTGGTCTTTCAACCTTGTGTAGAACAAAGGCTTAAATTTCCTTTAAGAAGGGAGGCTTGCATTTATATTAACCAAAAAAAAAAGGCTATTGTTTTTCTTTCAGTATTACTCACTGTATTGCATAGTGTTTTATTCACATAAATTATTTCTGAATTTTGCTATTTTGCTAGAAATTCTCCTGTGATCCTAGCACTGCCCAGAAAGTACAAACCAAAAGATATCTTTTTGCTGTCTATCCTTACACCCTATCCCTTCCTATTCACTAAAAGTAACCCTATACTTTCAGATTAAGGAAAAAAAATGGGTTTGGAGACAAATGGACCAAACCTAGACACTCTGACTTATTTTCTTGAAAATAACTAAAGCTGACGGATCTAATGATCACCGAAGGATCTGTCATAGTCTCAGATATTTGGTTAGTCATGAGCAGTAGATATTCGTTTATCCATATATCTGTGCTGACCTTAATCTCTTGTCTTTGGGTTTGGAGACATAATTGGATACTTTTCAGAATGAATCCCTTTCTAAAGTGTAATTTGGGAACTTCTAGGAACAGGGATTCATGAGTCCTATGAACAATACTAGGATAAGGCATTATAACACTCATTAGTTTCAACCAGTCAGGAGTATACAATTTTCCTGTAGATCTGCAAGCCCCAGAGAAGCCATGCTTATCTCCATGAAGATGCTATGAAGTGGCACAAGTGAGTGCTTTTAAACAAAACAACCATCTAGAAGGGAAAATTAACCTCAACAATCAAATATATTTTGTGGAAATGGGATTTTTGTGGGGAAAAATATCTCTGTTAATAGCTTTTAGCACTAGAAATGTCAGAATTTTGGACTTTATTTTAAAAATTATGGCTGAAAAAATATCCTGAAATACTTGAATAGTAAAATAAATTTAGTGTTGCTAATTTAATTTTTAAAGATCAAAATCCAAATGAAATATTTTAAATTGCCCAAATAAAGTATATTATTGAAAATAATCTTTTTTTTCTTCTGGGGTATTAGCAGTAGTAGTTAGGTTCGGAATGTTTGGGTGGTTTCTGTTTTCGGGAACTCAGCTTTTTGTCCCAACTTAGGATCTCTGGCTCTCTTGACAAAAGTGGATGAAACCAAAAACTGTCCTCTATATCCAGAAAAGCTCCCCATGTATCTGTCAAGTTAGACCAGATATCTACTATTTTCCACATAAAAATATAAAGTACAGTTATGAAATATTCATTTTGGTAGAGGCACATGTCCAAAAAGCAAGGGAGTTGCATTGATTTAAGATACTGTTAAGAAGAGGAGAAGCATACCCTTTGGGCCACCAGCATGCAAAGCTGTTCCAGCTGAGGATTTAAACTCCATGACTATGCAAAGAATTTATTCTTATTCCTCTTGAGACCTCATCAACACCTCCCCATCGCCGAATGAGGTGGTGACCAGCTTTACAGTGGCCTTGTCCAACAGTTGTCTTCCTCAGAGTCGAAAGTGACTCCAAAAATCACCATCAGCATGCACAAGGAATTTCATGATGAAGCCTTCAGCTGGAAATGGGGAGAAAGATACTGAAATGAGAGCTTGAAGTAGCAGGTGAAAAAAGAAACACTCCAACAGAGTTTCAGCCTTTTTTTAGCAAGTCTATTTATATCTCACCATATCCTTTGAAAACATAAAATTCTAGTCCTAATTTATTAATGGAATGTGCCAGCACCAAGTTATTTTTAAATTTAGAATATAAATGGCCTTCATGAACTAGAGCGAGCAGGCAGCATCTGACATGAGTCTCAGAGCTAGTGTGAAATTTACTTTTAAATTGCTGTTGCCTTTCCAAAAATTATGCACCGTGAGCATGTGGCTTCACTCGTGTTTGCTTTTTCTTTAATTAGAAAACAGAACCACAGGAAGTAGCACACAGAAGGAATCTTGCTCTTGCCTGTGTGTAAATAATCCTTCCAGCTTATTTCAACTCTTTCTTCCTAGTCAAAGATAAGGGAAGTGGTCACCAAAATAAAACCCAAATCCAACTTTTTTTTTTTATGAAAAAAACCCAGATTTTCTTAAAAACAAAAAAGCCAAACATTATTTCTGATTCTTGTGGCTTTTGTTTTGATTCAGTCTCCCACTCCTTTTCTTCTATTACAGCAAACAGGAACTGGAGTTAAAGAAACTGAAAAAAAAAAAAAAAGAAAAAAATGAAAGAAAAAAGATATTTTTTATTCCTGGAATTTTTTGCTCCCAATATCAAGCGAAAAAAAAAATACTTCTCTGCAGAAGTGTTCCCCAAAAACACATTGCAGCTCAATCTTCAGCAAGGCTAAACCATTTGCCCTCTTAGTTATACAGTGTTGATATTTTCCAATGGCTGTCCTCATCACAGCTTTATAAGCCCATTAGAGACACTCATACGAGTGTTTTAGGGAATGACTAGACACAGCGAATGATTTCCCATAAATAATTTACTCAGTAACTTAAAAATTCTCAGCGTTCCTGTAAGAAGTGCCTGTCAGGGAGGAATGCTGGTAAGAAGCGGCAAGTGCTCTCCCTAGCCCCACCGCCTGACCCCAGGCTCCCTCCATAACCCAACACCATGATGAGAAGATATTGCGGCTCTCCTGGGATTCATCCCTCTGCTATTTGAGTGAGCGGGAATTATCCTAAGAACTTGAAAGAGAACTGAACAAGAACCAGAGCCTTCCTGATCTTCTGGGCCTTCTGAGAATAAAATTGAAAACGGTGTTGTATTGCCTTGCAAGGAAACATCTCTAAGTGTGAGTCGATTCTGGAACAAAAAAAAAAAAATGTGACAACCATGAGCCTGGTTTCATAAGATTTTCAAACAAGCATTGCTATTACAAAGAATAAAGATTTGCGGGACTAAATTAAAGATAAGACTAAAGATTTACAGAGATGGTCCTGCTTCAATAAGTGCCTTTTATACTGAATCTAGCTCTGCTTTCACAGAATCACAGAATCACAGAATAGCTGAGGTTGTAAACGACCTGTAGAGCTCATCTAGTCCAACCCTCCTACTCCAGCAGAGACACCCAGAGCATGGGGCACAGGGTGGTATCCAGGCAGATTTTGAAGACCTCCAGAGAAGGAGACTCCACAACCTCTCTGGGCAGTATGTTCCAGGGCTCTGTCACCCTTACAGTAATGAAGTCCTTTCTCATATGCAGATGAAAATTCCTGTGTTTCAGTTTGTTTCCATTACCCCTTACCCTATCACTGGCCACCACCGAGAAGAGTTTGACCCCATATTCTTTACATCCTACTCCAGATGGTTGTTGATGAGATTCTCTCTCAATCTTCTAGGCTAAACAGGCCCAGCTTGCTTAGCCTTTCATATTTCCAGAATTCAAGTACACCCTAAAGTTGTTTTGGAGTTCCTTTAGAATAGATGAAAGGACTTTAATATCTTCTATTTTTCAGTTAAAAAAGCACCTAACTCTAAATATTTATGTGAAATATCAAAACTTCTCTAAAATAAGTCATTAACAGGGGAAAAAAAAATATGTATTTTGATACATAAAGTATGATCTGAAATATTATTGTCTATACTGACCTTTACTCTAGTCATATTCTGAGCAAATTCCTAACATTTTTTGCATATTTAATGTCTAAGCACAGTCCATAGCTTTTGAAAGAAAAAAATGCCTACTAAAATAGCTATCTATTTTACTTGCCAACAAGCTACTGTAGTTTTCTGAAGTTAGTTTCAAGGTAAGAAAACATTTGCTACATAAATTTAAATGTTTGCAATTGAAATTTAAAAATAAATTAATTATTAAGATTAAATATAGTAGCTGCATACTAATATGCTGGCAATTTATCTTTCACTTTTAGCATTGAATGTGCTTAAATTATCACACCTCAGTGCCTGATAAATAATCAATGGACTTTATTTAATGGCTTAATCTCCCGTGCTAATTGTATCCATTTAAATGAAATTATTCTGATTGTTATTCCATGTAGTGATTTGGTGATATGAGACTTCTGAAGAGATATTATTGATTTGGGGCAACCAAGCACCATCCATTAGAGCTAGGAAGACAGGAATTAAATATAAATCACAGGCTATTATTTTGTGGATGTCTTTGTGGACAAATAGGATAGCAGAAATAGGATAATTACAAATTTGCACTAATTCATCTTCTTGATTTATAGTTATATTATTCCTGAAAATAAAATGAGCTCTACAAAATAAACAGGTAAAGCTGGCAGTAGGTATAACCTTGTGTCTACTTTACCATAAAGGACAGACAATTCATAAACTGTCAGATTTTAAAAGGTGTTTAGAGAGCTAAAAAGAACCAGTTTGGCACTTGATAAGATTTACAGCAATGCATAAAATGATTTTAGGACAGTTAGATAGAATTTAGGAAGAAGATTGGGGGAAAAAAAAAACAAAATTTTTTGTTATCTCAGAATATATCTACCATGCTGATAGGAACCACACAAAATTGTTTTCAAATTTGGGGGACAAATTGCTTTTGCTGGACATGTCAATGTCATGTACATGCAGTACAACTAGAAACTTTTTACTGCACATCTTAAATTAAAAATGAGCTGAACAGAACCTGTATTGGAGATCAAAAAAACATCAAATAATCTGACATGTGAGAGAGTAATGAAAAGATGACATGAATTGGCTTCTCACCCTGACCCTCATTTATTGACAGCAAATGAGATAGAGACAGGTCAGAAAACAAGAAGGAGAAAGCATAAAGTGGTAGTTGATTGTGGTGGTCATGTTCTTCTAGCCTGACTGCACAGAAGAAATTGGTCACACATAGCACCTGCAAACTCATAAAGAGACCCTGATAAGGGAATAAAATGTTGAGAAGGCAATAACAGAAAAAGCTATCCTGACTTAGCTTTACCAAGGAGAAATGCCAGCACCCAAGAAACAGCAGCAGCACCTGGATTAGTCTGTGATAACACGTATGATCTAATCAAATCTCATTTTGCATTAGACGCGGAGTTAACTTGATACATCCTATAGTTAAAGTATGATGACATAGCATGCAAAAATGCATTTTTGCATTTTTGCTTTGAAGTGATTTGGTAAGTTATAATACCTGTTAACCCTTCCTGCAGGGATCTCTTTGCCTGCCTCCTTTATAGGACTGGCTGTTCACAAGTATTACATAATTTGGCTGGCCCAACTGACGTGTAACAGTTGGGCTACTCATACCAAAAATGACATATATTTCCCCTTCTGTCCTTTCCATCAGGAAGGGTCATCCAACCTGCTACTCAGGAGTGTGCCCCAGCATGTTTTGCTCTATTCTATCCATTTTGGCTAAGCTATTCTACACCAAATAAAAATGTAATGTTCACAGACCAGAAAAGTGTGCAAGACAAATCAGAACTCTGCTTTCTCATTCCCTGTCTCCAGAGAGTTTCTAAAATTTGTAATAAAGATTGACTGAACAGAATACTTACCTAGTGCTACAAGCAGGAGCTGAAGTCAAGTCCCTTCTTCCACAGACTGTAATTTTAATGTCTAAATTAGGCTCATGGTTCCTTTGTTCACTGGCAGCTAAGAGCTGTATCCACAAAAGTCAACAGTCAATAGGAAATTACTGTGAACTAGTATGGAAGAATGCTTCCTTCTTTCCGAGGAAAGATGGAAAAACTTTCATTTATCGCCTTATGTTATAATCGAATAGTTAGAGCATTCAATCTTGTAACAGGGATTTGCATCCATTTGTTTCCTTGGGGAGATGATGAGATTTGAAGACACACTGTCTACCTCCTGAAAAAGTGCTTGACCACTGCACCATGATTAAAAGACTATGGCCTTTACCCTCCGACACTGCATACAGTCAGGGTTGTGAGCGCTTGTTTTCTTCATCAGGGCACAATGGAAGAGGAAAGAGGAGAGCAAGACCTCAAAAGAGTCTCTTAATCCAATCCCATTTTATATAGCTGCAAATGGATTGGCAGGCTTGTAGGTCTTGAACATCTTACCTTGTTTAAGGGAATATTCAATAAGAAATAGTGGGATAGCAATGAGACTTAGATTTCACTTCTCTGAGTGGAATGCCAATCACAGTCACAAATTCTCTCTCACACCCTGTATATGCTAACAGAGGCATTCACTCACTTCGCTGGTTGTCCTGTGGACTGTTGGGTAGTCACTGCTATTGATGCAAGAATGTTTTCTAAGCTAAGAGAGCACTTCAAATGGCTGTGGGTTGGGGCTCATGAAATCAGTCTTGAATCTCATGAGGTTCAATAAGGACAAGCGCAGGGTCCTGCACTTGGGGAGGAATAACCCCAGGCACCAGTACAGATTAGGGGCCGACCTGCTGGAAAGCATCTCCACGGAGAGAGGGACCTGGGAGTCCTGGTTGACACTAAGTTAACCATGAGTCAGCAGTGTGCCCTCGTGGCCAAGAAGGCCAATGGGATCCTGGCCTGCATGAGGAAGAGTGTTGCCAGCAGGTCAAGGGAGGTGATTCTGCCCCTCTACTCAGCTCTGGTGAGGCCGCACCTGTAGTATTGTGTGCAGTTCTGGGCTCACCAGTATAAGAGGGACGTGGAGCTCCTAGAGAGGGTCCAGGGGAGGGCAACCAAGATGATTAAGGGACTGGAACATCTCTTTTATGAGGAGAGACTGAGTGAGTTGGGCCTGTTCAGCTTGGAGAAGAAAAGACTGAGAACGGATCTGATTAACATGTATAAGTACATGAAGGCAGAATGTAGGGAGGAAGGAACCAAGCTCTTTTCAGTGGTGGCCAGTGATAGGACAGTGATAGGGGTAATGGGTGCAAGCTGAAACACAGGAAGTTACATCTCCAGGTGAAGAGGAATTTCTTTACTGTGAGGGTGACAGAGCCCTGGCACAGGCTGCCCAGGGAGGTTGTGGAGTCTCCTTCTCTGGAGATCTTCCAAACCTGCCTGGATGTCACCCTGTGCCCCGTGCTCTGGGTGTCCCTGCTGGAGCAGGAAGGTTGGACTAGATGATCTCTAGAGGTCCCTTCCAACCTCAACCATTCTGTGATTCTGTAATTCTGTAACCCCATCTTCAAGGCTCACAAGTCCTGAACACAGTCAGCCTACAAAAAAAGCTCAGACATAACTCAGGCTTTGCATGGTCAGTAAAGTCTTATTTAGTCACTCATGGTCAGTAAAGACTTATTTAGGCTGGTTATTCTTGAGCAGCATGAGGGTTGTTATAAAAAGGGCACCTGGTGAAGAGCAGAGTGGAAGCAGAAATGGAAGTGCTTACAGTCAACTGGGTGACTTCTCTCAGGGCGTGTAGGTGAGGGCAGAAGTTCCTCCTGAAAGTAATAATTATACTATTTCTTTTTGTACTTCAGGGAAATCAACTTTTTAAAAGTTGTGATAGTAGAAGAATCAGCTCATATGAATTTTTTTCAGGACTATGGAGAAAATAATTTTGTTGGTGCAAATCCCATGCATCTTTCTATCTTTACAGTAATTAATCTCATATGAATTATCTTTGACTGCTTTTAATTGCATAGCCACGCTGTCAACCAAAACCCAAAGCCCTCATGAAATTCACTGGAGTTTTTAGTTGGGAACTGATGGAGGCATTTGACACTAATCTGCAGTTTTCTTCATGAAAATAAAGATAGACCCCTATGGCAAAAAACAACCCCAGTATCTATTAGCTAGAATCACTTTACTAAAAAGCAGTTGCCAGTATATCACAAACCGCAGGCCAAGTGTACATATAGGCTCTGGTACACCACTGCAACACAATATTAGCCCAAGAATTAAAAGAGATCTCTTCAACATTTCCTTTAAATTAAATGCAATATATATCCATTCTTGAATGGATTTCAAACCTTTTCCATAAAGGCATAAAATGGGAGCTAACGTGACATTCGTGTAATGATGAAGGCCAAGGCCTATCTGGAATTAGAGTTAGCAGGAGATGTCAGGGAAAACAGGAGGGGCTTCTATATGTACATAAGCAGCAAGAAGAATACTAAGGAAAATGCTGATAGGAGAGGATGCCTTGGTGACGGAGAATACAGAGAAGGAGAGTTACTAAATGCCTTCTTTGCCTTTGTCTTTACTGCTATGGCTGGTCCCCATGAACAATAGAGCCCGGGGACAAGAGAGAGAACCATGAGAGAGGAAGACTTTCCACTGGTTGAGGAGGATTGGGTTAGGGACCATTTAGGCAAAGTGTACACCCATAAATGTATGGGCCCAGATGGGATGCACCCAAGAGTCCGGAGGGAACTGGCAGGAGTTATTGCTCAACTGCTCTCCATCATCTTTGAGAGGTCATGGAGAGCAGGGGAGGTGCCAGATGACTGGAAGAGAGCCGACATCACTGCAGTCTTCAAAAAGGGCAAGAGGGAAGAGCCGGGATACTCCAGACTGGTAAGCCTCACCTCCATCCCTGGAAAAGTGATGGAGCAGCTCACTCTAAAGACCATCTCTAGTTATGTCAAGGAAAAGAAGGTGATCAAGAGTAATCAGCATCGATTCACCAAAGGGAAATCATGTTTGACCAACCTGATAGCCTTCTGCAATGGGATACCTGGATGGATGGATGGATGGATGGATGGATGGATGGATGGATGGATGGATGAAGAGAGAGTCACGGATGTTGTCTACCTTGACTTCAGCAAGACTTTGGACACTATCTCCCATAACATCCTCACAAGAAAGCTTCTGATGCCTGGGTTGGATGAGTGGGCAGTGAGATGGATTGAGAACTGGCTGGATGACAGAGTTCAGAGGGCCATGATACACGGGGCCATGTCCAGTTGGAGGCCTGTGGCCAGTGGTGTCCCTCAGGGGGACACCCAGTGGGCCCAATGCTGTTCAACTTGTTCATCAATGACTTGCACGAGGGCATAGAGGGCACTCTGAGCAAGTTTGCAGATGATACCAGATTAGGGGTCGACCTGCTGGAAAGCAGCTCCATGGAGAGAGGGACCTGGGAGTCCTGGTTGACACCAAGTTAACCATGAGTCAGCAGTCAGCAAGAAGGCCAATGGGATCCTGACCTGCATCAGGAAGAGTGTTGCCAGCAGGTCAAGGGAGGGGATCCTGCCCCTCTCCTCAGCTCTGGTGAGGCTGCACCTGAAGTATTGTGTGCAGTTCTGGGCTCTCCAGTATAAAAGGAATGTGGAGCTTCTAGAGAGGGTCCAGCGTAGAGCAACAAAGACTATTAAGCGACTGGAGTATCTCTCTTATGGGGAAGGACTAAGCAAGCCAGGCCTGTTTAGCCAGGATAAGAGAAGACTGAGAGGAGATATGATCAACATGTATAAGCACCTGAAGGACGAATGTAGGGAGGAGGGGGTCAAGCTCCTCTCAGTGGTGGCCAGTTATAGGACAAGGGGTAATGGGTACAAGTTGAAACATAGGAAGTTCCATCTCCATATGAGGAAGAACTTCTTTCCTTTGAGGGTGACAGAGCCCTGTCACAGGCTGCCCAGGGAGGCTGTGGAGTCTCCTTCTCTGGAGATCTTCCAAACCCGTCTGGATGCCTGTGTCCTGTGCTCTAGATGTCTCTACCTGAGCAGGGGCGTTGGACTAGATGATCTCTAGAGGTACCTTCCAACCTCAGCCATTCTGTGATTCTGTGATTCTGTATCTACAACTTTCTATCTTCCTTTTAAGGAGATAAAATAAGATAAGAGAAAAAAATGTTTACGCAGAGCCTGAAATAGTATAAATAGAGGACACAAAATTCTATTATCTAATCTGTATCTTGAGACACATGAAATCCTGTGGGATATAATGACATTTCTAGTATACACACTCAGTGCATAGAAGTTGCTCTATATGATACCTAGTTCTGCTTCCCATGATGTTTATGTCACATTTTGACACTGAACTACAAGAATCAAGGTCATAGTTTGCAAGAAGACAGGAAAACTACTACACATTTTTTGAGATGGAAGGAAAAGGGCCAAAGACTGAAAAGACTGAAGCTCCAGCAATGGAAGTCTGCAGTTGTTTTGAGAACCGAAGACCCTTCTGGTGATACTTAGAAGGCAAGAGAGCAAGATAGAAAATGTGGGGACACATGAGAGATGTGTCTGCAAATAGGATCAATTATCTGTGCGTAATTTCTTTATAGCCGCTGAACTGTTGATGTCCAGCCTACGGAGGATCTATCACAGAGCACCTTGCTGCAAAGCTAGAACTCTGTAGACCAGAAGAGCTTCCCCCCAAAGCAATAACCCAGAAACCAAAGTATCATTTTGAACTAGAACATCACTGTAATTGACAAATTTCATTTTTAATTAAAAAAGTGGAATGCTAAATACTTTTTTCCCAGGCTGAGAACTCTGCCAAGCATCAGTCTAGTGAGAACTTTTATAACAAAAATTTATTCATTTATGGGAGCTGGAGTTTTGTAATGGGTAGAATGAGTCACTCTTTACTACTGCAGCAATAGAGGTGCACTTTAATCACAGATTCCCATCTGGGCCATTTATTTGTGAACTTATCTTAAAATACGAAGATATTTCTGACATAATTTGGGCTTTTTCTGACACATTTTACCCTTACTCCCTTCCTTCCCTTTTGCTAATAAACATCTCTTTTTCCTTTTTTTTTCATCCAGTCAGATGTCTGCATTTTTCTACTCTAGCATTTCTCAGCAGCAAGCAAAACACTAAGTGTGCTTATGAATCATTGGAGACCCCAGATGTATCTCCTTTCTTCCACATTAATAATTTCTAGGAGATCAGCTATCTTGTTAAAAGATGTCTATACTGATGAACTCTAGCATGTAAGTTCATCATTACCAGAAAAACAGAATCAATCCAAACTAAGAAGGATCTAGTCCATAAAAATCAGAAAGAAATTGTGAATTAAAAGAATGAGTTCTGCTGTTCCTCTAGTTAAAATTTGATTATCACATAATGCTGAAATCTTTTGTAGTTAGGCTCTAATATGAAAACTAATTCTACTTAGATGACACCTTATGCATGAATACATGATCACAAAGGTAAAATTTAAAACTAAACTAAACCCTCATGCTAATGCTCATACATTAATGACCTACAATAAAGATCATGGTGACTCAAAGACAAAGATGTTACCTTCCAGAGTGCAAACAAAATGCAATTTAAGCAGAAGCCATTTGTCTATTTAGTGCTGGAGTCAACAGACTAATCCAGAACAAATGAATTTTGGTAATATCAGTATTTATGTACAAAAATGTGCTTTTTTAATCTGAGAGTTTTGAATGAGGAAAAATAGCAGATATGAAAGTAAAATCAAATGGATGTTGATCTATGAATTAAGATGCTCAGAATCAGAGCTATCAGAATTAAGATTCTGACAGAGATATCAGAATTTGGTTTACTTTAAGCATCTTGTGCTACCAGTTTCACTGCCACTAGCTTCACAGCCAGATGAACTACCTCTGTTGAGCAACTAAATAATTAAAGAGAAGTTATTAAGAAGCCATTTCACCAATTAAATAACTCAATTAGTAGGCAGTCTGCACATTAAGCCATTATGTCATACTAGGGAAAAAGGAGTGAATTTTACAGAAAAAGTAAACCTGAGCTCTATTAACACTTTGGCTGTTTCAAGTGAGGTACCTTTGGCTTTGTCCATAGCTAATATAGCAAATAGTCTAATAAGGAAGCTTCCATATAGAAAAGTACAAATTCTGTCTAATCTGAGGGGAAAAAAAAGACCTATGTGATGCAGTAATATATCAGAAATGCTATTTTGCTCTAAGTTTTTATTTTCAATGGAACTTCTAGGTACCTTTATCAAAGTCCCATAGAAGCTTTCCAAAGCTCTGTGTCTGAGCTGCCTGCAGCTGGTTAACCATGTGCAAACCAACAAGCTGAAAGGCAATACAATGAAAATCAGCTCACAAATTCCCATTAGTGCTTTTTGGCAACATTCTGCCAACTCCGGAACTTCTCTAGACTCCCACAAACCAAGCAGAAGGAGAATGACCTGTCTATGCAGGGAGAGTTTCAGAGTCTAAAAAGAGGTAGTTTATTTCCAAGAGTTCTTCAAGAGTCTCATGCAGTTCTCAGTATACTGGCAGCATCTTATATATTGACAGCTTATTATTTATAAGAAAGGGGCAATAATTTCTTATTCCTAGCTGACAATGGTTTAGGAAAAATATTTGATTATTATTTTGCATACTTACTTGGATTCTTTGGATATTTAATCATCACACACAGCTGTACAGTGGACAGGTCCAGAATTAAAGGCAATTGGCATTGCTCCAGAGTAGCAGACCTGGGCTGGCAGTAGCCCATGGGAGCTGTATATTACCTATTTGTGTCTCTGAGTAATAAAGAGATAGGAACTGTAATGAAGACTGGGATTAGTGATTACACAGATAAATACGATAGCCAGAAAGAGACAAGTTTGGTAGAAAAGAAAAAAAAAAGTCATGGCCAATAGATCTATTTAAAGAGACTGGTATGCCAAGGTGCTCCAAGATACAGAATATTCTCAGATTTTCAAAAAGCTCCTAATATCTTCCCTTTTCCTACGTATTTAGTTGTCATGCTATGAGAGGTAAGGTCTCTCCCGCGTTCACAAATAATTAGAAGCTGGGGACACAAAACCTAGACTAAACTTGTCTTTCATCAGAGAGAAGTTACACCCCAACCTTTCAAAGATTTGTACCAGGAACTGTACTGTTTGGTATACATAAATGGAAGTGCTACCAATAGTGAGATATTTGCATTTCCAAGTGACATAGATTCTTTCCAGATAGTCAGATAGTCAGAAACTAACACAATGTGAAGAATGATCTCACGATACTGAGTTACATGACAATAATATGACAAATTAAATTCAGTATCAATTAATGAAGAGTAATGCACACTGTGGAAAAAAAGAATCTGAATATAAAAGGAATGATGGACTCTAAACCAGCTATTTCCCTTGGGAAGAAATGTTGGAGGCATTTTTAACAGTTCTCAGAAAGCATCCTCTTAATGCTTGACAACAGGAAAACAGCATGATAGGAAGTATTGGAAAAGTTAGAGAAAAAAATTAAAACATTTTGCCACTGTGTAAGTCTGACAAGGGTATACAGATAGACACTAGATACGGCTATAGCTCTTCATTCTTTAAGAAGATATAGTCAACAGAGAAAACAGGTGTGGGAGGTGGGCAAGGAGAAGGGGGTAACAGCAAGGCAGGGAGCAGGGAAAGCAGGCAGAGCAGCAGGGATGTACTCCCATAGCACCCAAACAAGGTGAGCAGAGTGGTCTGGTGACAGTCTCCAGGTTCAGCCAACAGCTCAGTGGCCACCAGACAAATCACTTGCCGTAAGACATGTCCAAGGACAAGGCGTGAAAAGTCAAGTCAACAAGGCCAGGCCCACCAAAACCACATGCAACAGGTTCAGGCAAAGACCAAACACAGAGGAATGAATTTAAAAGGAGCCCCTAACCTGTGAGTGATGGTGTGTGGGTGAGGGTCCTAGGTGAGGCTGCTCAGGGCATTTAGCATCCATGGGTGACCAGGACTTCACAGAAAACCAGCTGAAATACTTTCTAGGACTAGAAAAATTAAAGGAGGGTGGCTATATGGGTGATTAGGAAAAAAGTATGTGGACAAGCTCTGGCTCTGGAAGCATTACCTGGCTGTAGAAGTATGTATGTAAAAATGGTGTGTGCAGGTTGTCTCTTACTACTGATAGAAGAAAGAACATCAAAGTATCGGGGAGCTTCGTCCGGCCTGCTTGAGGCAGTACAATTTGTTGGAGAATGGGCTGATTATGATCTTGGTAAACAAATCAGCAAAATGGAATGCTGAATTTGATACCCCAAACTTTTGTTAATAAAGTAACTAAATGATCTATCATTCATTCCTGTCCTTCTTTATTTGAGTAAAGGATAAAAGTAAGCTGCTACAATTCGACTTTCTTCACAAAACTAGAATCAATATTTCTATCTAAGGAAAGACTAATAAAGTTTAATGAAAAATAAAAAGATAGAAAGTTAAATAAGAAATTTGGCTCATTTCTTTTAGAAAAATCACTGTATAAACCTATGTCATAACTGTGAGTTGACAATAAAACCAGAGCAGCGGGAAATTGTATTTCTCTTTTTGTGAATGTTGTTAACCCATTGGGAGGTCCTATTTAAAGTGAATTGAAAAGATATTATACTGAGAATAAAGCTGTTATTCTTTTCAAATTTATAGGCCTTTACCTTTATTTATAGGCCTATTACCTTTAATTAGAGGTAATTGTAAACTATTTGAGTGACCACCATAAACTATCCTGAAATGACTGGCAGACTTTCACAACAGATGAAAACTCGAAAGAAATTTACAATCCCAATATGAGTAGATGAACAATTACGGGAATACCAGAAATTGTGTGAAGCAGATTTTTATCTGAAATTTATTTAGCACATTTCATCTGGAATAATACTAGAAGGGACCTCTTGAGTTACTAACTCCTGTTTCTTATCATCCTCACTGCCAAAGTTAGAAACACCATTTGGGAAGGTCTCTCTAATAGTAACTGTTGGTCTGCCTGGCTTGGCTTCTAGAGGCTAAAGTATAAGCAGGTAGATAGGGGTGACTGAATTTACTGAGGGGTGACTGAATTGCTACTCTACAACTGTAATTTCTCAGTTCCTGTCAAGAAGTTGGTGTTTGCAAGGCTGAGCACCAGGACAGAGATTACAGAGATTACAGAGGAGAAGTACAGTGGCATCTGCTCAGGAGCTGAGGATGGCTGGTCTACAGTGAGAGGTTCTCTGTGAAACATTTGACCTTACTCAACCATTTCGATAATGGGCTGACAAAATGTCAGTTCCCATCATGTTTCCCAGGTAGTGAGACTGTCTCAGAGGTCTTTGATGAGAGAAGATACGGGGGAGGCAGGGAGGGTTGGAGGGAGGGAAACGCTCCTCCATGCAGATCCAGCCACCAGTGTGTCTGTTGGTTATCCTTGGCAGGTTACAACACACTCATTAGACTCCCCCAGGCCAAACATGTGGAAGAGAAAGGACCAAATGTGGCAGGCTGTCGAAGTCTAAAAGGAGGCATTTTATTTTCATGTGTTCCCCACGCTCTTGTGTACCAGCCTGACTAGACTGACTCAGTCAAGGCTGTGTACACTGCCTTATCAGAACATAATAGACGGAGCCCAGACATAGGCTCCTTCTCTTGGGAGTGATGATTTGAAATTCACCAAAGGGAAAATGCTAAATCCTAACCACACTTCAAGCAGTCATCCTTGGTTTCCTCAGTTCACTCTTCCTAGGTCTAGGAGAGTGACAGAACATTGGAACAGGCTGCCCAGAGAGGCTGTGGCATTTCCTTCCCTGGAGATACTCAAAACCCACCTGGACATGATCCTGTGCAATGTACTCTATGTGACCCTCCTTGTGCAGGGGGTTAGACTAGATGATCTCCAGAGGTCTCTTCCAATCTTAATCATTCCATGTGTGTGTGATTGTTGTGGGTTCATGCACTTTGCCAGAGTGCTCAGCTAATCAACAGCTACGTGGGGCAATCCTGCAGAATCCTCTGCAGGATTTTATCCTCTGATTCCGTTTTCCTGCCCTATAGGAGAAATGACAGCCAAGCCCTTCATCTTGTCAACATGATCCTTTTTAATTGACTATCTCCTCTGAGAAGCCTACCTAATGAGTCTGTCAAAATCAAGGATACGTTGAGCAGTGCAGCATTTGCTGGACAGCAACATGCTTGAACAACTTTTGAATATATTAGTAAAATTATCTCCAACAGCTCTCACTAGGTAACTTCCTTTCCTGACAACGGATTCACTGATTTCACCACACCACTTATAATACATATCCACTTATGCATGGCCAACCTGGTAAAGTATACATGCCTGCATGAGAAAATTAGCTCCCTGGTCACTACAAAAAAAAGACAGTGAGTTATGTCCTGGAAGAAGTGTCTTATGTCTCCACCCCATGGTGCAGACAGGTCCAAAACAGACCCCAGGTCTCACTTCCACATGAGCCCTGATGATAGAGTTGCGCTGCTGGTATCAGGAAGAGAGGAAGTCACACAAAGCTGAATAAAGGCCATCTTGAGTACAAAGGACCAAGAAGGGAACTTGTAAATTGGAGAAATGGAGCAGTCTGTCAGCAGATATTCAAGCAAGAAGTTGAGTCTCACCATTGCCTCCTGTGTTTAACAAAAAAAAAAGTTTTTTATACTTTATAAGACTTCAAAATCAAAAAGAAAAATGTGATATTCTTCTGTCACTGGCTGTTACTTCCCTTCCCTGAAATGTCCCTCCATGATAAGTCAAAAAGCTGTTCTGAGGTATATGATAGATTTCTTTGATGGTAAATTCTTCTCGGATGCAATTTTAATTAACAGCTGTTTTCCTAAAAAAAAAAGTCAAGGATATGTGTCCAGCAACACAGAAAATGAAATATGTAATACTTCTTGGCCGATTTGTCCATTTTCTTAGATCTGTGCCATATTATCCAGCTTTCTTGTGGAAATATAGAGGCATAACATTAATGATGGGTTATTCTGAATGAATTAATGAGAGAAAGTAAATTCCAAATAAATGTAGGTGTAGCTTGGGCATCATATTATTTCTACAGTATTGACGTATAAAGAAGTCTCGACCTTGAAACATCACCGTTCAAATATGATTTGGTGTGAACTTTCCCATGACCTCACCAGAAAATAAATTTGCTAATAGCCAGCTAAATAATGCAGAATATGTGTATATAAATAATGTATTTATCCACTGATGGACAAACAATTATCAAATGCAGTATTAAATAATGTGTCAGGCAGCCACATAATTGATGGACTAATTAATACGATAGTTCATATATAATTTACTCAAAGAAACATGCCTAATTTCCCAGATTTAAATAAATAATTCAGTCAAATATGTTTGTCAGATGAGAATCATTTGAAATACAAATATTTTCTTAAGGTCCAAGTGAACAAGATCATTTGACTGCATTTGAGCAGAGGCTCATTAGAGATTTTATAGCTTACCTGCCAACTCTCTTTTTATGGGAAAAAATGGCCACAGATTTAAAATGTAACTATGTGCTCATATATTTCCATAAATTCAGGCATAAACAATCAGCTCAGTGTTTTTCCCATTGAAAATCTCTAAAGAGTCTGTTTCAAGATAAATGCTAATGTCTGAGGATAAGCACCTGAATTTGAATGAACTGGGGCAAATCTTTATTTGCGCTCATTTGTACATTCGCAAGTAATTTCTCTATAAATATAAGCTTCAGCAAATGTGTCCAATTCAAGTAGAGACTAGAGCAGAATAATGATAAGCCTACATCCAGAGCCTTGGTTTTTTGTTTGTTTTGTTTGTTTGTGTTTTTTTGTTGTTATTGTTTGCCTTCTTCTGCACTGCTCCATTGGCTTCTCCAGGGCTTGCTCAAGAAACACTAGGCCAGTTTGCAGATGCTGAATATGAAATGGACACTGTATTTTGACACTGCACAACTGTATCAGGAACCATCCTGAATTTGTTGCAAACATGGAAGTATTTTCCATCCCTTTTGCCTGAAATGAGGTTACCATGGAATACCCCAAATTCTAGGAATTTATCAACCTTTCCTCACCTAATTTCCAAGTTGTTAGAAACACAGACATAATCTGAGAACAGATATTTTTACATGTGAAGAGGCTTCTCTGTAACACACTTTTTGCGCTCCATGCATGCTTCATATAAAAAAAGATGACTTTGAAGTGTAAGACTTTTTTTGCAAATAGTGCCAGAGGAATATGAGGGGCAATATTCTGCACTGTCCTTTTATAACTAGTTGAAAAGAAAGGGCCTCAAACGTTTCCCTGTTGGAAGTGATACCAAGACAAAAGAGTGAATTCATACCTATGATTGCTAGCACTTACTTATAATATAGAATCCTGCTTATACACATGTCAATTTCATATAAAATGGTATGATAAGGAGAATCAGGAATTTTTAAAAAATCATAAGTTTGGAAATCATCATTGTCTTTAATTTTAAAGTAATGCATTTAAACTTAAATCTAAATCTGTACTCTTTTATTTGAGGATTTAACTTTATCCATGTCTAGGTAGATTTTCACAGAAGTTGTAGAAGTCATGAGACCTTAGGCTTATTCTTCTGACAAAATTTACCGCTGCTTCACTTTGTAAAGGACCAAATTCAAAAGCAGTTAAAATTATACATATTTTGCTTAATCTCGTTCTTTGGATATCTGAACTATTTTCAAAAACGTTTTAGAAAATCAACATGAAACAGTCATCAAAATTCAAGATTTCAACATGACTTGTTAAATTCTGGTAAAATTATTAGCAACTAAAATAAATTATGAGAAGTTTTACAGAAGAGCAAATTGGGCAACTTAAAAGCTAAATTTCACATCGCTTTCTACACTTTGCCTGGGATAAAATATTTGCAATAATCCCAAAGCAGTGGTCAGTCCAAATTGATGCACGTTTTAACTAGAACAAGGCACAGGGTACCCATTAACTCATTTTATTTTAATTTAGCAGTAAAAGCTTTCATTATAGCCATTAGGCATGAGAGAAATCTTTGGCATTAAAGTAAGAGAGAAAGCATATATAGGATTAAAATAAAAAATTAATTTACAGCACAGGGACTGGTATGTTTATATTAATACAACTTAAAGACTTACTTCTAAAGAATTGAATGTGATTAATACAGATGGGAAATATATCAAAAACATAAAAAAAAATCTGAAGAATTAATTTTAGAGCTCTGTAAATGGAGTCTAAGCATGCTTTGATTCATATTTTTCCAGTTATGGCTTGAGGAAATAAAAACAAGTTGCCTTCACTATTTTTATACTGTATCTATAAGTGATTACAGCTTTCCATTTTTAATGGAAATGTAATACTTTGTTGGCAAAAGGGGTAAAGAAATATATACATACAAAGGCATGATTTTCCACTTGTTATCTTGTTCCCTCCCAGGAACATTTCTTTTCTTGTGTTTTCTTAAATCTTAGCCATAAAAAAATGCATATTTTTATAGCTAAGCCGACTGTCACTTTCCATTCACTATTTACAGCACACATTCAGAACAATGTATTCATTATTTCAGTTGAAAGGAAGACAACAATGTAAGTGTTCAAAGTATACTAGAATGAAAGAACGTCCGTATGAATTCCCTGAAGGAGGTTTAAGGGAATTTAGTGTAGCTTTCCCTTGGACATTTTATGCAGTTTTAACACATACAGCTGTTGAATAACTGAGCTGGATAATGGGGCTTTGGTGTCACACCTGAAATATACTCTCCAAATGGTTTCTGGTAAAGCTTAGGGGTAAATGCTTGTTTGAGAGTATCCTTTGCTGGCCAGACACATGGAGGTGTTCCCCAGCTCCATGCAAGTGATGAAGCTGCAACCCACATCTGCGGAAGGAAAGGTATGACCATGCCTCTCACCTGCTGCCAGGGCAGGATTCCCATCTTCCAGAATGCCAAGATGCCAAGAGAGAGAAAAGACTTAGCTCTTCAGCGTTATGGACATCTTATGCTATTGAGACTTAGTGACTTCACTATGTAAGTGAGAAAAATTACTGAGTCCTTCTGGTCTTTACCAGTTAAGCTTTGTCTATCAAGTGGGACACAAATATTGTGAGATAGAAAAATCTGCCATGTACTTCATATTTCCATCACATCTTTCCTTAAATTAAAGCTTACAAAGCCAATGTGTAGAAAACACACATTCTACCCATGCTGAGATGCCTTTTTAAAAAGAACATCAGATCCAGCCACTGTAGCAATGACTGCATTTGCATACAAGAGGGTTGAGCCAGTTCTTCAGAGAGATCTGAGTCCCCCTTTCCAAAAGAACATGGATTTATTGTCCCTGACATGAAATTCTCCATTTTGCTACAGTAAACAAAGTCACCAGAACTCTGTGAAGAGCTGAGGTCCACCCGCACAGAACAGCTTGTGAGACTGAGGCCCAGGCACAAACAATAGCAGTTTTCTTGGCAAGACTGAAAGACCTTCTTGTTGGCAGATTGGGGAAGCCCACGCTTCTCCTACTGCTCTGCCGTTATCAGTATCAGAGAAGAGCATTAAACATGCAAGACCATTATTTTTCCAAATAGAGGTGTCAGGTCTGTGACAAATACTTCTCTTAACACAACATTGCACAAATATTATGCAACCATACTTTTAGAATTGCTGTGTGGGGAAATAAGAATAGGAATGAGTAGTTTTTGGAAGTACTGCTCCAGTTTTGCCTCAGTCTAGGCAAGGAAGGCTGATCATGGGCAGAGTGCTACATGCTGCATGAGTTAATTTGTCTTTTTATCTGCATTTGGCTCATAGCTCACTCACAACTTAGTGAAAAATGACAGAGTGTCAACATCTTGCCATTAATGGGCCATGTGACAGACGCACAGCACAGCAGGCTGAGGAAAAGCATCTGAGTCCTGCAAACTCTCCTTAGTGCTAAATCTCCTGATGGATGACAGAGCTCCAAGGTGTTGACAAAAATGCTGCTGACCTCACCTCCAAATGTGCTAGATGGTTTGCAGCTTACCAGTGGTATGTCCAGGACATAAGACACCAGAAAAAAAACTTGCTTTTCTTGGGTCTTTTATTTGATATTTAAATACAGAAAACTGTTCTGAACAGTGGAATCCCCAAAGTCAGAAGATGTTTCATGTTACAGAGGAATGATGTACAGAAAGAACAGCGGTCTTTTAAAAAAAAAAAATAGAATACATAGTAAATAAGCCTTATCTTTTTCCCCAAGAATCACTTGCTATTTATTAGATAATTCATTGCAAACCAGTGGCAGTAGTTAAACTAGATGAATCATGTTAAATATTTGGAAAGAGAATGCTTTTTTTAGAGAGAGCTTTGCCAGTACAACATAGCACTTCTCATGTTATTTTCTGCTAAGTTTTACTAAGATATAAAACATTTTTTGTTTTCTTCTACACAAAACAAGCAACTAACCACTTTTAGACTCAAGAAAGAAAAAAAAATAGCATGTACTTGCCTTTTCACGCTACAAATAAGGCTGAAAAGCAAATAAATTCAGCCTTCTTTCCTGTGAGCATGAGTATTAAAAATGCAAAAGTAGGACACACAAAACAAGCATGACTGAGTCATAGCTACACGCACAGCAAAACCAGAAGCCCATTACAACAACTTGGAGAGGTTGTTCATATACAGCCGATAGTGTACAACACTTTTGCATCAGCACTTCATCTCAAGCCCTGTGTGCCCTTCTGGGCTGAGTCCACCACCATGTCACCACAGACTGACACAGTGACAGAGCACACAAACCAGACTCCTCTGTGGCAAAGCTAACCCAACACCTACTAGAGGAGCTACCAGTCCTCACTACCAGGCTAGAGCCAGTTAGGGGCAAAATCTTTGACATGCTTGTCCTGTGGAAATGCAATCTTCATCACCCACTACCTCCCTTCCTGCTTTCTAGTCCATATCCTGCCTCCCAGGCCCCGCAGGATTTACAGAGGCCCTTTTCAGCAAAGGAACCAGGGAGAAGGATTTCTCTTCAGTCCGAGCTGAGGTAACATCGAGCCCTGATCTTCAGACTGGGGGAACAGAGTTGGGAAACAGAGCTAAGAAGCTGTGTGTTGTGAACGGCACCTTGGACAGTCCCAGTGTCTAGGGGGAGCAAAGGAGGCTCCAAAACTTGCACGGATGACTTCAGTGTTTCTTTAGGAGCTTGTTTGAGTACTGCAGCTGTCTACTTGGCCTGAGAAGGACAGAAGGGGGTTTCAGTTTGGGGAGAGCCATGAGTTGCCACAGATGCATCATCTCTGCACGATAGAAAGTGTAGATGGCTCCTCAGGACACAGAGAAGATGGAAAAATATGGGCTTACTCCTGCATGCTGGCAAACATGCATTGCCACTTTGCAACTTTATTGTTACTACAGTAAACTTGAATAATAGGTGGATTTCTGTCTGCTGTAGAAGAGTTTTGATCCTAGACAAGTTTGGAAATATACCTCACGAGAATCTGAAATGCATTTTTTCCCTTTAGTGTTCCTTCTGTTTTCTATTCTTGCAAGTATTCAAATGGTAAGTGCTTCCCAGAATGGGAGCTAGATGTTTCCTCAGAGATGAGGAAACACTTATAGATTCAGCACTGCCAGAAAGTAATAATTAAATTTTAAAATAGGAAGGAGATAAGGGATAAAATACATAAAGGCCAATTCAGACAAATTCTGGATCACACCTGACCACGTAAAAATATCACAAGGCATGAAAAACCCTTTCTAACTGATTTTAAATAACATAATGAGAACAATGTAGTAGTTGGTAGTCCCCCCTTCCGCAAAATAAGTACCATTCCTTTCTTTCCAAAATATGCAATTATACATGCAATTTCTTAATAAACCAGGAAGTTAATGCAAATTATAATGGGCATATCTTTTATCCATATCTGACACAGAATCCTTTGGACGCAGTATTTTCAGATGGAGCTCAATTTTCTGTGTGGATGAAATGTTGTCTTCAGAGTTTTGCAGATTTTACTCTTGTATATTATTATCTAACAGTCACTGTATTTTCTACCTTGGCAACAGAACATTTCCATATTTGCATATTTAAGAATTTCCATCAAGACAAATGTATTGGTTTGATAGTTGTGAGACCTTTGTTACATATAAAAATGGTGGGATGAAACACTTTTAGAAAAGTCAGAAGAATCCCCAAACATCTGCATTCAAATCAAGTAGAAAGGAATCTAATTGAACAAATATCCTTCAAATTATTTACCTACAATAGGAGAAGCAAATTCAGAAAGAAAAAAAAAAGAAGAAGAAAAAGAAAAAGAAGAAAAAGAAAAGAAACTTATCAGCATACCTCAGAGAGAAAAAAAAAATGAAAAAAAAAAGAAGTCTGGCTTTTTTAAAAACCAAACTTCAAATTAAACAAATTGCATCATTGAGTTAGCCCAAAGTCTTGACTTTTCCTGGCAAAAGAACATGACAATAAACTGATCTCATGCAGCTGGTAGATTGAGCCTTTCATGTAATGCATCAGGAGGTGTTTTGCGGCACATCCCATTCTGACAGCATTAATCAGCAAAGCCCCTATCAAGCCAGAAAATTTATAGAATAGGATTGCAGGATTATTATTAAACCAGAGGCCCTGACAGAGCAAGAGCCTACCTACGGGACTAAGTACATGACAAGCTCAGTAAGATGTTTTTTTGAGAGGCTGTGATTTTTCCAGTACAAACGAAACAAAGAAAAGCTCTCTGGAGCCATGGAGCACTGAATCACAGCTAAAATTAGAGGCTTTAAGCCAGTCCTAGACATCTTCAAAATACTATTTCAGTAACCTGGATTGGCAAGGAATATCTTGTCAGTCCAAGATATATTTGCTATAATAAAATACAATATTATTATGAATTATATGACAGATAGAACAAAAGAAAACAGAGAAAAGATATAAAAGTTCAGAAAGGCTGAGTTTACAGTTTCATATGTATAAGCCTTTTTAATGCTGTTTCATGTCTAGATTGCTGATACAAATTGATGTACACTAAATACTTGAGAATTTAGAAAATTCCATTCACTGATACTGAAATTACTCAAATGGTAATTCTTTGTTCATGTATATTTACAGAATTTCCAAGGGAACGTTATCATGAAACCACTTGTTGTAACATTCCCAGTGAGGATTACTATGAAGTACATATTGGGACAGATACAGAGATAACCAGACTTGAAAGATTGTTTCTGTATCTCCAAGATTTTCCAAAGAGGGGAAACGATCTACATTTTTAAATCCTTGGCCCAATGTCCTTGGCCCAAATTAGCACAAAATGCAGGTAAGTCATTCAATGTCATCAGATAAAATTCCAACCATAATTTTGGGGGGTTTTACACATCTATAAATTGAGCTTTACATCAGAAAGTAGTTTTTGCTAAACCTTTGCATACCAGCTTCTTCCTCCTAGCTGAAAGATTAGATTTTGAGATAAGCCTGAGATTGTTCACAAATCAGACAAATAAGGCTTCGATAGTCTATCTGTCTTCGATAGATAGATCCTTGTAGTTTCTCCAGGGCCTAATTTTATATTTTTGCATCTATTTATTTGATTTCATTTGCTAGGTCATTTGCATAAAGGAATATATGTGTGGTAGGACCTGATTAATAATTTACAAAGTCAGCAATTTAACTGACAAATACCCAAGAAAACAACATGGACATATAGACAATTAGAAATACCAGAAGGGTTGATTCTTCTGTTCCTGCTTGCTTCTTGCTTGCTTTTTCGTGTATGAAATGACTAGCAAAATTTGTACTGGTTGCAAGGAGAGTAAGTGCCATTGAAGTGAATTTTATGGAAAATCTCTTCTTTCAACCTGTTTCTCAGTGTTTTATTGTCTCCATGGTGTAGTTGTCTAAACACTCTTCATCCCATGCTCAAAGGCCATGTTCCAGCTGATCTGTCTTTCAGAGGATCATCATTTCACCAGTTTTGGGGAAATTTTGAAATTTTTGAAATGTTGAACATTTCAGTATTCTCTGCAAAATGATCTCAAGACATTTTTTTTAAGTCAGGATAAGGTTTTTCTTTCCCTCATTCTCAAAAAAATATAAATGACAATCACTTCAGCTGTCATTTTTTTTAAACATTGTCAGATGTCGAGTTTACCAAATGCCAGCTCACCTGGGCAAAGTTACAAGTGGTTAGACACCAGGGTCTTTTAAGGGGAGGTTTCACCCACTGTTTATACGTTGCAAGGTGTCCACATCACTGCCTACTTTGAGCCGTGTGACATCAGTAACATAGAAATATTGCACAGGTAAGTTATTCAGGCACAATAGTAAACACATAAGAAAAGAATAAAGTCTTCTTCTTTACTTTTCTAGTAAATTCATGTGTCTAGATCTACTACCCTTACATAAAGAAATGTAGTATTATGGGCTATAACTTTTACCAAAAGAAATTCCAGTCTAGCTTAGAACAAGTCAAAGATTTTAATATATCAAATTAATTAAATTAGCAAAAATGATTAGTAAATAATTAGTAAAAATAAAATTAGTAAATTATCACTAATTATTTTGAGAATTGTCATGCTGATAGTTTCCTATCCTTATCGATCTAACTGAAATGAAGTCTTCAGTATGATTTCACATATATGGAAACTAAAATACAGATGGACTGCTTTAGTCTTTCAAAGTTATTTTATTTCAAAGAAAATCCTACAGAATTAAAAATATCAATGTCAATTTGTTTTCTAGTCAGTAGTTCTTTATTAAAGGCAATAGATCTTCTCAAGAGTAAAGTCTGGAGGATTAAAAATCCTTTAAAATACATATACTGAATTTAATTTCAATTATCTTAATTTACAATGCTTAAGGATTTATCTTTCCTCCTACCTTAAGCTTAAGCACCTTGATGTGATGTGTCATGGTGAGGAGGATCTTGAGAGGACACAGTGATGGTGTCTTGCAATGTATATTCAGGTACAAGCCCTCAAACTTCTGGGTCCACAATGACACCAAATTTGTGTTCTGCTCCCAGTGAAACCTCACAGATTATTTCCTTCAGGACAGATTTCCATGTCTTTTCAACCAGAAGATACTGATGCTCATGCTGATCCACTCCTTAGAGAGAGCAAGCACTGACCTGGCACAAATTGTAACCCATAGGGATCATTCCACTGAAGAATGGGAGTATCTTAATGGAGTAGAGAGGAAGGATTGCACTGTTACATCTCATGTTCATTTGATTGAATTGAATGATTCTTCAGCTCCCTGAGCTGCCAATTTGATCTTTTCTACAGATGTCTTTTTTCCTATCTTAAGGATACACACATTCATACTAGAACAAATTGTAGTGTCACTTATTAAGTCACAAGTCACATGGGACAAAGTGCCTTAACATAGTCAAACATAAATAGAATTTTTTTATCATTTTCATTTGATTTCAAATTCTATATGGGGGAAAATGTGTACAGAAAAGCAGAAATAGAGGCAAGAATAAACAGCTGAACTCAAAATCCCTCTACTTGGGATCTTCCAAACCCAAGCACCAGCATTCCAGAAGTAACTTTCACAATCAGAAGAAATATTTTACTAAAAGATCACTTACATGGCTACAGATATTAAGTAATTAAACACTAACAGTATCACTGTATATTTTCTTATTTCTTCCTCCCTTCTATAGGATGAATTAATACAATATGTAGACAATATCAACCCTGCTAGAGAGAATTAGATCTTTATACATGAATGGGTTTCCACTGCCAGCATACATTGAAAAAATAAAAGAACATCTCAGAAGAGAACCATTCACAGCACAGTCTTCAAAAACTACCCTATGGAAAACTGAGGATGATGCAATAACCACTTCATTATCACATCTGGGGTAAATATTTTTAAAGTTCTTAAAATCTGCTTTCTTAATTCTATAAAATAATGTGTTGCAAGCATGCAAATCTGCAGTGCACCATCTGCTGTGCACTTTCTTGAGATAGATGATTATGCCACCCTCTTGAGAGACAGAAGACACGGGGTTACATAGTATTTCTTAAATTGCGTGTGAGGCTTTAAGCTCTGATGGTTGTTAAAAAGAGCAAGCAGTGAGATAAGGCTGATCATCACAAAGAAAACATCTCACTTGCACCTTTCAAAAAATGCAGAAAGATATTCTGTTTGGTCTTACTTTTTATTTACAGTGTGAATTTTTAAGGAAATTAGCTTTCTAGAAATGCAGGCCTCATCCAGTCTCAAGAATGGAAAGCTGCTAGAACTGGTGGCACTACATTCTGAGTGCCCAGAGACAGGCAGCCCTATTTCAGAGCTGCTGGTGATAACGTCCTTCTGCAGCATGAGGTCAGGACTTGAAAATGAAATTACAAAATGTAGTTTTTGGTAGCTTAAATGCTCCTATTTTATTTGTCAATACTGGGTTAATTATGGGAATAAATGCTCAGTGTTGAGAGCTGTACATCAGTGTGATTAATGAAAACAGAGATCACTCTTTTTCCTCCTTCCTTCATTGGAGTAAAGAAAAAAAAATTAATAGCTTGGAGGCCTTCATCAGATCTCATCTGTAGCCTTAAATGTGCTGAGCACAAGCTGTAATCACAAACTGAGTCAGCTGATGTAAATCAGTAGTGCTCAGTACGGTCAGTGCATCTGTGTTGGTTTATGCCTCGTGGAGGTGTGTGTGGACCATTGCCTGCACATCACTGAAAGAAGTATGAGGTTTGGGTTAGAAGACAGCAACTGCTGACTAGAAAAGATTATTGATAATAAATACTCAAAGCAATGGTCATGGCCTAAAGCAGGAAGAACAGCAAACTGCAGAGGAAAGCATTTGCTTGACTGGGAAAAAGTATTCAGCAAGAGTCTCTACCATCCTTTTCCTTGTATATTTAATGCTGTTTCAAACAAATAGAAGGCTTCAAAGTAGAAAGCCTGAAAACATACAAAACTAGGAGCCATGTCTTCATTGGGGAAACATTTATCTCTCTGCTAGCTTCCCATCATGTGAATGAGTAACTTGTGCCAGTGCCTGTTCCATTTCTTCACGGCCTTCACGGGTAGTTGCAATAATAATATTTTCTTCCTTTCTTCTTTATTGTTTTCCCCAGAAATCCTTTTCCAGAAAGGCATTCTACTACATCACTTGCTTCTTAGGTATGAGTAAGACAGTCCCAAATTCATAGAATCATAGAATGCTTAAAGTTGGAAGGGACCTCAGAGGTCGTCTAGTCTAAGCCCCCTGCTCACGCAGGGTCACCCAGAGCACGGGGCACAGGGTTGTGTCCAAGCAAGTTTTAAAGATCTCCAAAGAAGGAGACTCCACAGCCTCTCTGGGCAGCCTGTGCCAGGGCTCTATCACCCTCACTGCCAAGAAATGTTTCCTTAAGTTCCTGTGGAACTTTTGGTGCCTCAGCTTGTGGCCATTTCCTCTAGTCCTGTCACTGGCCACCACTGAAAAGAGGCCCCCCCCTCCTCCTCACTGCCTCCCTTGAGGTATTTATACACACTGATCAGGTCCCCCCTCAGCCTTCTCTTCTCCAGGCTGAACAGGCCCAGCTCTCTCAGCCTTTGCTCATAGTGCAAATGCTCCAGGCCCTTGATCATCCTCGTAGCCCTGAGCTGGACTCTCTCCAGCAGCTTCACAAAATTGTACAAATATTATCATAAGGTACCACTGATGAAGATGATGATTTTGGCAAAAATGCCCAATCTTACCTTCAAAATTACTGGGAATGTTGGATTTCTTGTCTCTAAAGGACAATTAGGAGAACATAGTACAGGAAACAAGCTTTTATCAATGCAAAATAAATTGGGCAGTCATTTTTTCTCATACTGATTTACTGGTCAGAATATCTATTTGATAATTCCACCATCACCCACTCTCATTTTTCTCTTACATTGAATGAGTTTTAACCTACTCTTCTCCATTGAGATTCTTACTTTTTCCCAGATCCTGGGAAAAATGCCCATTTGTGTCAGTTGAGAATTATAGGTGAGATTTTCCCCTAGACATTTAAAGGAGTTAAGCTCTCCATTCAGCAGCAGCAGCAGGTTGTGAATGCCCCACATTCTCCAGGTAATTCTGAAATTCGCATCTATTGCTATTGGCAGTACCTACCTACCTTGGAACCTCAGAAGTATCTCTTGATATTCATCCATCATTTACCAGTGATAGAACACTAAGATATTCTTCTGTGTCTGTGCTTGTCTCTATTACTCTTATGATATTTATATTCTTTTATAGGGCTGAATTTTCTGCAGCAGGGGAGGAAAATGTCTGCAATGAGGCAAAACTTCATGAAGACGGGTAGCATCTGCATTAGGCAGACAAGATTTTCCCTTGGAGACCTTCACATGAATTCTTGCTGCAGACAAGACGAGAAAATTGGCACTTGTTTTAGAAGGACTGCCTCAGTAGACAACCAGCATTTCAACAAGTTCAGTGTTCAGGTTCAGTGGGCTGGATCCCACACACCATTTCTTTGGTTTAGTTGTTTTCTTTTCCTCTTTATTCTGGGCAGTATTGCAGAGGACTATCTTTAGGGACCAACTTTACAAAGTTAGGCGTGATTTCAGTGGGACTCCATGGGCTCAGTGAAATAAAGCAAAGAGATGTTTTAAATTTTGGAAGGAATGTCACAGTGGAAGGAGAGAGTTACACTCTGATGAGATCCATCTTAATTCAAAACTTACCAGCCAATTATTTCTATCTATAGGATACTAGTTTTTTTTTTTTTTAATAGTCCAGTCTCAAAAGTAAAATTCTCCCAAGTCGTTCATTTTATTTCTTCTCAAAAAGTGATGCAGATGAGCAAAGGGGAACCATTTTCATTGGAACATGTTTTTGTTTATTCTTTTACCTCAGTTAGAGACTCAGCTAATGCACATGACAGTTTAGATAAAAAGTTTGGGAGACAAGTTCCTTCTTTCCCTTTTTGTTCTGTTCAGTGCCTAACAAAATCTACTCAATGATTTCTAGGTGTCATCTCTACGCTCTATGCAGGCAAACAGACAAAAACATTATGAGGCTGAAGAAAACATCTACTTCTTTTTTGACACACATTTTGGTCATACTGTTAACTTTGGATTTCATTCATTTTGCTGTTTAAATATGTCTAATACAGGTAAGCTTCCAGTGATGTTTCTGTGAACAGGAGCTCTTGGAAAAACACCAGCAGCTAGCTGGAGTTCTAACAGCGTCCAAGGCCAAGCCCTGTTCTTGCTTGTCTTCCCAGATTCAGAACATAATGCAAGTGAAAATAATTTATTCCAGATTTATTATTCAGAAAAAAAAAAAGGAAAAGAGGCCCTCACATGCCATCAAAATTGGAACAGGAAATAATATATATTTGGAAAATCCAGTCATTTGCATATGTAATCAAATGTTCATTGGGGCTTGCAAAATTCTCCAGTTTGAGTGATGAACCTTTGAAATAGCAGGAATGAAAACACTTCTGTTCTATATTTCCTGTGTGTACTTTAATTCCATTTATGAAAATGAAGCCTTGATTGTGTATTTTCATCTGTCATTTGGTAGCCTACCATCAAAACTCTAAGTGACACAACACGCAATAGATTTATGCACCATGAAGCAGACACAGCAGAGGCTTGGAGTATTTGTGTTTTATTTCCAGTTAAACAATACACAGGGGGCTGTCACACTAACAAGGTACATAATGATTGACTTGCTCAGCCACTCTGAGGCCTTTACTTTGACATAACTGAAATCTCAATAAACAGTAAATTTATACCTGAACAGCTACTTATTTTGAAATACTCTTCTTTATCTGATTCCTTTTCTGAACAGTTCATATAGTTCTTTTCTATTTATTTCAAAAAATTATCAGTTATTCAAGTTGAGCCAGACTTGTACATATAAAAGATCTTAAAGTGAGATTTTCATTGCTCTTTTCTTATTCTCTGTTTAGCACTATAACTCTGAACTCTCCAAAGCTGTAACTCTCTATTACTACAAGCCTTATAAGATGTTGATGGCATTGATCATCATGTAACTTATGGACTTACCAAACTCACACCTTTGGCATGAGAGCTGTGGTCCCTTATCGCATACAACAAGATGATGTCTTCAACATCAGCAAAGCTATCCCTGAAGCTTGCTTGTGTGCATTTCACTTACCAAATGCTTCCTGGAATCCTCTCCAAACCTCTTTCTGCTTGTCTTGTACAGACTTAGAGATGCATGACTTAGAAGTCTTCCACTCATACTTGCTGAATGACCCATTATGTATGGAAACTAACATTTAACAACAGTTACACATCCCAAGTCAGGCAACAATCTCATCTTTTATCTGTGAGCTTTTCATCTAGCTAATTCATTTGTAACCTCAGATTCTGATATATTGAATTGATACTTGATGAGAATAAGGTTTTGTCCAATCAATTTTTTCTTCATTATGCAATAGGAAGAGATTTCTTGCTATAGGAATTCAGTTGGAAGGCACCAAAGGTGCCTTTTGTTCTTTCTATACTGAGTGCTTTGGTCCATCTGAAAGCTAATCTCTCGGTCTAGACACCAGCCATGAGAGCTGCCATGATCTTTGCAACAGAAGTGTTATACAGCATGCATGTTGCTCCATCCACTATGCAGAGGAAGATCTAATGCCTCCATCAGGAAAGGTTTAAATTAGTCTATTAAGTGCAGTCCTTGCAGTTTCATTAAATATGAAGAGTAGGTTTTAAAACTTGAAAGTTCTCCTGTTATTTTTCTGTGCCCACGCATTTTAGTCAAAGGAATGGGGCTCTGTGAAAAACAAGCACTGAGCATTTGGCAAGCAAGAAGGCACAAGGCAAAATGATAAATCCATGATAAGCCACAATAAATCAATTTTTACTAATTTATATTAGCTGAAGTTCTAACAGTGGAAGTCTGTATGTAAGGCCGCCATGCTAGATGAAATGAGGAAGTGTGTTGCACTCTTTCATGTGACATGAGGCCTACCACTCAGTTTCTCATTCCTAAAATCCTTTTACATGGATCAAAAGAGGCTCCTGCACAAAGAGTTCAGGTTAATTTGTCCCTGAGTAGTGATCTATCTGTTGCTTTTTTTTAATTTACATAAGAATAACAGGATAATGAATCATTTCTGCCCTGCAAGATGCTCATCATGCATTGCATTTCACTTGCAGCAATTGAAAAACAACACTTGTAGCTGGAAAATAGATAACATATTCTGGGTGAACTCCTCTGTACATAGGCATATATAGATCTGTATTACCCAACATCAACTGAAAAAAGATTATCCACTCTCTTGTTTTATATCAACAATGGTTGTAGGAAGAGAGACAGGAAAAAATGTGGAAAAGGCAGAACTGATTGCGCATCATTTCCCCTTTTGAACTTGTGCTGCTTCAGGACATTTATCTTTTTCCTAGCATTGTATATTTCTCTTAAGTCAGAGACTTTTAGCACAGGTAAGGTTCTGCTAAGAGCATGAACTTGTTACATTACACAACATCGACCATGACTGCTTTTCCCCCATGCTTAAGTATTGAACTTACTATAACTCTGCTTATTTTTTACTCCCATAACAAAGCTGGATAATTTGAAGTCAGGGTTCAATATCCCACTCTCTGTGCTGGCCGGCTGGCACATCCTGAGCACCTTCAGGTCTTTCCAAGATGAGCTAACTGCTTCTCCTTAAATATAGTTTAGATGTAGTTTAACCAGCCTGAGCAATCTATAAGCAACCTAACTTTGGCTGGAGCAGGGGCAGCAGCACAAGCCCCTTCATGTTTTGCCAAGGGAGCAACTTCCTCATCTTCTCTAGCATTTTCACAATTGTTCTGTTTTAGTGTCTCCCTATCTTTCAAAATGGCCAGTTGCAGAACTTGCCAACACTTTTTCCTTTCCATGTTCAAGCTGCCCTCACAGGGCTCCCAAGCCATAAAAAAAAAAAAAGGTTGTCATACTCAGTGACATTCTGCACCAGCAGCTTTGCTCCCTGAGGCACAAAATTAGGTTTGTTTTATCCTGCAGTGTAGCATATATCTGTGAGCAGAGATTCACCTCGAAGGCCACAGCCAAACAAGCAAGAGGAGATTTGGGAGCTGCTGCAATTAAGTGAGTTGTAAAAAAAAAAAAAAGAAAGAAAAAAAAAAAAAAAAAAAAGGAAATGAGCTGCTTATTTGTAGTAGGAGTGACCAGAAATAAATAGCTGTGCACTGGGATGTCACCAGGTCTTTCCAACTACACGCACATCAGTAAATAAAACTGCAGCCAAGTGGCATAGTGCCGTGCTTTCCCTGCAGGCACACGCATCCTCTGCCTCTGCTCCAGCCCCCAGCCTGCCTTCCCACAAATGCAAACTCACAACTGATGTGAGCCTGTGAGCTCCAGCTAGGAAAAAGAAAAAACCCTGACAGACTGCTTCCAAGAGATTTGGGGAGGGACGGGTCATTTCTTCTTTTTCTGCACTGGTGTTGCCAAAGTTAAGTCAAGGAAGGTGATTTTGTATGACTACAGTTTCTTTGGACAGACATGTAAAGACTGACTTGCCTTTCAATTCTGAACAAGATGTTCCCCGTGTCACTCTCCATTATGAATGTTTTGAGATGTTTGTTTTTTTGTTTCTTAGTCTGGGAAATAAAAACAATACAAAGGAAAACAATATTTACTAGTTTAAGCCATCTTTTAATCAACACCACACAAAACATTACTTCCCTAGGAATTTTAAATAGCAGTGTGGCAATTCTTATGTACCTTTAGGTACTGAATTTAATCAAATGAAATCCAGTTACTATAGAAAAACTCTAAAATAGACTTTAATGACTGAGGACCTAATAGAAAATCTTTGAAAATATACACATTAGATTTCAGGAGACAGTCTTTCAAGAGAGTCTTCGAAACTCATAGTTAGATCCTATAACCATGGAGTGCTACCTTGAAATAGCACTTCAGATTTGGGGGGGAAAGTGGCATCACTATCTGAGGAGGGTGAAATATCACATATTAGATCCCACGTAACTCAGTGTTTTCCTGAACAGATATGGTCATCATCAGGGTTTCCAAAGACTGATTGACTGAAGGGGTATATGAGTACTGTCAGCCTAGTCAGCAGTCACTGCAGACCATATAGCAGCATATGTTTTTAAGCAGAAGTCCTTATTTCTTGGTAATCTTTATATTAGAAATAAAGAAATTTTGCTTTGCTCTTAGCTGATATAAAGCCTTCATTTGCATGTTACATTCTAGGAGGGGATAAATCATACCTTTCATTGACTCATTTTCAAAGATATTTAGATCTGTAATTATTAGTGCCTTATCCTGTTGAACCCCAAATAGCTAAATCAATATTTTTTATATCTTCTAAGAAGATCACAGAACAGACATGCACCGTAACAATCAGGGGCATATCATTAAAGCCAACCTGTGTATGCTGTGGTAGGAACTGTGCATTACCAGTGCAGGTACAGGTACAGGTACAGATACAGATAAAGATACAGGTACAGATACAGATACAATTAAAGCTATCATACTGAGACATCTTTGAACTGTCCCTGTTCAGTGATGAGGTATTATTCTTCCCTCCAAATAGGAAGTGAAGACCAAGAGTCTTCCATGTTCAGAGTTTTGAGTCTCTGGGTCCTGATGACTTATATCAAATTCATCAGAAAGTTGGTGCATAGCAGGGACTTAGAAACTTATATTTCTGTCAAAATTCTATCCTATTTACCTCAACTGGTCTGAGCAGTGGGCGGTATAGTTATATTTATTCCATGTTAATCTAATTTTAACTCACAATCTCTTCACATTATTAACCTACCTATAGTTTAAGAGCCTGTTATCATAAACCTCGCTCACTTTTTTGAAGATAAAGCTTTTCTGGCAGATGTAGCTTTGACATAAGGCAGGCAAGAATTTCAGAAATACTTTTGCAAGTGTTAGCAATATTTCATCAGACAATTGTATGTCCAAGTGATGAATAACAGACCCACAAAGTTCTTCTTGCTTGCTACACAATAAATAATAATATATTCTCAGGAAGTTTCTCTTGAAGAGAGCTTGGAACTTCTGCCATGGAAAAAAAAGGTTTGTAATCCTCACAAGGCTGCAAATCAGGAGTCATCTCATTCCCACTGGTGGCATTGGTCCCATTAACACTGGTGGGGTTGTACTGGTAGTAAACCAGGATGAATCCAGAAATAGGCCCATCCCTTTCCCTAGGAACCCTCAGAAATGGAGACTGCAGTGAAATTAAAGCTGAAGTCTTTTACAATGCAGTCAGTATAAGAGGATAAATAAAGGATAAGAGGAAAAATTGGAAAGAGTAAGACCAAGGAGCTCCCCAAAGAATCTGGGAATTTTAATATTTAGGCCTCAAGAGTTCCAAATTTCAACAAACACTGAACTCCTGCTTTATGAAAAAAAAAATAGGAAATCCACAAACTGAAGCTCCTCAAATCAGAATTATTTTCAAATGTCTTTGTCAGAATACTGCTGCGTATTGGTCTGTTCTTTTCCTTAGCCTAAAAACTAGAGACGGGCATGTGTGTGCACAGGCCCAGATTCATTTGTGAAGGTAATACTAATACTGTAGGCTCTAGACAACACATAAGAAGTAATATTTTTACTGAAACTGTTAGAATAACCTGTCCCTTCATATTTTAAAAGTCCTTTTTCTCTTGTATGTAGACAGATGACCACTTTGCTTCAGGTCATTGCTTGACGTGCTTTTCTGTATCATGAGGCTATCGATCAATATGGAGTGATGGTACTGGCCATATTAAAGCACTTAGCAGGAGGATCACATGAAAGTTTCTTTCTTCCAACCCATTCAGACAGCACAGATAGTAAGTATAAACAGAACTTTTTTAGGTTCCTTTAAAGGATTGTCCAAGGTGAGGAATTTTCAGGTTAACTTAGCTACCCCTCAAGCATTCTTTATAGCTTTGTAAAAAAAAAAAAAAAAAAATTGTAAAATGATTGTGAACTTGTGAACAGATATGGCTATCATTTACAAAGGATGACATTGTCCTTATAACCTAACAAGTCTGTAAAATATTGCATAGGGAGTCACAGATCCCCTGCATCTCATGACTTGCTTACTAGAGATTGCTAGTCATAAGGAATAAATAGAAAAATGTCATTAATCCATTGTTATATTTTATCTGCAAGCTTATTTACTTCATATTTTCTTACTACAGAAGCTGTAAAATGAAGAAGTTTATGGCTTCTGTGAAGCTCAATGAGGATGATGATTCATCTCCAGAACAAATGTTTGGATGTGAATAAAGGAAGATTCAAGAAATAATACAGACCGACAGAAAGTGGTACTGTGCCCACCTTCACTGCTGACTCATCTCACCTTTTCACCTGTAAGTGGCCAATGGACCACTTCTCTTCCACAGTTTCCTGACCTAACATGCAGTGTACTGTAATCAAAGGTTTCTTCATACAGTTTTATTAAAACTTGTCCAGGTCTGCGCACTAGCATGGACCTACAGGAACTGACTTGTCCTGTCCATGCAGTTAAACTTCCTCAGCCTTCAGGAGAGGGTAACTGCCTTCTGAGTGTTGCTAACACTTGGATCATGCCCAGGGACATCAGTGAGCTTTATCTGCTGTGGGTCACAAGTGACAGTTAGTAGCTGCAATAGCAGAAATACAAACAATCACTTTCCAGTTTCCCAGGACCGTTTAGATTCCTTACATAGATATCACCATTTGCTCAACACAGTGAGGAAGGAACAGAGCTTTTCCCAAGTTCTTCAGTTTTTATCTTTCAAAGCTCGCAGAAGTGGAGAAGGCTCCTTCCTAGCTCTGATCCCCTGCAAAGTGATAAGATTAAATCTTTTCTATGGGATAAATAATAAATAATTAGGCATGAACGATGTCGTCACTCATTCAGGACCTGAGACTAACAGTTTAAGCCTCCATGCAGACTGAAGGAGCTAATGCCTTCTAGTTCGGTGCTGGGGAGGAGTCAGTGCACTCAAGGGGTGTGCAAAGCCAACTCAGGCAACAAGTGGTAACACTCTAATCTACAGGAACTCTTTGTGTTTCTGTTAACATGACGAAGATACTCAGGATCTTATGGATAGGAACAGCAGTGATACGATACAGCAGACACTGCTTTGAATTCTCATTTACAACTAAGTCAGTTTACACAATTTTATGACGATGAAGAAGGATCTAGCAATATTATGCCTATAATTTATTTCTGACTTGCAGTGATACAGCAGTGTCAAATAACCCTGCCTAAATGAGAGGCACATCCAAAAGAAGCCTTAACAAATCTCCATGAGAAATCTAGAGGAGTAAACATCCAGGTTAGGCACTTTAATTGCACCTCTTATATCACTGAAAGCCAGGTTATTAAAGTGGATGGATTACAAGAACAAATTAGATGACTGTGGAAATCTGTTCCAATGGAAGTGAAATCTTGTGTCCTTATTGGGAAAAAAAACCTCTTTATGAAAAATGACAGTGGTACTTGTCATATATAAAGTATCTGACTTAACAAATGGCTTGTTGATCTCAGCAACCTTATCAGATCAGTAAAGATTCAGAAAAAGCATAAGAAACAGTGTTTCCTAGGATCATGGCAAAAAATCCTAACCTGGAGAGAAACCATCTAGCTGGATGTATTTGCTAGATTTTATATGCATATCTCCCCATCTCAGATCTTACAAATTTGTTCTTCTTTATATCCTACATGCAGGTATATGAATGGAAACAGGAGAAAATGAGACACACTAATTTTAATGTTGACATTCATCATCATAATTATATTTAGAGTTTCCTTTGGGATATATTTTCCTATTAATTCATAATACCTGTTGATTTAGAGATTCCTTTATGATATATTAGCCATCCAATTTTGACTTAATTATACAGTGTTCATTCAGCTTAATATTTTTAAGTTACATAGGAGCTATAGAGATAAATGTGTATATCCCAATCATAGCATTAAGGAGACAATATTGTGGGGAAAATGTTAACATGAGTACATAGAAAAACTTTCTGATGTTTTATTAAAAAAGAAGAATTTTAGAAGGAAAAAAAAAAAGGTATATAAAGGTAATAGATAGCATTAAGCCTAACATTACAAAGTGACCTAGTGTTATTAAACATTACAAAGGCCTCAGCGCCATGACTAGAATTGCTGTCCTTTGTCACCATCTTCAACCAGCATGCAGGAAGTTCCTTCTTGGAAAATTGTTCTTCCTAGACTTTATTTGGTTCATTCATGTCTTGATTGTCCTCTTTTCCCTCTAAATGCGCTTTCAGGTTATGTTGCAATTTCCTTCATTCTCCCCTCCCGTTTTCTACATAGGTCTTACCAGGGCTCTGTCTCTCTTTCTTTCATGTTGTTCTGGGATAATTTTTCTGTGAATAATTATACAGAAAATCAAATTCCAAATAATCTCATGTGTAAAATAAATAAATTACCTTCTCTATGTTTCAGCCATCTGCTTGAGAGTGGTGTGTTTAGGGAGGATCTTCACCCTTTCTTCCAACATTTTTGCTTTTGTCTGTCACTTAGACCTAGAATAATCCTGACTCTTCTTCACTTCCTCAGGTCCATATCTTTATGTATTCTTTAGTTTAATCCTCAGTTGATTCTTACAGCCTCCTTTTTTACATTATAAGTCACAGGCTTTTTTTTTATCAGTCATTACCTAAAACAGTCCTCCAGCTGTCACTATCTCCCCTCTTGGCTAACATTATCTTTTATGAATTTGTATATACAAATATTTGTATATATTGCTACCTATTTTCATGCATAACGTTACAGTGAAGAAACTTTTCTAACCTTTTGCTTTGAGCATGTGATTTCACTTTTCACAGCCTCACTGCTCTTCATTCACACCAAACATCAGCTTCTTGTCTTCATTCTTCACAGCTTGTCTCCACAGTATTTATCATCTTTCATATACTATATGTGACAGTAACATTTAACACCAGCTCCCACAGCACACTTAACAGAAACAGACACTCAGGGCCAAATTCAGAAGAGAGGTGTGGCAGGATCCCTCAAATGAGATAGATGGGATGTGCCTAAACATCGACAGATCCACTTGTCCTATCTCCTCTGGTAAGAAAAAGAATCTACTTCTTTATACACTGGAAAGCAAAGGAGAGCTTAATTCTTGCAAGGTAACATAGGATGAGACATTCCTTCTGACCATCAGCAGATGGTAGAATATTGTAGAGACAAAGTCTTGGAGCCACTTTATTCATCAGTCTTGACATATACACTCAGTGTCCAGCCATAAAGCATCCAGCAGCCATTAGAAATATCCCTAAAAAGCTAAGCGTGAAAATGGTTTAGTATCAGAAAGTTCAAGTACAGGACTCTATAAATTCACTTTCCAAGTACTTTCCAAATACCAGAAATATATTAGCTTGGTACAGCAAGAAGGCAAATTTTCCAGTTTTGCAATTGAGTCAATGCCTACAACAGAAATGTTCTTGCAGAAAAAATATTCTCCAAAGCAGGCCACATGTCAGTCTCCTAGTCTGTCTTTTGAACTGTGCCCCTAAAAACCCGTACACATTCACCAGGTATTGATGTATGAGACATCTGAGTGTACTTTACAAAGAAGACTTTTGTTCATCCCACCTCATCAGAGGTGAACTGTGAGGTGCACACAGTCCATCCACCCATTCATCCTCCATTATTCAGATGTGAAACAGATTGTATTCATCCAGTTCAGCTTCAGTCCTTGATGCAATTGTTGGGAGACTTTAGGGTGCAGTTTTGAAGAAGTCTTCCCCAATGCTCTAAACTGAAACTGAAACTGTTATACAAGTAAGTGACCGTATTTAAGATTTCTGCTATCTAGTCTGTAGATTCATGCAAATACAAAATTTATGAGGGCTAAACACTGTCATTTCGCTCTGAGACTTTTCCAGCATCAAATCTGAATTGGCTTCCAAAAGATAGGCCATTAACAGCAAATAGTCTTAAGTTGAAAAGTGTCATAGCAGAAACAGGCATTTTGTCCAGATATTGAAAGACACTCAAAGGTTTGCCTTTTTTTAACTGTTGCTTGGTTGCTTTTCATTAACTTTCTTTTCTTCCAATGTAGATATTTTTGCCATATAACAGAACAGGGAAAAACTAGGATTGTCATTATGGTATATGAAGTGCCATGTTTGTCTAACAAATGAGCCCAACCTGCTTCTGTGAGCCCTGCATCCCATCAGAACTTCAAAAGAAGTTGCTTATACAGGCATGCTTACTTTTAAAAGAAAAGAAAAAAAAAAAAAAGARAGAGAGAGAGAGAGAGAGAGAAGATTAAGAAGAAACTGAGCTCCCAGACTGTATTCAGAGCAAGCTTGCCCCTCCTCTCCAACTTCAAAAGACGCCTCTAAATGGCTGTACCCAGTACGGATTGCTCGAGCGTGTAGCCCTGGCCAGCAGCTAGAACAGTGCCCATGATCAAAAACAGGCCCAGAGAGAGGACGTAAAAAGATCAAGCTTCCCCATTTCTCCCAGGTGATAAGTGAAGCTATTTGCAAGCAGCACAACTTCACTCTGACTGAACCCCCCTTCTGCAAGAATACTGCAGACAGTCCTATTTTTAAGAGCTTAACAGTTTAAAATAATTTGCTTTTAGTTGATCTCTTCTACTTTAGAAGGTGACTAGGAAGATTTATCAGCAATTTATTGTGGATGTAAAAGGGGCAGGAAAAGTGGATTGTCAATGTCAGAATATTAAATAACAACACATCTCCCATGACTGTAAGGCCTTCAAAAAAAAAATTTAGGATCCTTATAACAACTGAGTCTGAAACTCTGTGTCTCCCACAGGACTCTCCTTATTGCTACCTGAGTTCCAAGGGACATTTGTTGCCACATTATTAATACAATTTGTATTAATTAGTATCTATATATTTTGTTTGTTTTGAAATCATAAAAAGTTGCATGCATGCTGCAGACTTCCTGTATTAAAATGACAAAATAAAGTGGGTCTTCATTAAGGCAGTGAGTTGTGATGGGAACATACTGCAGGAACAATGCTGAAAATGAAAGAGAGAGAGGAAAAGAAAGGAAACTAAAAAGTTACTAAAGGAAGAGAATAAAGGAGTTAATCAGCTGCTTCCTATAGTAGTAGAAACTGAAGGAAGATTTCCAGGCATTAACAGAGCCAACATTTCTGGAATGTAAAAAAGCATTCGTATTACACAGCTCAATACCATGCAAGGAATCAATATTCTTTGAAATGCAGAAGAATTTAAGAAGGTCGTTGCTCTCTGTACTCATAGTCCTTTCAGCAGTGACTGCCCCTGGGAACCTCAGGCTGATAGTTTCTTATGGAGGGTCGACAACTTTTCTTCATAATGAATATGAAAGTTCTCCAGGTCAATGGTGGAATAATGGAGCAAGGAATATTTCCAGTTTCCAGGTTCATTAAAGTGAATGCCTCTGACATCTGCCTGAAATCTGTAACGGTTAGCAAGGTGCAGCTCTCCTTGCATACAGACCTACCTTCAGAGATGGGTGGGGATGTTCCCACTATGAGCCCACCCAGCCCACCCTCCCTCTACTCAGCTCTGGTGAGGCCGCACCTGGAGTACTGTGTTCAGTTCTGGGCACCCCAGTATAGGAGAGACGTGGAGCTTCTGGAGAGGGTCCAGAGAAGGGCAACCAGGATGATTAAGGGAATGGAACATCTCTCGTATGAAGAGAGGCTGAGCGAGCTGGGCCTGTTTTCTCTGGAGAAGAGGCGGCTCAGAGGGGATATGATTAATATGTATAAGTTCAGGAAGGGAGAATGCAGGGAGGAAGGGGACAGGCTGTTCTCACTGGTGGCCAGCGATAGGACGAGGGGTAATGGCCACAAGCTGAAACACAAGAAGTTCCGTCTCCAGGTGAGGAGGAACTTCTTTACTGTTAGGGTGACAGAGCAGTGGAACAGGCTGCCCAGGGAGGTTGTGGAGTCTCCTTCTCTGGAGGTCTTCAAAACCCGCCTGGATGCCACCCTGTGCCACATGCTCTAGGTGTGCCTGCTTGAGCAGGAAGGTTGGACTAGATGATCTGTAGAGGTCCCTTCCAACCTTAAATAAATATTCTGAAATATTCTGAAATATTCTAAATGAAGAGATGCTGTGGTCGGGCTTTACCTCCTGCCTTGACAGAACCTGAAATTATTTTCTGGTGGATGTGGTTCAGAGTCTGCTGATCATGCCAGTATTTTTCAAAGGAGTTTCAGAAGACACTGTCAAGTTATCAATAAGAGTGGGATTACAATTTTATTTATCCGTTTATATTGGAACTTGTTTCCTATTTATTGTTGCATACATGACCTCAGCAACCTCCTATATTCGAGAACATTTGATTAATAGGAGTGTTATCTCCTTGTCTTTTTTTTCAAGGTTGTGGATTTCCTAGCAAAGTGGGGGCTCCCACTGTGACCGAGCTGCTCGTTGCTATGGCAATACAGGCAGTAAATAAACATTAAAAATAATACCCTGAAATAAAATATTCTCATCTTGTAAACATGTTCTCTAGCGTAGTGAAAATAGCACTTTCTATAGTGTAGTGTTTCACTACACTTCACTACAAAACCATTTCTGAGCTGGGGTGGTTCAAAGCACTTGTTAACAATGCCATGCTTTATTCATGCTCCAAAATGGTAACACAGCTTCACCCCTTCCCATTGCAGTATTTCTGCAGTGCTGGCCATGGCCTCAATTCTGTGTCCTCAGAGTTGTTCTGGGGAGAACACTTGTGCGCATGGGTGTACTGGAGACAGTTATGTCCAGACTGGTGAATTTGCACACATAAAGGACACACAGAAAGGTCACAGGTTTGTCTCTAGACTATACCGCAATATGTGCATTTCTGTTCACATTAAAAAGCCTTTTACACTGCTCTGCCTGTGCAAGAATGCCATGAAAGGCCTCTAATTTACATTTATATTTAGTTTAAAAGAGGATTTTTATTGATCATATAAAAGAGAATGAAGCCCACCTGGTCTAGGTGTGATTTTGCTACATATAATTTTAAATCAAGAGCCATGTTTAAAAGCACTGCAGAAGTGAAGCTTTCCAAACAATCTCCAAATTACAAGATTCTTTCTCTCTTTATAGAGAAGGGAATTACTTGTGTGTAGATGTTTATTTCCCTTGTAGCAACAGCATACAAATCAACAGAAGCAAAAGATGATATTGATGAAATCTGAAGCATCTGCAAAGTTTTTGTTTATTGAAATGAAATTCTATTTACTTCTTTAAGAACATAAAGAGGTGCTTGCACAGACAGATATGTTCATGTATATGTACATGCATGTATATTCAGCACACACACAAAAAAAGGCAAGGTATGTTTATGAAATAAGGAAATATTATCTTTTTGATCAATGCTTGATTTTGATCAATGACAAATGTACCTGGTAATCTCCAGCAAATGTGTAGTTCGTCGAAGTGTTTAAGTATTTTTGAGAAATTAAATATTAAACATAGAAAGTATCAACATTGTTAGCTTGATAGCAAAATGGAAGGTTAAATCCATGAGGCCCAGAGACATCAGAGAGACAGATACCTGGTGATACTCTGTATCTGCATTAGAGAAATATGTATTTCTAAAAGCAAACCTTGAAAAATGGAGACAATAACTTCATGCATCTTCACTGCAATATGCATAACTACATGGTATTAAGGACCAGTAGTAACTTGGCCTGTAACTATTGTTTACTGCTGCAAGTTTTGAAATAAAGTGATTTTTTTTTGAAATAATTTTAAGCTCCAAGTTTTCTGAAATACTTATAAGATCTTTCCTTCAGAAAAAAAAAAAAAAGTTGAGAAGTAACGATATCAAATGATATCTCTAAACAACATTTTCAACGTTTTTCCAAATTTCCTTTTTTTCCCTATGTTAGATCTCCACGAAAAAAGTAAGAAATAAAAAAAAAGTATATTTTTCCTGCCTTGTTCTAAATATGTAGTTACAGATGTCTCTCTCCTCCAACTCATTGCTTCAGACAAATGGACTGTAATATCTGACTTTTCAATAAAGCAAACATCACATGAAACTTCTCTGTTATAGAGGAAAATAAGTTAATTTGCAGATTGACTGCAGCCAATACTAGGTTCTGCTTTTTCAGGACCAGCACTTTTTTAAAATATAACACTGATTTTCTCACAAGAAAGCAAGTGACCACACACACAACAGTTTGGAACCCATAGGCTGTGATTCCCCTTTCCCCAGTTCACAGCCTAATCACTTCCTCCTTACACTGTAACCTATAGGGGTAAGACATCTACTAAGAATACCTACCAGACAATGTCCTGAAGATAAAATAGGTGAGGGAATGTCTAATTCATAAATGTTGCCAATCAGCTAGATGTTTGCTTATGTCAGGACTTAGGCAATCAGCTGAATACCTATCCACAGAAATCTAATTTGGGGAAGAAAAAAGACATCAGTGACCTTCAAACAGCTACATTGCCACGCAGGAGGATATGGACACAGTAGTATCTCGGGCAACATTATCTCTTCCTTCATGTGGCTCCAGCCCACAATGCCAAGGCATAGACAACAGCAACCACCAGCACACAAAGTGAATTTGTCTTGATAACCATCACGGTTCAGCATCAGTAGGTTTCCAGCAACTTATCTCTGCTTTTCACCAGAAAAAAAAAAAAAAAAAAAAAAAAAAAAAAAAGAAAAAGAAAAAGAAAGAAACGAAACAAGATTGTAGATGAAAACAAGAATTTGAGGTACAATTTCAGTGTCAATATCTGTCCAAAACTGGAAGTGTTTTAGTCTTTATCTTTCTTGTGAAGAGTGTAGCTTAGCAAAGAGCCATTTGCACTTCATCTGCAGCCATGGCAAAGGTTTCAGGCCACCCCTGCTGCATTGATCCACCTGAAATCTTTCCATGTCTTCTTGTTATGAGCTTCATTAAGCAGAATAGCATCCATGCTCAGTACACCTGCATCAATGCCCACATTAAAATACTGTCTGCAAGTGCTTGTTTCCTACATGTACATCCGGTTTCCAACCCTAAGAGGCAGCAACACTCCAAGGAATGCCAGTGAGCCCTCCTCTCTCTCCCAGTGACTAAACAGTGAAGACTGAACTCTGTAAAAAATGAAGATTTGCCAAAATGCTTATTGAAAAGCTTTACTGCACTCAGAAACAAAGCTTGCCTTCAGTGCCTATTCTGGCTCAGGACTGAGAAGGAGAGCAAAGCGTCTGCCAGCTGCAAGGTTAGGGTAAGAACAAGTCATGATCTGGGACCTGGCAGGCATCTGTTTTGGAGTTCAAAATCATTTTTATAAGTAGTTCTTACAGACCTGCAACCATTATTTTCTCTTTTCTCTGCTAAAATTCAAAGAAGAGCTTCCCAACTCCCGAAAAAATATGATCTGCTGATATTATATCATCCTGAAAATGCAATAAAATCTCAGTGCTCAATCTAACCTCAATGTACATGTCAATTTTGCTATATCTAATATGAATTCAGCCTTTCTTTCACACACAGGATTATAAATCACATTACAAATCATATAATTGTAAATTACAGAAGGAAATCCGTCTTGGAGTTGCCTTGACTTTTTCCATTACCATGTTGGCATAAGTTGTCCAACAAAGTGATGGAACCATCAATACAAGACAACTTGATTTATATGTTTCTTTATCATAATAGTACTCAGTGCTAAAGCACTGCTCGTTGTCAATCCAAACTGTTATCCAAAGTTTTCTCTAGTCATTTGATGTGTACTGGCACAGATGGACCTTACTGATAGGGTGTAATCCTCATTCCCCAAAGTATCCTTTTATTCTGCAACACTCTTTTCCTCTTTGAGCCAAACAACAGAGCTTCTGCTGAATTCACTGAGTACCATTTGCCTTTGCTTGTGATCACTAGAGACTCTTTTGTCAGGGAATGTACCCCAATGACAACGCAGGTGGTATGTTGTGGAATCATCACCAACATGGAATTATTTCTCATCACAGGAAAGGACACAGCTTGTTATTTTTATCTTTATAAACCCATCTGGACATCTTCAGCTCACCAGATTTTTTTCTGATTAAAGCAGCCAGACTCTAACAAACTCCTGCTGGCTTATGTCTTTCACTGTAGTGTGAAGCATCTTAATTCCAAATGGTCAGAGAAATGCAGCAACCTTTCCCTGCCCCTTCCGCATTCCCACAGCAATTAACCTGGGCTGGTTTTTCCACGTGCAGAATGGTATCAAAAGCCAGAGGGAATTTTGTACTTAAAAGGGTTTCAGTCATGAAATGCAACGAGCACCAGCAATTCTCAGCTTCTAAGAAATTATGGGTGCCTAGCATTTCTAATAAACAAATGACATTATACATATGGAATTCTTATGGCATTATGAATCTTGGCAGATATTTTAACAGCATCTGGTTTTGCCTGCGTGGTTACGGTATTGTTTCTGTACAACTGAGGGTGTATACATACGGAAAAAAAAAATCAATAAACAAGTTTTTGATCAAGCTGGTGAAAAACTTATAACAAATGAAAAAATACATTTTTTAGCATTTTAGTTTAATCCCTGAAAGTCTTATGTAAGTTGCTGAACTGGGTAAAGTTGGAATTCAAACCTATGGCTTGTATTACAGAATTGTACTGAAACACGGTTTGATTTAGTTGTAACTTGGTTGCAAAAATTCACTTCTAACCTTTGGACTCAGGCACTGGAGCAATATGGAGCACTGAACCAAATTAGCATACAGTGCTTTATAAAGTTGCTTTTCCAGAGACATGATTATAGAAATAGAAGTGAGAATGCTCCTAATGCATAAAATATATCTGCATCAAGTATAAACGCAAATTGAAATATTTTGTAAGTTATAGCAAAAAATCCAAGCAAGCTCTGAAGTATAAACAAGACAAAATAGAGTGGACAGTAAAGAACAGCACAGATAAGAGCTTGGGTTTTTACTGAGAACAGATGGATTCAGTAGAGTTTTCTTGTTCTCCATCGATTTTTACTGTGTGATTATGTAAAGGAAAACACCAGGTTTTAGATTTTACTTTCAATATCGGGTAGTATACCCTACCTAGGAACAGAACAGAAGTAAGACTTTGATTCAGGTGTTCAGATTCATCAGGAACAATAGCCAGAACTATGTAATTTATAAAATAGTGTATAGAGCATAATCAAATTGGGAAAGTCTTTGTCAAAATATAGTCAAAAATAAGAATGGGCTTAGAAAGGAAAATGACAGATTCATAGGAGTGTGTCTGGCTCAGTTAAATGGTTGCCTAGAGGCAGCTTCCAGCTTAGCAAGTCCTTCATTTACTCATGGTCAGACTCTTCTTTAGCAAAGACCTTCTATTTGCATGCCTTAATTCATACGCTTTTCTTCAGTCACCATCAGCCAACCCCCAAAACAGGCTTCTAGGCAGCCTAGACAGTTGTCCTGATCTGTTTGGTTGCTGTTAGGCCCTTGACCTTAGAGTCAAAAAGAAACTAAATCGGTCTCATTTTCTCACAATTTGAAGACTAAGGAAATAAGTGCCTTCCCAAGGTCCCCCATAGTGGCTGCCTTAGCAGTTGGGAGCAGCGTGGTCTTCCTTGGCTCCTCTGCTCCTGTATCATGCTTTCAGTTTGTGCCTGCCTGCTCCCCACACAATTGCCTGGATTAGGCATTCACAGCCATTTAAAGGCAAGTTTTCCACCTCACATCCTGCTGTAGCAGGGGATTCTAACAGATTCTTGATGGTTTGCATCCTCACCGCAGTAGCAGGCATCTTAATTCCAGGCAGAAGCATTCCACTGCAGAGTCAAAGGACACGTTATACCCCTTTTATCAATACACAGCCCCAGTCATATATATGCCTACAGGAAGAAACATTTCCCATGCAGTGAATGACTCAGACTAGGTTAAAGCAGAGCTATAAGCAGAGTAAAGAAAAGTGAACTGCAGCTGCAGTTTATAAAAGGTGGCATTTATCTTATCAGAGTGATAGCTGCTCACTGTGAAAGTACAAGGAAGTATTGTCGTTTTCCAGCTCTGAAGCCTACCCGTTAGGAACCACTGATCTGGAATATGAAAAGGCTGCACATGCTGGAAATGTCATCTTTAATAAGACAGGGTCAAATTCTGATGAGACTCACTCATGTTGAGTGGCATTTTACTTCTCTTTGTGGTCCCCTCAATACAATCATTATTTGTGAAATAAGGACAAGTAGAATATTGGCCAACAGTGACTGCAACTGCGCTCATATTGGGTGCTAATAATTGATAATTAATAGTTACTCACCTAGGGAAAGATTTCAATTTTTTCATTTTCTCTTTATGCCCAGCTCTGCTGGACAGGTAGCAGCAGTATGGGGCTCTCCCAGTAGGACTAATTAATATTTCATTGCCAAGAGTATAATGAGCAGGTAATTTAATTGATTTTACCTCACAGTTTCATAGTACATCCATCTGTGTTCAGGCACGGGAGCATGAGCAGCAACAACTATCGGGCATGAAGTTGCCTCTCTGTTTACAAGATTAAACAATGACTAAGCTCAGCAAAAAGCATAAACAGTGGTGTAATAATGTTGTCATTGCAGTATAACTAGAATAAAATGAAACTGTTATAAAACATAACTGCATTTTATTATAGCAAAGTCAAATGTAATCAGAAACCTGCTTCATTTCCGTATAAACGCTCCACCTGTCTCCTTACAGAGTGCTATACAAAGTCCCTGGTTTAATTGCCTCTTAGCTCTGTCATGATTCCTTTCTGAAGCAAAACACTGTAATGCATCCAGCCCACTAGGAAAACAAGAAATCATTAAACATACATAGTCTTAAGCATTTCAGAGGTTCTTTCTTAATTTGGGGGTATTTATCAGCCTCAGTGGGAAAAAAAAAAAAAAAGGTAAGAATCTGTACAAGAAGCAGACTAACCATCGGATGTGCACCAGGAATGGGCCATGTCTTGTGCAACCTGTCCACACGACAGGCTGGGTGCAGGGGATGATCTGAGCAGGAGGGAGGATGCGAGGCTCTGCTGCACTCAGGACGCACTGAGCACAGGCTCCTGGTGCTGACGCACAAGAACAGGCTCACAGTCCCCTGGGAGAAGCTCGGCCACCTCCAGCCTGGGGAGAAACAGCACAGCGACCTTCCCTTGCTTGGGCTGTAAATTAGGCAGAGGCCCCTCTCCGAAGAAAATGGAGTTGGATTTCGTCAAAGTCCTTAGAAAGCCTTGGGAAGGAAGAGAAACTTAAGAGAATGACTATGTGCAGTCCTGTAGCAGACCCATAGCAATGGGGGTTGGCTTGGTTTGATTTTTGTAGCTCTACGCAGCTACCCCTGAACAGGACTTTTTCATTTATGGGTTTTAATCTTAGCTCTCCTAAAACAAAGAGATATCACAGAATAATATCTGCAAGGTCATTTGGCAACCTGATTTTAAGAGTTCAGAGCAGCTCATTAAAGTAAACTGTCTAATTTACCATACAAGACCAGAACACCAAGGATACATAAAAAGCCAACTAAGAAAAGCAATTGTGAAGAAACTCTCTTTTTCTTTGAAGCACAGCGAATGTCTGAGGAAAGCAAAGATGTAAAGGGAAAAAACTTGGAGCTAGAAGATCCAAATTTCCCCTTGATTCTAAACTTAGCTCAGCCACTGGCCCACCGTGCAGATGACTCACTGCACTTCCTTGAACTTAAATCATTGCTCTTACAAAACTTGTTAAAGAAAGACGTCAGTGTAAATTAGATGTTGTATCTAAGTTTAGCTATGGCCAATACATAAATATTTTAACTTTCATACATTCCTATCATTTTTGTCTGATTTAGAAATATGTGCATATACATAAACACATATGCATATATATACATAGCAAGTGAGGGAAGATTTCTTTGCACTATTTTTACAATGTAATTTACATATATTGTTATTTTGCTGGTGACATAACAGCTCATATCTGATTAAAAGTTTAACCGTTTTCAGAGAAGCCCGATGCCCACACCACCCAAGCACTTTTCATTCTCTCAAACTGTCAGTGAAGTTTCAATGCCATCCAAACAGCGAGAGCTGAGGGAGTGCACATTCGGCATATAACATACATGACGGTTGATTTCTTGTGACATTCATCTTCACTCCTGAGGGAAAGGCAGTCATTTATTCATAGCTCCACCACTCAAAAGTAACCATTCTTCTCACCATGAAGATAAATGTCAAAACAGAGATCAGTCATAGGCTAAGTCTAATCTAATCTGTCCAGAATTAATATATATTTAGATTTGTTGTCAAATCTTGAAAGTTAAACCTTTCAGCTTGGGCAACTATTTTCTAAGTCTTTCCTCTCCACCTATAAATATGCATAGCATATTGGATATGTGCTGTCAGAGGAAAATATTAACCCTACAAAAACTGATGAGATATGAGGCCGACCAACATTTCCCGTGGGTGACACCCTGTGCCACATGCTCTAGGTGTGCCTGCTTGAGCGGGAAGGTTGGACTAGATGATCTCTAGAGGTCCCTTCCAACCTTGAATATTCTGTGATTCTGTGAAACAGAGGATCAAAAGCCAAGATTTTCAGGAATATGTGTGATAGAAATGAAAGAATGCAAAATTGCCATTAAAAATGTCTCTGCCCTGCAACAGCTGCCTGAAATCAGTGAGTCTTTCACCGCCAGGTAGTTGATCCAAAAAAGGAGAAAAACAGTCTCCAACCTGAGTCTCTGATTTGATGAACCTGTGGAAGATGGCAAGGGAAATCTCTTTTACTGTAGAACCATCCATTCCCAAATGTCCCTCTGCTTCACTTTTCCATTTCAAAGATGCCACTGGGAAGTCTTTGTTCAGGCCAGACCCTTTTTGATTATACTTACTCAGTTTTTCTTTATACTGAACTTAGTTTCTATTCTATTCATACTTACTCATTTCCTCATAACCTACTGCTAAGATGTTGAATGACACCACAGAAGAACCAATACTGACTACCGTCTTTCCATCCAACTTCTATATTTCTTAATATTATAGATCTCAGTGAGATTCGGTTTGAAATGGGATATCTGAAAATTTTCTCATAGCTTAAAGAAAGAGGGGTCTGCTCTCTGTGATCCATATAGAGTATACTGCTTCAGAAACCAGTAGAATTGTCTTTCTTAGGCATTCTTATCATTACTGTAGTGAAACAAACTCTTGCATTAATGGTGAACATAGGGTATTTGTCTCCAGTTTTTGTAATTGGCATATTTCTGGTTCTTAAATAAATTCCTAAATAAATAGTTTTTGTTCAAAGCTAAATCTCATTTTTAGGCTCACATAAACTCTCTCAAAAACCCAGTTAATTATTGAAAAAGGTGCAGTAGGTTTTACTTTGATTCTCTCTTAGCAGCTCAGCAGCTCAGTAGATCATGTCTGCTCTGTGTATTCCAGGCAAATAACCGAGCCACACTCAGTTTTGGGAAAAAAAAACAAAAACAAAAACAACAACGAAAACACTCCCAGACCTCACACACTGGGTTGAAGTGAGTGGTTTTGCCAAGACACAATCACCTCTGTGAGACCACATGCAAAACCTTGGCCAACTACGGGCCAAGAATCACACTGCAACTTGCTCTGTCCCCTTTTTCCTACTCAGGGTGGCCCAAATCTATCTCTGACATACAGAAACCTGCATCAGAGCTGGCCCATGTGTTGGCATCACAACACACAAATGGCCTTGTGGAGTCACTCTACTTTTTGGCAGGAGTGTCAGATGACAGCTCAGATGATAAAACGTGGTGGTTGCCCAGAAAACAATGACTGTGACCCAGAGAGAGACAGGTAAGGCAAACTCTCTTGAAGAAACGATTTCCATGTGAAATAATCATCCAGAAAATAAGTTACACATGGGAAATGAATGATCACCCACTCCCTACAGAATGAAATGGCCAAGAGAACATATGAAACACTTATAAGCAACCAGCATAACATTAGGTAGAAAACTAGATGTTGCTACATTTTGCAGCATCCTCAAAATGGTCATTACTACACAGTGCAAAACATTTCTATGCTCAACAGTTTATTAAGAATGGTGACAAATAAAAAATGGTTCCAAAATAATTCCAACTGTGGAAAACTTCTCCCATGATGAGCACTTAAAGGTCAGTCTTGTTGCTTTAACAATAAGGCATACTAGAAAGTAAATCTGTGCCTGTTAACTGTATATATGGAGAAGAAAATCTCCACTCATTAGAGATTCTTCAACAGACTAAGAATATCTATGACTCTAAAATGAGACAAACTGAAAGAAGGAACAAAGGGCTAAGCTGCAACGTTTGGAACAACTTGTCCAGCAAATTTGCCATTCCTGCAGGTCTTGTAATCAATACTGCTGTCATACAGAATAGCTCACTCAGAAATTAAATGCTAAATGAAGGACTCCATGAAATCCTACGCCCAGTATTACCCAAGGTTTAGACTAGACGATCATAACAGTCCCCTTGAGTCTTAAAAATCTATGAGCACAGTTAAGAGGAAATACACTTTTGGAGTCTAAGCATGAGGTCTATAAACAAAATTTTGTGGGTGTCCCTGAAGGTTTTGCCTGAAGAAAAGCCAAATGATTCAGCTAGAACTGGAAAGTAGACTGCAACAAGCCCCCAAAACTTCAAGCTCCTGCTCATTTTTTATTTTCTTTATTTCTAGGGAAAAATTATGCACAGCCAACAGAGGAACTGTGACATTGGAAGAGGCTGGAAGAGACTCCAAATTCACTCGGAGAGGAGGTCAGCATGTTCATAAGCAAAATCTTGTGAAAGGCAGATGCTGACCACGTCCAGATTTACACCAGAACACTAACAAAATTTGTTCTTTGAAACTATTTTGGCTTTGATGATCTAAGTAGCTGTGTGAAAGATGTGTTAAACCACATTTTTGAGAGTCGGAGTCTGGATGAATCTGTCCCATTCTGTTCAGCCTCTTCTACTAACTAACCAGAGTTTGTCACTTTGATTGAATGTATGGAGGTTTTTACAACGTGAGGCTCCAAAATCATGTCTTGCCTCATCATTCTTCTTTTCTCAACTGACTTTTTATCCAATTCTGTTGCTAGCCTTATAGCAGCTTATAAAACATCAAGAATTCCCACAAAGCTGGTGCTATACAACTCAGTATTACACAATATTTTTCCAAGTTATCGTTTCAGATGGCAGTTTAAACCACAGGGATCAGAGCTGAGCTTCTTTGTGAAATCTTGTCTGACTCGGCAAAGAGGAATTTCAAGAGGGCGAGTCTAGGACCTCTTCCATGCCACCTGCAGCACTACTTCCCTTTTATGCACATCTGTACGTCTAAGAGTCTAAGATCTGATGAAGTAGAACTTAGGTTTCTTGTAGACAAATTCCAAAATCTTCCCTTAAACTACCAATATCAGGAAGATCTTCCCTACGAAGCTTTTAAAAATATTTTCATTTTAGGTGATCAGGAAACATAATGCAATTACACTTATGAGCATTATAAGCTGACTGAACCTAATGGTAGTTTTCCACTGTATGATGCATTTGGGAGAGTGACTTAGTTTCCTTAAGCTATTAGCTTGAGAAATCATTCCCCATCCTGTCCCCCATGTAGATATTTCTTTGCATTTGTCTCTGACCTGATCTGCGTAGGATCAGAACTTTTATCTATTTTTGCACTTCTTCCTCATGCATATTGCTAATATTACCAGATTTCCAAGGTTTTTTTTTTTCAGCTCATTAGTAAAATGCAATTATTGAAATTAGCCAATAAGTTGAAGTCACATCAGAGAGAATACGGTCAGTCTGTTTCAAACACGAGGATTATATTTTTTAAAAAATAAATGGCTGGGAAATTGTCATTTGTTTCCCATGCTTTAATATTTAATCATAAGTTTTTAGAAAAAAAAATAGTTTAACTTAAAAATAAATTGCTGCTACTTTCCAGACTACTTGAATAAAGCCCTTGAGCTATCACAGAAATAATAAATATAAGCAGCCATTAATGAGTTAAATTGAATTTTAAGGGTCAGATATTGTGACCTTCTGTGCTGACAAATGGCTCTGCCTGTGCTTTTTTGTTGTAGCTTTTAAAAACTTAGGTCACTCCTGTTGCATTGCACTGTCATTTTTTAGGGTAGCCCAGTAAAACTTTTATCCAAAGAAAGATGCTGTTCTTGCCAGCAGGTGACGTTATGACGCACATTATTGCACGCAGAATCTTCATTAAAAGAGTGAAGATCTCATCAAACATGCCAATTCCGTGTCAAATCAACAGCTTCTAAGGACAGGAATTTTCAGAGAGATGGGCTGTTGGTATTGATCAGCACAGTTTGTATTTTTTTTTTTTTAGAAAAAAAAATGTGTGTGTGGAACTAGACTTCTACTTCAGAAGTTCAGTTTAATCTACTGAAACAGAGGAGTAACCATCAGCAAAAATGTAAGAGGTTTTTTGATGATAATATTTGGAGACTTAGTAAAAAGGTATCCCTGATGTGAAAAAAAAGTAAAGTAAGAAAAGTGCTGCTTAAAAATAAACTAATTTTATAATGAAGTGCGTCTCTCACTTCTAGATCCTAGATTGCTTTCCCCCAAACATTAGACAAAATTGCATTGTTTACAAAAATTTATTAATACAAACTTTACACACTTTATATAACAGTTATCAAAGTCCTAGTTATAGATACCATGTGTGTAATAATACTTTGCTTAAGTTCTTTTTTTTTTTTTTTTTTAATACTCATTTGCACACAAAATAAGTTCTCCAAGACTAACATCTACCTAAACTATCACTGCGTCTCGAATCTGCTCAAACTCTGGTAAGGCTGCTGGCGTCTCTAGAAAGTACACAGAGGATAACCTAGGTGATGGCTGCACGATGCTCGCGACTAGCCACGGAAGCGGAGCGGACAAGGTCACAAGCGGGGCGCCGGCAGCGCCCGGCGCCCTTAACACCGCAGGCGACACGAACACAGCGAGCTCTGCCCACGGCCGGAGACGCGCGACGACAGGGACGACTAACCACGCAAGCCGATGTGTTGCAGCATCGTAGGGCCACTGAAAGAGCCATCCGTGAAACTCGTGGCGATTGACGAGGTGAAGAGAAGGCACGAAAGCTGCGAAGGGCGCCCGGACGAGCCCGCCCCGGCGCCGCCGGCGGGGGCGCAGCCCGGGCAGCGCGGGCGGTACCGGCAGCGCGGGCGGTACCGGCACCCCGGGCGGTACCGGCACCCCGGGCCGAAACTCTCCCTCCGCGGCGGCGCAGCGGGGCAGGAGGAGAAGGAGCGATGCCGGCAGGGCTTCCCCCCCGACTTTAATTTTTTCCTTTTTTTTTTTTTTTTTTTTTTTTTTTTTGGGAGCTCTTTCTCAATCGATGTCCTGAATCCGAGGCTCCTTTTGGGTCTTTTTTTTTTTTTTTTTTTCCCCAAAAACACAAAAAGAAAAAAAAAGACCTCGCTAAGGTTTGTGTGGGAGCTGGAAGGAAGCGTTTTACCTATGTGTCCTTCTCCGCCACCTTCCCAGGAGAGGGCACGGGGCGACCCCCGGCTGGGTGCGCCGCTGCTTACTGTTCCCCGGTTGCAAGGCAAGATAGGAGTCCGTACATAGAGAGATGAGGTGAAAATGGTTTATCTCGTTAGAAACCGGACCACAGGTGAATACTACACATTCTTTCATGACAAAAAAAAAAAAAAAAAAAAAGTTTGTTTTATGAAATAAATTTTACTAAGCAATAAGCCCGAATGTAGAAAAATACATTTTACCTCCAAACTCAATAAACAAGGAACAAAAACTTTAGTAGTAGTGCATAATTATTTAGTGGTAGCTACAACAGGGATTCCTAAACTTTTACAATAAGAGCTTGCATAAAACAGAACAAAGGAGTGAGAGAGCATTCACAATCTTTTTTTTTTTTTTTTTTCAAAAAAAAAAAAAAAAAAAAAAAAAAAAAAAAAAAAAAAAAAAAAAAAAAAAAAAAAAAAAAAAAAAAAAAAAAGAAAGAAAGAAAGAAAGAAAGAAAGAAAGAAAGAAAGAAAGAAAGAAAGAAAGAAAGAAAGAAAGAAAGAAAAGCAACTCCGAGCGAAATATGCCAAGGCAAGAACTCTGCTCGTTACACATGAAGAGAAGCATGGAGAGCACTGGAGAGTAACACACTGTACTTTGCATCCAGGTCCAGTACCGAGCTGCTGGGGCAGTTGGGTAGCGGATCGGAGGCGGGGGGGGGCCTCGCCTTCCCTGCACCCCACGGCACCGGCACCGGCACCGGGCGCGCCCGAGGCCGCCCCGCGGCTCTTCCCCGCTCTTCCCAAACGGCTCCTAGCTCCGCTTTGGCTTGTGCTGCAACTCTGCCAGGCCAGCCAGAAGGGCAGTGCCCGGGGCTCGCTATCCTTGCTGCTGACTTGGGAATTAGCAAGTTAGCAAGGGGAGGGTTGATTTCTTTTTGGTTTGGATTTTTTTTTTTTTTTTTTAATCCGTGGGTTGCTGGGGGGGTTAACTACTTCTCCCTCCACTACTGATCGACAGAGATGCACAATTTGGATCGAGCTGTTGTTTTCGCCACAAGAGAATTATCGTCTAAGCTCATTGTTTGAGGAGACACTAGTACAGATACATCTGGAATCAAAGAAAGCAGAAAGAAATCGAAATCTAGAGCAGAGGGGACTGTGCCCCTGCAGAGAGGCTAGTGGCAAAGGAGCCTGCCTTGAGACTCACCGGGGGAAGAATCTGCTTCAGCAATTCTCCCAAATCATTTTCCTCATAATCCCCTGGGAGCAGGGCATCCTTCTCTATGTACAGTAGCAAATGGTGAAAATTAATGTCTTCGACCCTGTCGTGGATAAAAATACTATCCTTTTTAATTTCCGTTACAAAAATAGGAGTAATATTCAAAACAATGATTGTCTTTTTTTTTCTATTTGTTTTATATAAAAACATAAACAGCTCAGGCGAATTCTTGTTCTTGTGCAGGCTTTATATGAAGATTTGTTCTTTAGTATTCGTAATAGTATTTATATATATATATTTATATATTATATATAACTTAATGATTGGTCCACAAAGTAGATCTGTGCGTTTCTCTAGTGCTTTTGTACAAAAGAAAAACAATATTATTATCAAAATATTCATTTAATGGCTTTACTTCATACATAAATACATGTTTAGATAACACAGGAGCGGTGATTGTTCAGTCAGTTTTGAAATGACTTTTGTTTTTGTTTTGTTTTGTTTTGTTTTTTTTTGTTGGGTTTCTCTCTCTCTCTCTCTCTCTTTCTCTCACTCTCTCTCTTTCTCTCTCTTTTTTAGGACTTTGTATACACAGGAGTGGCTGGTTACTCATCGCTACAAATAGGCTACTCGGCGTCCTTTGTTTTTAACTCTTTGTTTATACCTTTTCCCCAGGACGGCTGCTAAGTATTTCTTGACAGCCATTTGTTTCCGGTAGCGGCTGTAGCTGTCCGTGAAGATGCCGTCTATGTGCCGCTTGGTGAGCGGCTCCGCCTCGTCCCCCAGGCCGCTGCTGGCACCGCTGCAAGGGGCCGAGAAGCAGAGGGGCGTCAGGAGGGGCCGCCCGCGCCGCCCCGCGCCGCCCCGCGCAGCCCCGCGCCGCGGGAGCCCCCGCCCGCCGCCCGGCGCGGAGCCGCTGCGGCTCCCGGCGCATCCCGCTTAGCGCTTTGTTCGCTCCCGCCGCCGCCTTTTAAGCCGCTGCGGCGGCAGCAACGCCCACCGCGGAGAGAGGAAAAAAAAATAAAAAAATAAAATAAATGAAAGGAGAAAGGGCGAGACATCCTTACCCGACCCGCTTGGCCATGAGGGAGTGCAGGTATTTCCTCGCGGATAACTGGCCCAGGAGTTTCCTGTAGGCTTTGTTGAAGATGCCATCGGCGTGCCTGCGCGGAGGGCAGAGCGCGCTGAGCGGCGCGGCGCAGCGCGGGACGGCCGCGCGCCCTCCCACCGGCCCCGGCTCTGCCGCCTGCCCGCCTGCCCGCCCGTCCTCCGAGCGGAGGCCCCGGCCCCGGCCTCG